>NW_012267417.1:1906093-1917326 GCF_000151885.1 Dipodomys ordii
TCGTCTTTTTGTTGTTGTCGGTCTCTTGGGGAGATTAAGCGTTGGAACTCGAACTCTCTTTTTGATTGGAGAGAGCTGTGGCGGTTCCCTACTGCCCCGTCGCCATCTTGGTCCCCCCTCACAAGCTGTACTTTAGCACTAACCTTTCTTAACCATGTAGCTGCTGAAGATGGGAAATGAAATCTTTTATAAAATAAGGTGTACCATTGTTAAGTTACCTGCAATTGGCAGGCCAAAAGTAGCTCTAAAATGACCCCAAACAGAAGCACTTCTTGAATTCTTAAGATTGCCTCTACTTTTCCTCTTTTTTTTTATCACTACTTTCTATGACAATCATTTACTCATTTGCTACATTTATTGCATATGGTCTGTCTCCAACCAGAAATCTGGCAAAGATCTTATATACCTTATTCACTGCTGTATTGCAAACATCTAAAAGAGTGCCTGGCACATAGCATGTGCCCAATAAATTACTGCAGAGTAAATAGTTGCCTTTTTGCATAATAGGGTGTGATATGGAGGTAAGGCATTAGGATACAACTTCTAATAAACTTTCAACTGGGCTGCATTATTTTTTAAAAATTAAATGGCCATTATACTTTAGCACAGAGCTCCCCCAAAGCTGACCCAGATGATATAACCCATAGGATAACTAGGGGCCCTGACCAGCTAATTGAACAGAAGCTGTTATAGTCTAAATGTTTATGGCTACCATTCATCCATTGAACCCCTAACTCCCTTCGTGATGGCATTAGGAGGTGATTAATGCACCCCAAACTATCAGGAATGGAATTCAGTGCTCTTACATAGGGGCCCAATGGAATGCCTTTGCTCCTTCCACTATGTGAGGTCACAATGAAATCAGGAAGCAGGCCCTCCCCAGACACTAAATCTGGTTGCACCTTGACCTGAGACTCCCAGTCCAAAGCGATGAGAAAGTTCTGTTATGCATAAACTACCCAGGTCATGATATTCTATTATAGCAGCCCGACTGGATGAAGACAGCCTCTATTAGGATCCAGGGGATGCCTACACACAGTATAATTTTCTGTTTCTAGAAAAGTCTGGGAAGTACTGGCCTAGTTAGTTAATCAAACTTAATTGTGATGTTCATAAAGATGATTTGTGAGTTAAGTGGTGTATGGCAAAAAAAGAAGTCACATTTTGAGAGGTCAAATTGGGAGTCTTTATTAGAAAGCCAGTGACTGCAGGTGTACTCTTGTCACAAACACCTGTAGCCCCGTGAATACACTTAACACTGTTAGAAAACTGAGCCACAAGAGCCAGAAAGGAAAGAAAAAGCAGAAAAACAATACCAACAAACCAGATCAGCTCCAATGGAGAGCTGAAGTGGGACACTATGTTGACCAAAGGAGAGCCAGGAGACAGGACAGGAGCATGAAGCATGGCAAACCAGCCTGACCTGGTTGGAGCCTAAATAGGGTCAGGGAGCAGCATCACAGGAAACTCGAATGTCTTGTACAGGACTGACAGACCCAGTAACCTACTGTCCCTCCCTCTAGGAATTTAGGCACGCCAATCACCTGGGAGGTGGGACTTCCCTTTCCTCCACCATGAAGACAAGATGGAACCTATTAAACTCAACTCCCTACCATCCACCATGTGGCCAAGATGGTGTCAGCCAGATCCAGCATGCCTACTTCAGAAGTACTTATTCTCTTTTCCTGACTAGGGTTTAGTGCCTTTCTTCCACTCATGAATCTATAGTTTCCTAGACAACAGTTTTCACTTCCATGCTCTTAAAGTGTGTCCATTCTTGTGTCTAGGCTCTGGCATCTGACACAAGCCTGGCCAGTTAGCGCTTGAGTTCTCCATAGCACTCAATGATTGGTTCAGGTTGGACACCTGACCAGGACCCTCAATGGTCTCCATGTATGGTTTCACCTGACCCAGGCCTGACCAATCAGAGCATCAGACCTTCAATCACCTTAGCAGTTGGTGCAGCAAAGAGTACCTGAATGAGCATTAGACAAATGGATTGCCTATCTCATAGTGGTTGATCCAGGTTCCTGTATATGATCTAACTCCACATAGTAAGACTTAATTCAAGGAGGTTTGTTTGAGTTATTATCGCAAAGACTCTTCTTTCTCTTGGATTCTGAAAGGATGAATAGATCAGCATTTCCCAGCATCTGTACCCAATCACTAGCCTGCTTGATAAAAGCAGCCCACATAAAGCCATATGAAGGAAAGCCAAACTGAGATGGAAAAAATGAGGCTAAACTCTAATGACATCATTTGGATGCCTAGATCCAGCTGTGACTGAATTCAGGTAGGATTTTGCAATTACCTAAGGAAATAAATTCCTCTTTTCTTATGGGAAGGATATAGTTTACAAATGAACTCATCTCATTTTTCTTGTCCCTGGTGCAAGACAATAAAAAGATGCAAATTTCCTATGACTGATGATTAAGAGCTAATAATGCTTCATCTCTAATAGTATTCTGAGTGTTACAATGGTAGGAAAGAGGAAAACTCTTTTCTTCTTCTTCTTCTTCTTCTTTTTTTTTTTTTGTGGGGCTTGAACTCAGGGGACTAGGTGCTGTCTTGAGCCTCTTTGTGCTCAAGGCTAGCATTCTACCACTTGAACCACCAGTGCCACTTCCAGTTTTTGAGTGGTTAATTAGAGATAAGAATCTCATGGATAGGCTAGGAAGGTGGCTCAGTGTTAGAGCGCTTGCCTTCCATGCATGAGGCCCTGGGTTCGATTCCTCAGCAGCACATAAGCAAAAAGAAAAAAGCCAGAAGTGGCACTGTATCTCAAGTGGTAGAACAGTAGCCTTGAGCTGAAGAGCTGAGGGACAGTGCCCAGGCCCAGAGTTCAGGCCCCACGACCAGACCCTCTCGCCCCCCACAAGAAAAGGAATCTCATGGAGACTTTTCTGCATGGGCTGGGTTCAAGCCTCAATCCTCAGATCTCAGCCTCCTGAGTAGCTAGGATTACAGGCGTGAGCCACCAGAATACTCTTGACTAACATCCACTGCCAAGATGCCAGTTTACTTGGTGTTATCAGCTGTCAGATCCTCAGTGCTATGGACCCACTTGGTAATTCTCAACACCCACAGCTAAGGAGGATTGGTACCAGCCTCTACCTGCCCAGTGTCTGATAGACAGCGACAAGATCAGCACCGTATTCTGCTTTTTAGTCACTGAGGAAAACTCATAGATTTCGATTTTTTTTTTTGCACAAACACTGCAGGCAGCAAATGGTCTTTTAAATTTATTGAGTGTGTAAATCATTGGGTTTTCCTGGTTGAGAACATATAATGTAGTGTGCTTCTTACCCTGCATGGCCATAACTAGCTTTGGTGTAGCTTAGCCCTACCCTAGGTCTGCCTGGGTGAGGGCCTGTCACTGGGACTTCACTGTCTGCAATACAAACTCTCCACCCAGGCAGCTTGCGTGGTGTGTGGTCTGGGAGAGCAGCTCCAATTACACACACCCCCTCCCCCTAGATCCTGACAAGTCCCCAGGGGGCAAATGCTTTGTCAAGCTTCCTGGGGATTCTCTGGTGACCCCCCACATTAGGCTGTGAATGTGAATTGCTTTCCTGCTGATTGGTCTCATCCTGGACCCTGGTCAGATGAGACCCTGAATGTAATCTACCTATACCTTATCTACAAAAAGGAACCATTCTCATGATTATGCAAAGTGGCATTTCATTAGAGAAGATTGTAAAATATCAAAAGGTGCAAAGGAAAATCATGGTCACCTCTATTTGTTCCCCATCCAGTCAGGTATCACTGTCCTGCACTGATTAATTCTGCCCCTCTATCCCAGGCCTCCTGAGGATCACAATCTACACTGTACCAGGCCCCACAGGGCTTTCCTGAATATTCAATGGGAGATTCCTCCTCACCCCCAGCTAATCTTACTACTCCTTTTGAGTGGATTTCCTTGTAGTGTCTGTACTTTTACAGGTTAATATTGGGGTTAATGTTGAGTAATCAGTGTTAAGAATGCCAACATTTAAAAAGCTTTAATTGTATTTTAGCATGGTCCCAATATCCAGATTGGGGGCCTACTTCTCTCCTTAAATCAAATACTCTGTCCACCATCACTTTTGTTTCAGACACTTCTTTAAATTAAAACTCAATATTCTCCTTCCTGCTCTCCAGAGCAGAACCGCACACAAAGGGTTAATGTCTGCCAATCACTTTAATACCTGCTATAAAGACCTGGTGGCCCAGACAGCAGTAGAGATTTTGCAATGTTTGCCATGCATTTGCTTCATGTTGAAAGATGGTCTGAATGGAGATTTCTTTTTGTTTGCACGTATTTGTGTGTGTGTGTGTGTGTGTGTGTGTTCCCCACATTCTCCGTGTGTGGCCTCCAAGCTTCCCTCCCGCGGGGCCTGGACGACAGCGGGTGGGTAAAAACATCTCTGCACTATGAAGCTGCAGTAAACTTCACTAGAGAACCCAGCGCTCACTTCTCTCTCTCTTTCTCTCTCCTGATTTTTTTTAAAGATCGTTCTTTTTATGCGCCTACTTTTGGAAGGTGCCCAAAAAGCTGTCTGAAGGGTCGCAACCTTCTCTAACAATGCTGGGAAACAAGAGGTGGCTCCAGCTGTTGAGTGGGGTCTGCAGCCCCCAGGTGTCTGGGACCAGGAAAGCTGATGGGTCCAGTGGACGGGGTACTTGGCAGTTGCCTAAGGGCCAGGATTGGATCCTAGGTCATATCTAGGTTGTGACGAGAGGAAGTTAATGTTTACCTTTCTTAAGATCTCCCTCTTTTCTCTGCCTCTCTCTTTCTGTCTCTTTTCTCTCTCTCTCTGTCTCTCCTTGTCTCTGTGTTCCTCTCTCTGTGTTTCTCTGTCTGTCTTGGTGTCTTTCTGTGTCGTCTCTCTGTCTCTGTCTTTGTCAGTCTCTCTGACTGTCTGTCTGTCTCTCTCTCTCTCACACACACATGTACACACAAATTTAAAATGGTATTTTTAAATATAGCATTGGATTTTAAATCCAATGTTTTCCTTTGTAAAGGCTAATCTAGCAGAATTTCTCCATGATTTGCTTTGCTTGGGGGAGGCATGAAAATTTCTAAAAAGGCATGTAATGTAGTGTATATATGTAATATATAGTATATGTGTAATATAGGCATTCTAGTTCCTATTCACTTTCAGTACACCCATAACCTTTCTGGGTTTTAATTTTCTTCTCTAGAGATGGGAAGAATCATATTTTAGCCCTAACTTCCTTAAAAAAATTTTTTTAATTAAATGGGCTGATGTTGGAGAAAAGCATCTACTCACCATAAATTGCTACATATATATGAATGATCATGCCTTAAAAAGTAATTTTTGCCAGACATTGGTGCCTCACACCTGTAATCTTTGCTACTCAGGAGACTGAGGTTCAGAGGGTCACAGTTTGAAGCTAGCCTGGGAAGAAAACTCTGTGACATTCCCATCTCCAAAATAATCGGCAAAAAGCTGGGCTGGGCAAGTTGTAGAATGCCAGCCAGGCAAGCTCAAGACCTCGAGTTCATCAAACCGCGGCACTAACATAAAATAACAATAATGATTTCCAAGAAGCATAAAGTGTTTCTGGAAGACAGGACATCAAAAAGCCTGGACATATGGTCACATGTTCTCCAATGGCAAATGATGGCTGCTGCAGAAGCAAACTCCCAGGCTGCTGTTTTCTCCAGTACTCAGGGTTTGAACCATTGTCTCAGGGCAGCATGTGTGACTAGTAACAGCTACAGTCACTCTCTCTTCGCTTCCTTGCTTTTGTCCAAATCATCAGCTAGCACATGAATTAAGATGTGGGAACCACTTTAGCCAGTTTGACTTAGCTCTGCCTCTTAGCTTGCATTAGACAAGTTGCTAAGCTTCTTAAAGTTCAGTTTCCTCACCTGTAAAATGGGTATAATAACATACATTGCAGATGGTTGTTGTGCACTTAAAAGACACAAAATACTAGTGAAATATCTTACACATTGATGAGATTAATATAACTATTCATGATGGATGACGATAATTATTTTAAAGAATTTGAGGCACAAAATTCTCATTAACAAATTCTTTTCTGTTTCTTGGTAGCACTTCCTTGCAGTGCGCAGAGGAAAATTATCATAGGGTAAGTTAGGTCTTGGTTCAACATAGAGTAGGCACTCAGTGGAGTTCTGGGGCGTGGCATTTGGATTAAGTTTACAGTAAAAGATAGTATGGGGTAAGATAGCATTCAAATACAGGGCAGATGGCAATGGCAAAAAGACCCAAATGTGGAGCTTTCTCTCTTAAGAATTGAGTGGGTGATTTAGAGCTCCAATAGCAGCTCCATTGATGGTGTCAGGGAGCCAGATTCTTCACCTCAGTACTCTGCCTTATCCTTGGAAATGCCTTTGTTCCATTTGGTACCCTGTCACAAATAATGCTTAGCATTCCAGGCAGCAGAAAGGAGAAAAGGGTGAGGGGAGGCACAGCCACTCCCTTTAAGAACATGACATAAAAATGAGTCATATTCCTACCATAACTGTCATGTGATTGACCACAGTGAGCTAGAGAGAGTGAGAAATGTAGTTGTCATACGACCAGCCAAAGAGTAAGGGATGCTATTATTAAAGGAAGGAGGGAATCTTGGGACAACCATACAGCATTCCTGGTCTACAACACAGATGGACACATAAGGACAAAACAGGAATGGCAGCTGCTAGCCTAAGGGGACTCAGTCACTGGCCACTAAGTTCCCTATGGGCTGAAGAGGACAAAGGATAGTATGATAAAATGCCAGCACAGACTGAGATCTGTGGTCCTTCGGGATGAACCTTGTGGGATTGTAGAAGAAAGAATGGTTCAGGGAATGGCACATCATCATCTCAGTGATATTTCTGGGTCAACCTGGTTCTAGCTGGGATTTTTTCCACTATGTGAATCATTTGTTCAGTTATGTTACTGATGCTGTAGTCGTATTTCGTCTTCCCTTCTCAGTTATCTCTCCTGCTTGCAATCTGGATAGAACAGTACTAACAAGGAAAGAGATGCCATTGAGCTATTGAGCCAAGGATTTTTTTCTCCAGTGCTGGGGTTTAAATGGTAAGTCTCACGCATGCTGGCAAAGTGCTCTACCAGTGGTGACACCTAGCCCTGAACTGATTGCTTTCTGAAGTGGTTTAAATACTGTCTTGCCTTAGTTCAGAAGGATGAAGGATCTTCAGTTTTACAATCCTGAGATCTCCAGTCCAGCTATTGAAAGCTACTCTCTAGGACATCAGGTAGATATGAAATGGCACAAAACAATGTAGAGAAAGCTTATCAGCCCATTTTTAAGAACTGTTATTGTTCTCTTCTCCATTATCGTTTTTTACCAACCTGACAGCCCCAAGGTAAGTGATCCTTACAAACAGGTGCGTCTGTTTATTATGGTTTGGGATTTATGTTTCTAGACTATGAAAACCAAGCTGCTATTCTTCCCAGCCAAATATACCTGAATTCAAGTCCCTGAATTTTTATCTGTTTATCTTCAGACAAAACAAGCATGAAACCAATAGCATATTTGGAGCAGTAATGTATTATTCTAGTAGCTTTTCTCTGTGATCTGCTAAACAAGTTTTCCTAGTAGTCCTGTTGGACTTTCAGCTGAATTTACCTTTACAAAGCTTGGTGGTGCTTTCAGGTTCACACCAGGGTTATTAGAGTCTCTAAGATACCATGGTGTGCCCATGCAAACTTAGCTTTAATCTGTCAAGAAGTGTAGTTTATTGTATTATAGGAGAAAGTAGGGCCGCCATATTGATTTTCAAGCATGGATCTACGAAGAGATTTCCAGGAGCAAATTTCCAGGATATCAAATAAGTTACTTGGGTTCCAGTTCAGTCTTCTCATTCAGATAACACTGAAAGTCATTATAGCTGTATGTGTTTGTGTGGCTAAAGATAAACTGTTCTGGTCATTTAAGACACAGTTACAATAGACATTGCAAGCTTTAGAGCAACCCAAGTGGGACTTGGTATCCCAGAGAAATTCCTCTGCAAAGCGGAATCTCAGAGTCCAAAAGAACAAAATAAAAGTATAGAAGCATGCCAATGGCATCAATGTATAGTGTAAAAGCTACGTATGTCAAGATGACTGGACAGAATTGAAAGCAGATTGGCTAACAACTTCACCCTATAATGCAGGAAGACAAAGGTTTGTTTTTTAGTTGACAGAAAAAGAAATTATAGTATAAATAACCCAGATCTAACAGACAAACCAAAATAGTGACACTTTTTGTGTATGTGTATATGTTCTCATCCCCTTTCCTAGTCTGAGGAATTGAACACAGTATTTTCTTCAGCAATTTTGCAAGGCATATTCTTCCTTTCTTCTTCCCTTCCTTTTATATGCTACTTCAAATATTGTAGCTATGGGTTGGATATGGAGATTCATGCCTATAATCTCAGCAATGTAGAAGGTAGAGATGAAGGACAAAGCTTTGCTAGCTCAAGCAAAAATAAATGACCAAAACCTACCCTATCTCAACAAAGCATGGTATGATGGCGTGATGGTGCACAACTGTAATTCCATCTACTTGGGAGGTAGAGGTGGGAGGATCTTGGCTTGAGACTGACACTAGACAAAAAGCAAGATTCTATATATAAAATAACTAATATCTGGGCACCGGTGGCTCACGCCTGTAATCCTACCTACTCAGGAAGCTGAGATCTGAGGATCGTGGTTCAGAGCCAGCCCGGGCAGGAAAAGCTGTGAAACTCTTATCTCCAATAAACCACCAGAAAACTGGAAGTGGCACTGTGGTCAAGTGGTAGAGTGTGAGCTTTGAGCCTAAGAGCTGAGGGACAGTGCTCAGACCTAGAGTCCAAGCCCCATGACTGACTAAGTAAATAAGGCAAAAAGGGCAAGGATCTAGCTCAAATGATAGACCAAAGTTCTTGAGTTTAAACCCCAGTACTACCAGAAAAAAATAATAAAATAGCTTATAAAATGATGGAGGAAGACGGTGCAATTTCTGAGGTGTATATACTTCCCAGAATAATCAGCATAATTAAATTTCATATAGATCATGTTTGAAGTTTTGGATATTCATTCCTTCAAAAAGTCATACATGCTTCCTATGAGTCAGATGCCATAATGACTGTGGACATCCAGCCATCCTAGACATCAATCATGTAGGAAGAAACTTAGTTTCCAAATGAAAGCTGTTAATAAGGCCCTGTTGAGAAACCATCTTTAGAGCCACTGTTGAGCTAACCTTGCCTGATTAGGAATCCTTTTGGTAATTCAGTAAACAAGCACCTTGGCCAGGGGCCAGAGGGTCTGTTCTCTAGCATCCTCTTCAGCATTGGTTTCTACTACCATTACTCAGCTTGGACCACCTGCTCCTGCTCTGGTCACAGACGCCTCCCAATTTGATCTCGCAGGTGTGTGTCACGCTTGGCAAGGTCTGAAATGAGGGGACTGCACAAATTCCCTCCCCTTCTCTCAGGGTCTTTCCTCTTAGAGGCAACTTATTTATTCCATGTCAACAGTTAGTGTTTCCCTTCTCTATCCTCGGTGGTTTTATATAATTGTCATTGTCTGTGTGACTTCATTGTCCTAAGGGCCCTGGCTACCTTCCTTTCTATTTCGCCTCTGATGCAGAGGTTATAAATATATGAAGCCTATGAGCTTTGGGCAGTGTTTTCTGCTAAATATATTTCAACCATTATTCCTATAGAATTGAGTTAACAGTAAGTAGGAAAGAGGAACCTTCCCTCAATTGTTTGGTAGAAAAAAAAATCAAAAGAGTGTGCAGTCTCCTTAGCTAAAATTGCTCATCAGGAGTGAAACATTTTGAATTGTTCCTGTTATTTTGACTTTCTAGGTTAACCTAGAAAGGTGGTTAATATCACCTTGCAAGGTCGCTGAGCACCTCCTCCCTGTCACTTTGACCTGAGTGACACCATTGGCTATGTTATACACTCGGAAACATATTATGTTCATTCAGAGACAAATAAAATGGATTAATCACCCTGCTATATTTTTCTCAGTTTCTCAGAAGTAGGAAAGGAGTAGATTCATTACCACAACAATTAGAATGCAGGTCCATATCCTTGGCTTCCTTAGAATGCATCAGTTTGGGGGTGCTGAGGGGCTCCCCCTCCCTTGCTCACTCTGAGTAAGAGAGCTGGGTAGTGGCCCTCCCTGTCAGTGCCCTGGGTACAAGCTGGCAGGACACATGAGAAGGAGCCTCTCTGAATGCACGCAGGTGGCTTCTTGCCTCGGGTAACGAGTCTTATTGTCCCTTTGTGTCCTCACATTCAGTTAGTCTCTGGCAAAGCAATAAGCGACACTGTAGAAAAGGAAGCAGGGCAAACCCGGGTCCCTAAACAAAGAAGGTAGTTTGGGAGGCAGGAAAAAAAGAAAGAAAGGAAATCCCTTGAAACATCTTAAAAGCTGCCTAAGCATAGTCATATGAGAGAGGCATTCTCCCCTACTATTTACTTTCTTTTGTGTTCTATTTTTCTAAAAGAGATTTTGTGGCACAGACAGAGGCTGCTTGAGAAATCAAGATAATGGCATTTTCAATGATCCATTGAGAGTGATCTTCTGATTTCAGCTGACATTTCAGTCTACATTTTAATCATACATGCTGAATAATAAAAGCAAGAAGGGCTATAGCCACAGGATGTTTTGGTGTGGGTAATGGTACCATTCTGGCTGGAGTTCACAAATACTTAAAAGCTCCATTCCTTCATGAGGCAAGCACCTGTTTCTGAATGAGCAAGCCTCTATGGCCAGTTTTCTTTGCAGGTGGGCAGTCAAGTCTCAGATGATGTCCATGAAGCTTCCCACATCTCAGCCTGAGAGATTAAGGGCAAAAGCTGGTGGCTTTCACTATAGTGGCTGATTTGAATCTAGGTCAAGATTCATCTGCCTGTGATCAATCACTCTGTGTTTCTCAACTCTCTTGGCTGCCAAAACTAACTTTGTAACCACACTTTGCTAAGGAGCCTTTTGAAATCTCTATTTCTTAATTTATTAAATTGGAGCTGCAACACTGCTCAAGTTAGTTTCTTGAAAATAAATATACAAAGCATATGGCAGTATATCCCCTGTAGAGAAAATGTTCCAAAAGTGTTTATTTATATATTTTTATTTCATTAAGTGACAACAGTTTACACTGCTGCTTTTTTTTTTTTTTTTTATTGTAAAGATACTATACAGAGGGTTACAGTTACATGAGTGAGGTAATGAGTACACTTCCTCTTGAACATTGTTAGCCCCTCCAT
>NW_012267417.1:1925271-1935869 GCF_000151885.1 Dipodomys ordii
TCCGAGTTCAGTTGGGGTGGTTGCAGGCTGGGTTGGGCGGCCCCCGCCGGGTCGTTGCGATCGCGATCTGGCGGGTCTACACTGCTGCTTTTTAAATATCACACAAACTACCTTTTAGAAATGCTTTCTGCTTTGCAGATTGCTTTTAATGTGCATTGTCTTTAACTTACAGGGAAAAGTATTGCTTACACCCACTCTCTCTAATACACACACACACACACACACACACACACACAAACACATATCCCAATTCTCCCAGATAGAGCTCCATTACATTTTTGTAATTTGATGTAAATTACAAAAATAATTTAGTTCAAATAATTATTTTACAAATTATTTTATAAAATTACTTTACAAAAATAAATTCTAAACACTGAGCAAAATTTAGTAATTCTGTAGTTACAACTTCATGAAGTGCGCTAGAAAGTGTAGATTGGCTTCCTAAAAAGTAATGCTGAGGGGCTGGGAAGGTGGCTCAGTGGTAGAGCGCTTGCCTTGCATGCATGAGGCCCTGGTTTCGATTCCTCAGCACCACATAAGCAAAAAGAAAAAAGCGGGAAGTGGCGCTGTGGCTCAAGTGGTAGAGCGCTAGCCTTGAGCTGAAGAGCTGAGGGACAGCGCCCAGGCCCAGAGTTCAGGCCCCACGACTGGACCCCCCCCCCAAAAAAAAAGTAATGCTGACCCATCTCTTGCAACAGTAAAGAGTCTCTACAGTTTGCCTGTGTCCAGGGCTTAGGCCTCAGAGTCAGACAGATCTGGCTTTGCCTTATTTAATTTGGTGTTCCTACTTGTAAAAGTAGGGATGGGAAAGCCAGGTGCTGGTGGCTCACACCTGTAATCCTAGCTACTCAAGAAGCTGAGATCTGAGGATCAAGGTTCAAAGCCACCCCAGGCAGGAAACTCCGTGAGACTCTTATCTCCAATAAACCACTAGAAAACCAGAAGTGGCTCTATGGCTCAAGTGATAGAGTGCTGAAGAGCTCAGGGATAGTGCCCAAGACCAGAGTTCAAGCTCCATAACAAAACAACAAAAAAAGTAGGGATGAGAGATGATAGGAGGAATTCCTACATCCTAGCATAGTGTCAGGATAGAAATAATGTCAGTTACCTGAAAGGGCAGATGAATAAGAAAAGAAGAATGAGTGAATACAGTCATGATCTTCAACATACATATGTGAAAATGGAATTGGGTGAATTGAGGTAATAGATGGGGTTGGGAGAGATGGGGAAGAAGAATGGGAAGGATGACGTTGATCAAGATGCGTTATACTCATTGCCTGAAATGTTGAACTGAACCCCCTTTGTACAACCATAAGTGATCATTTAAAAAAACTGAAGAGAAAGAATGCAGGCAAAACACTTTGTTGCACATTTTGTGGGTGAGTCTGGGTAAGTAATGGTTGCTGTAGTTCATAATTACTGTGCTGAGAGTAAGAACATTCTGCAGACTCAGGACCAACCAAAAATTTCCCTCTCAGACAGAGCTATGGAACTTGGGATAATTGTTTCTGAGTGTACACACATTTAGGCTCCCAGGAGAAAGGAAGCTTAAACATCTAATTGGTTAAAGAGAAAATACAGAAATACGGGGAGCACATTCCAAGGGAGAATGCACTATTTAGGGGTGGGGTGGAATGATTAAAACAGTTCAGAACAGCTGATGGAATTTTAGTTTCAGGATTTCATCTTGCCTTAAAAAAAAACCTTTAAAGAGTTTTGAGGGGACTGAAAATATTTAAGGATAAATGTCAAAATGTGAGGCTTTTGGCAGACACAAGAAAAATTGTCATTTTGAATCCAGGTTTGACTTGGACAGGGAGAGACTTACAAAAACATCAAGAAGACAGAAATTTATGAAAATTGTATTTACTCAAGGCTGAAGGGAAGGGCTCTGTCTAGCCTGAGAGTGATGTCATCTGAAGTAAGGAGGGAAATACTGAGAGGATACTTCAGGCACTGTTTCTCAATGTGTGTTCCATAGAACCCAAGTTCATGAGATGCTGGGTGAAAAAGAGGTTCTATGGGCAGTTAAGTGTGAGAAATTGCATAATCATAGCACCTATTGAGATAATATAGTAAACATCAAAGAACTAAACAACCCCTTCATGGTGGAAGAGAAAATTAATTAGGCCCCAGGCCCCAGGACAGCATCTTGGCCTAACAGGACACAACCAAAAGAGGTATTATTTCTAGAATATCTTACCTCTGTTCCTTCCCTACACACTTCTAGTTTTGAGAACTTTCCAATGATCTTGGGAAGAAGGTTTGCAGATGGGACCTGATTATTAGGAATTAACAAGCAATCAGAATGTTGTGGAACCTGATCAATAAAGGGTTACTTTCCAAAACACCTAATTATGATAGAAACAACCAATCCAAGAATAGACCTGGGCACAGAACCTCTAGACTTAGAGACACATAGGGACAGAGAGGTACAAGCCACCTGAAAGAGAGATGATAAATGACTAATGAAGAGAATGCACAATAGACAGAGCAGCACCTTTGAGCTAGAGGTACTTCTCTTCTGAATAAAGTTCAGCACACTCATCCTCTAATTTGCTAGACTTCATTAATCAAACTCCTGAGACCAGAATCTGAGAATGCTACAACAGCACAGTTACAACACTGGCAGGCATTGCCTGCTATGGAGCTGAACACCAAGCAGATTGCCTGCTACCGAGCTGCAACCCTAGTGGTGTCTGCCAGCTGCTTAGGTGGCAGCGCTGTGAGGGTTCTGCTTGCTTAGAGCAAAAGCAGAAAAGTCTGTATCAGCAGCAAACTCTGTCAGCAGCTACCAAACAGCTGTTCTTCTTTATTTATTTTATTTGTTTAAAATATTTACAGTGTTATCAGGAGATAATCTGGTAGATGTATATAACATATGGTGCTCAAAACAGGGGTAATTGACATTTCCATCTTCTCAAACACAGATCTTCTCAAACACAGATCTTCTCAGACCTTTGAACTCTGCTCCTTTAGCTCTTTATAAAATACATAATAACTTGTTGTAAATATAGTCACTGTGCTGCACTCTCATCTCACCATGACGTGCTGCCTTGTACAGGCCCAAAGCAACAGGGACTGAAACCTCCAAAATTATGAGCCAAATAAACCTTTCTTCTTTCTAAGTGGATTGTCTCAAGCTTTTGTTATAATTCTGGAAAACTGACCATCATACTTATAAGCTCAGCAATTGTGTCTTATTTTTATTACCCAGAAAGTGAGTGAGTAACCTGTATCTCCTCTCTTTTCCCTTTCTAGCTGTGAGCATTTAGGTTCTGGTACACAACCTCATGAACTTGGATCTCAGAAGCTACTATCTTACCTGCCCTTTCATTGTTACCTGATCTTTAACTTTTCAAAATTCTAAATATACATAGTCTTTAAAGAAAGACACAGTAATGCTAAAAATCTACCTGTGGATCAAATGAAATTATACTACTATATATAAAATATTCTATGAAATAATGTATAGTAATAACAGATAATAATACTACATAAAATTATATACATAATATAATCTATGTAATATATAGTAAATATTACATAACACAAATATATATGTGTTTAAAGTTTGCCTTTCCATTTTTGTTCCTCTGCTCCTCCGCCCCTAGTTCACATGTGTGAAGGGCTTGAAAGCTGAGGCATTCCTTCAGGGGTACTGAGCCACACTTGCTTAGAGGGAAACACAGGAACTAGCTAGTCATGTGGAAGCAATGGTGCTAGAGGCTAAGGAAGGAAGCTCTAATACCACCAGAGCCTTTCCTCGTGGCAGTAGGTCTCACCTTTAGCTCCCTGCCTCCCTGGTTGTAGTACTAGGTGTAGAATCCCCCCACCCCAGCAGAACTCTGTAGTACACCTGGATTGAGGTTTCCCTGGCCATAGCAGAGCCAAGCCAATGTGGTATGGGAGGCTCTCTGCCTCAATCCTTTGGCATCCATCAGCAAATAGCTCAAACAGTCACTATTCAGCCAAAGTCCCAGAGCTTAAGAAGATTTAGCAATGTTCATAGCAGGTTCAAGAAGTTCCATCTGCTGCTTTATGAAAAGGTATCTTCTTCAGCCCCATATCAATCCTTTCATCCCCATGTAGAAAGGAAACAAAAATGATACATTTCATTTGTGTGTGTGTGTGTGTGTGTGTGAGGGTTTGAACTCAGGACTTTGGACTCTCATTTGCTTTTTCTAATCAAGACTGGTGCTCTACCACTTTGTGACATACCTCTACTTCTGGATTTCTGCTGGTTAATTTAGTAAGAGTCTCACAGACTTTTCTTCTCTGGCTTGCTCAGAACTATGATCCTCAGGTCTCAGACATGAGTCATCAGCACCAGTTGATAAGGATTTTCTTTTGGAAGATTTTACAACCCATATATATATAAGCTGAGGATTAGACAAGAAGAAAGCAAAGAGCCATGATGAGAAATTTGTTCCCCAGCTTTTGCTCAGTAGCGGGTTTTACTACTGTGCTCCTGAGAGAAGTAGACATATTAACTAAAAATTACGGGAGGCCATTGTTTTATACTTAAGCTCCAGCCCTGAGCACCCACAGACCAGGCTCAAAATCAAAATGGAACTGGTAGCTCACTTCTGTAATTGTAGCTACTCAGGAGGCTGAGATCTGAGGATTATAGTGCAAAGCCAGCCCAGGAAAGGAAAGTCTATAAGAGTCTTATCTCTAATTAACCACCTGAAAACCAGAAGTAGGGCTATGGCTCAAAATGGTAGAGCACTAGCCTTGAGCAAAAAGCTCAAAAGCAGTGCCCAGGCCCTGTGTTCAAGCCCCATGACCAACCAAAAAAAAATCAAAATGGAGTCACTCATCTAAAGTTATACTTCACCAATCTAAAACTAAGCCCTTAAACTTAACTTTGAGGAAATCAACAGGAGACAGATAACACATTTCCAAACTAGGAATGATAATGAAGTTTCATCTGCCTTAAAAACAGGAACTAAACAGATATTAAGTGATCAGTATTTTATATTGTCTCTCTGTCCCTAACTTTCTGAAATAACCAATCTGAAATAACCAAACTGAATAACCAAACTGAAATAACCAATCTACCTTTTGTTTTGGGTACCTGCTTTCGTCAATTTTTATTTAAAAAACAACCATTCTAGTCAACTGATTGCAACACTTAGTCTACTTTATGAAATGAAGTGTTGCCAGATTCAAGAATTGAAAACAAAACAAATTAAGATCATCAAAGGAAATTGTTGTAATTGTGTCCTTTGACAATATGAAGGCTCAAAAAGTTGGAGAAAACCCACCCAAAGACAACTCTTAGAGTTGCAAAATGGCAAAGAGTTTTTTTTTTTTTTTTAAAGAACTCAGATTGGCTGAGCACAGGTGGCTCATGCTTGTAAATTCTAGGTATTCAGGCTGAGATTTGATGCTCTGATCGGTTTGAAGGCAGATTCAGCAGGAAATCAGTGAAACTGTTACCTCTTATTAATCACAAACAAGCTAGAAGTGGCTTGATTAAAAAAAGCCAAATGAGAGTCCAAAGTCAGGAGTTCAAGCCCCAGCATTTACACACACACACACACACACACACACACACACACACACAAAATGCAATTCTATGTGTCCATCAAAAAGACTGACACCACCCCATTTGTAAGGAAATGGAAAGACTTGGAAAAAAATCATAATATGTGAAGTAAGCCAGCCCCAAAGAAACATAGATCCCATGGTTTCCCTTATTTGCAATAAATTGAATACATCTAGGATAATCTTAGCAGATGAGCTCAATAGCTATGTACATATGACTATATAAGATGACACTAAGTAAAATGAACTTCAAGACATGGACACAAGAATTTTTTCTTTGTTGTTGTTTTTAATGTACTGTGTGATTTCTTGTTTCTTTTGTATGTCCTTGCCCCTATGGTATATCCCCTGTTGTCACTATATTTGATTTTGGTACCCTGGTATTGTATATACGTTTACCTGAATTAAGAAAGGGAAGGGGAACAGAATGGTGAGACAAAGGACAAGGCAGGAACCAATGCAACAGCGATATTCACAAGACAATATGTTGGAAATGATCTGTACAACTCAGCGTGGGGGGATGGGGGAAAGGAAAGTAGGAGAAAAATGAGTTTGACAAGAAATGTACTTGTTACCTTACTTATGTAACTGTAACCGCTCTGTACAGCATCTTGACAAGAAAAGAAGTCTTCCCAGTCTGTGACACAGCAGCCTAGTGATCTTGAACAGAAGTGACATTACTGACTGAGACCAGTCCCTTTTTTCTTCTCAAGAATACTGGGACCAGAGTGAGTGAGAACCCCATTAGAATCTTGTGTCAACAGCCATCTCTGACCTCCAAGATAGGACTTGGCTTCTGTAGAAACTGCATTTTTAATATTCAAGTAAGCGTCAGTGTTCTTTTGTGGGTCTAACCAAATTTCCAATGGATCAGCAGAAAAGTCAACAAAAGGTTGTGTTTCTTGTTCTAATCCCCTCACTTATTCCACCAAATGGTTGTCAGATGTTCAACCACACCGGGAAGTGAAGGAAAGCCCACACCGGGAAGGCAAAACTTTTGGCCGTGGCAAGGTGTCTTAAAAACAGCGGTGTTACTTATGATTCTGGAACCAGTTGAAAAGCCTTGAGGGAGAGCCTGTGTGTTTTATGATGCCTGGGAACAAGGTGGGAGGAAGGAGGAATAAAAAGCCTGCTTGTTGCTGGGATAAAAAGAGTCAGTATGAAAATCCAGGTTCTGACTTGTCACATGTTTTCCCCACCATGTTGGGGTGGCACGGGTGTCCTTTGGAGTGTGGTTGTGAGCCTGTCCGACAACATTACTACACTTCCAGGAAGAAATCAAAATAAGAATCTTGGTTCCAATCACCATTTTCATCAAAGAGTGCTCACCAGAGCTTCCTTGCTCTTTCCTGCAGCTATATTTTTCTTTTGAAGCTAGAGTTTCATATCAGGCCTTCACACATGATAGAAAGGGCTCTGCCATGCACATCTCCTTCTCAGGGTTTCCATTTGTTGACTAATTCTGATTTGGGGGAGCAAGTGTCAAGAAGATGCTGAGGCCCTGTGTGCACTCAGAATGCTTTAGTATGAAGATGAATCAGTGGTCTCTCCCAATGGGCTCCTCTCAGAGAGAAGAGGCAGAGATGAGACTGTATGCTTCTATTCTGTATGGAGTAAGCATTACCAACCAGCTTGTTTACAAAAATGCTTGTGACTTCTTTGGGCAAGGAGTCTTAAATGTATATACAGTGTTTCTGTTGAGCAAAAAGGAATAGCTTCTTGAGTTCTCTTAAGGGTTATAGTCTTCTTCACAAGACCTCACTTTCTAGGTAGCTATCCATGCATCTCGCATCCTGCATCCTTCCATCCTGCTGATGGAAAATATTCAGAAAAAAAGTTGTGTCTGTACTAAACATATGAAAGTTCTTTTTTGTTCCCCTAAACAATATACTAAAACAACTCTCTATAGAGTTGGGTATTAGAGATGATTTAACATCGGAAGGGTGTGTATAGTGTTGCATACAAAAACTATGACACTTTATATAAGCAGGCTTGAATTTTCCTATCATGGGTGGTCCTGGAATCTACTTTGTAAAGTTACCAAAGGATGACTATGCTTTGCCAAGTTTTTTGTTTGTTTGTTTTTGTATTTTAGTACCTTCTCATTTAAGTAATCTTTTGTTGGGAGTGGGTGGATAATTTGTTCTACCATGCTTCTTGTTCCTCACCTTGCTTTTTTTTTCTTTTCTTTTTTTCCTTTTTTTTTGTCAGTCATGGGGCTTGAACTCTGGGCCTGGACACTGTCCCTGAGCTCTTCAGCTAAAGGCTAGTGCTCTACTACTTGAGCCACAGCACCACTTCTGGTTTTCTGAGTAGTTTATTGGAGATAAGAGTCTCACACACTTTCCTTTCCGGGTTGGCTTTGAACCTTGATCTTCAGATCTCAGCCTCCTGAGTAGGTAGGATTACAGCATGAGCCACCAGCACCCGGCTTTCACCTTGCTCTTTCTAAGAGGGTAGCAGGGTCTGCTAATACTATGAAGGGGATGGTCATGACCTTGTGACTGAGGAGGAACTCTAGCTGGGGGTTGCCCTGGGACTCTGGTTTCTGGCTTCTGGGACTCTATATGAGGGTAGTGTTCACTCACTCCTGAGCTCCTCAAACAATGAATTCACATGGTGTCCTGTGTGTGGCTTGTTCTCCCTGCTTTCTCAGGAAAGATCCTTGATATTTCCCCACCTCAGTTCTCACTGAGACCTTAGAGCCTCATAAACTTCACCCCTAGCTAGGATGTCTTACTGCCAGACTCTAGGAAGTTGAGCTTTTTCAGGATTTTGGAACTTCAAGTAACAATAGTAATAATACAGAATATATGAAGCAATGGAATTTATTACCTTACATATTGAGAAGTCCAAAGATGGTCCAGAGGATAGGCTCTTGGAGTCACCAAAAAATTGGGGGTTCTTTTATTCTTTTCTTCCCTTCCTTCTCCCCTTCCTTCCCATCATTCTTTCTTTCTCCCTTTCTTTCTCTTTCTAATCCTGAAGCTACTCTTCCTTTTTCTTGTCTGAAGAGAACACTATATATATATATATACATATATATACATATATATATATAACTTCCCAAGGGTAAGAAGTTGTCTTTTAGATGCCATAAAGAAGTCTCTCTGGTCTCACTCAGTCCCTCATGCTATATTGCTATCATTAGAGCCATAAACTCACTTGTTGTCCTCTAATATTATCATTCCTCATCTGGAAATAGGATAATATAGTACTTAATTCTTGGGATTGATATAAGGCTCAAATGAGATATCTTATGGAACATTAGTTTAGCTCTTGGCACATAGAAATGATGAATAAATGTTGGCACGATTTTTCAAAATATGTTGCTAATACTGGAGCTTGAATTCTGTGCCTGGGAGCTGTCTCTTAGCTTTTCCACTCAAGGTTAGCACTCTACCACTTGAGCCATAGCTGTACTTACAGCTTTTTGCTTGTTAATTGGAGATAAGCACGGGCTTTTCTGCCAGGGATGGCTCTGAACTGTGATCATCAGTTCTCAGCCTTCTGAGTAGCTAGGATTGCAGATGTAAACCACTAGCACCCAATTTGGATTTTTTTTAAACTCAGTTCTCATAGGAAATGTTAGTTTCTCCTTGAAGAAAATCAAATATTAGCACTTTGGAATTATATTTCAAAACTAATGATGTTTCTGATTAGAATAAAATTGTCTTGTTTTGAAATGGTAGTTTATTGGTGAATGTATATGAATTATGTTTTCTTTGTTCTCCTAACTTCTGAAGAATATGTAATTACAGGTCTGTTTCATTTACTGGTAATACCTAAATACAGCTGGCACATAATTAAGGCTCAGCATCCTACAAGGCATCTTCTAGAGTAGAGCCATTCTTTTTTGTTTGTTTGTTTGTTTTTGTCGGTTATGGGGCTTGAATTCTGGGCCTGGGCACTGTCCCTCAGCTCTCCAGCTCAAGGCAAGTGCTCTACCACTTGAGCCACAGTGCCACTTCTGTTTTTTTGTTGGTTTATTGGAGATAAGAGTCTCAGGGACTGGGGCTGGGAAGGTGGCTCAGTGGTAGAGTCCTACCTTGAGCTGAAGAGCTGAGGGACAGTGCCCAGGCCCAGAGTTCAGGCCCCACGACTGGACCCCCCCCCGCAAAAAAAAAAGAGTCTCAGGGACTTTCCTGCCCTGGCTGGCTTTGAACTGTGATCCTCAAATCTCAGCTTCCTGAGGAGCTAAGATTACAGGTGTGAGCCACGGGAGCCCGGCTAGCAGAGCCATTCTTAAAGTGACTATGTCAAGACCTCAGTCCCATGGGGAACCATCACTGTAATCACTGCGCATGTCTTGGAGTTCACACCCAGCAGAAAAGAACTCTCCCAATGCCTTCCATCCTGTTCCAAAATCACTACTTTGCTCCCAATGTTCTTCCCCCTACCCCTACTCCTTTTTTAAAAAGCAAAGAATGGCTGAAGCCCTGGGGCTTTAAACATGAAGGATGTAACTCTAAGTCAGATTTAAGATCTACACAATGTTTGTGACTTTGGGAATTTTCCTTACAACAGCCAGCTTTTTAGATCATGAGTGCTCAGGAACAGAGTATTGTATGTACTATTCTTAGAGAATTGGATTGAACAGAGAAATGAAAAGACGCTGAAAATAGGCATGGGATCAACTGAAATCTACTTTGGGTTTTCCGTACGTATGAAGTAAACGCAACATGGTATGTCTATCTGAGACTAGATTCTGGAGCCAGGTCCTCATTCAGTAGATAGAGTTCTGCCAAGACTGAAATGCTGCCATAATTTAGCCAGAGCCAAAGAAGGGCTCAAAAGACTTTCATGGGGTGGACAGGTGTTGGGTCTTCGTCCATCCCATGAAAGATGGACGTGATCCCAGGAAAGATAAGTGCACAGCTCACCATTCCCCAGCCTCCCTTAACCCAGGAGACAATCAGATGCCTCCCTTAGCCATGGAGACAATCAGATGCAGCAGGGAGTCAAGTCAAGCAGGAATTTGTTTATTAACACACAACAAGCACTTTTCAAAGCAAAAGAGACCAGGTGGCATGGGGAGGAAAAGG
>NW_012267417.1:1941009-1953491 GCF_000151885.1 Dipodomys ordii
TTTTCTTTTTGCTTATGTGGTGCTGAGGAATCGAACCCAGGGCCTCATGCATGCAAGGCAAGCGCTCTACCACTGAGCCACCTTCCCAGCCCTAGTATACTTATTCTTATACATTGTACATTATAATATATTTACAATATGTTTTCTTAAAACTTGTATTTATAAGCTGTATTATTCTCTACAAATTCTGCCAATCGATTAGTACTTGTTAAGGGGAGACAGTCTCCCTAACCCTATCCCTGGTTTATTTACACTCAGAATTACCATGCTAGTTTATGTGTGGCCTGTTCCATATATGGCCAATGCTTTATTATTCAACCTAAAATCTAGCAGTTGCTTTTTCAGTCCTTTGTTTTTGGTTGCTCTGTCCAGTTCAGGAGGAACTGGAGTATTTTGCAGTGTGGAGATGGAAAGAAGCAACCACTAAAAATCCTAGGATTCTAATGATCTGAAGATCACAGAGAGAAAAACACTAGAAGAAAATTGTTACAAAATTCACATTACTAAATCTTCATGATTATAATTTCTGAAGCTCACCAGCAAAGGGGAAAAGAAAAAGAAAAAGAGTGTTATGCAAATTTACCTCTCTTCTTTATTTCCTTTTCCCAGAAAAAACATTGTAAATTGCTAAAAGTCTTCTGGCAACTTGTCATACTTGGCACAAGTTGAATTGGTTTTGGCAATTGTATTTTAGTGACTCATAAGAGAATCCTTTCAGTCTCTTTACTAACAGATGTAGAGTGCCTGTGCTTAACGCAATGACAACAATGTCACATGGTTATAAAATTGTAGGAATTTGCTGCTGGTGGTCCAATAAAAACAAAATTGCATAAAAAGAGTCATGAGAAGATAGGATTTAAAAATATATGTTGTTATAAATGTTTAGTTATAAAAGAGCTGACCTATTGCCATTTATTTATATATATGTCTTGAACTTGAGAATCTGCACAAGACATCGGAGAATGTCTTATGTTTAAAATCCAATGTGTTTATGATCATTGCATTTTATTTGTGCCATATTTTCATTTCTTGCCTGGGGTAAAGGTAGAAAATTTGAACTCCAGTAGAAAATTAATTAAAAAAATTTATTTTTGGTATTGCTCAGGTGTATATTAAGGACTGTGCTTGCTAAGTGAGTGCTCTATCATTTGAACCATGCCCCCAATTTTTTGCCATTTTTTTCTCTAGGATATTGTGTTTTTTTGCCTGCATTTGGTCTCAAGTCACTATGCTCCCAAATAGCTGGGACTACAGACATAAACAATCACATTCAACCTTTCTAAAAATTTTCTTTTTGAAAACAAATGTGCTATATTTGGAGTTAAAAAATACTTTCCACTTTTCCATATGTCATCTGACGAACTGATAGCTATGAAAACTGCATGAACATTCTTGCTCAAAGTATAGCAATATTTATGTTGGATGCTGTCTAAATATATTCTTGGATTCAAGAGGCTCAAAGCACAGAGGAAGAAGAAGCAAGAAGATGCTTATGTTTATTAAAAGTTAGCAACATAGGGTTGGGATGTGGCTGAAGTATACAGTCTGTTTAGCAAGTACAAGGCCCTAAATTCAAAACCCAGTACCATGCTGTCATCCTCAAGAGGAGAGTTATTGATAAGTGCTGCTCCTAGCCTGTTGTCGGCTTCAGATTCAAACAGAACTTTGGTCTTTGCCTGCTCTGCTTTACGTTTCCTAGTTTTCTGGGGATATTTTGTGATTGGCTGCCTTTATTTGGATTGTTTGACTTCTGGATCAGAAGAATAGAGAGAAACTGAAAAGGTGTAAGGAAATGGGGTATGATACTTTTCCTTCAAGATTTCCTGTGCTTTTCCATTATAAAGAATCTTCATGATAGAAAAAGCAGAAAAGACACAAAGAAGTAGGAAGGCTGAGCCACTACACAAGGAAGTGTGTTGCAGGGGCCAACTTAACTTCCAATCAAAACACTTGACGGTAGGGTAGTAGTTCCCCATTACTTTGTTCCAGGTGTATGTCTTCAGTCCCATAGACAAGTGTTCTACCTCTGTTTTTTCAAGTCAAGAGAGAAATTCTCTTTCATTGCTTTCACGGATAACCACCTTTCATGGTTTAAGTCTTGAATATCCCCTAAAGACCATAGCTAAAGGTTTTGTCATCTAACTGTGGTATTATTGGGAGATGGTAGAATCCTTAAGAAGTGAGGCCTAATGGGAAGAAGTTAGGTCATTATGGAGGGTATTGAGGGTGATATGGAGACTGATATTGGTTCTCTGGCTCTTTTTTGTTTCTCTCTTTGTTAGCTGGCCACCATGAGGCAAGCAGGTACCACATATGCCTGCCATGTCTACCATATGTTCTCTGCCTTGATATACTCTGCCATCATGGGTTCTAAAACAAGGGAGCCACAAAACTATGGACTGAAACTTTTGAAATGATGAGTCAAAATACATCCCTCCTCCTCTTCCTCCTCCTTCTTTTGTTTCTTCTTCCTCTCTTCCTTCTTCTTTTCCTCTGTTTTTTCTTCTCCTTCTTCTTCTTCTGATTCTTTTGGAGCCACTTACAGTTTTGTTTTTTTGTTTTTGGTAGTTAACTGGAGATAAGAGTTTCACAGGCTTTTCTTCCCAGGCTGGCTTTGGGCAGAAGCTTTATGTGAAAATACTGAGTTGTTTTCAACAGTTACTGCACTATTTTGTGTACAATGGTCTGCTTTCTTTATATCCTTTCTAGTACCTATTATTTTCCATGACTTAAGAAATTATTGCAGCCATCATAGTAGGTGTGAAGTAGAATCTTCCAGTAGTTTTTAATTATATTATTCTTAGTGACTCCAAAAATTGAGTATCCTTTCATGCACTTACAATTTAGAAGTCTTTGTAGAATACAAGTCCTTGGTCTTTTTCTAAGTGTATGTATGTGTGCACATACACACTGGGAATAAATCTCAAGGCCTGTGTGCTGCTGTTCTTGAGCTTCTTTTGCTTAAGACTAGATTTCTACCACTTTAACCAAAGCTCCACTTCTGTGTTTTTTTTTTTGTTTTCTGTTTTTTTTTTGTTGTGGAGGTAGTTTATTGGAGCTAAAAGATCTCATGGACTTTCCTGTCCAGGCTGGCTTCAAATTGTAATCCTCAGATCTCAGCATCCTCAGCAGCTAGTATTACAGGGATGAGCCCAACTCCTTTGTCCATTTTTGTTTATTTTTTCTGTTGTTGAATTTTAGTTTTTTTGGGGGGGGGGTCCGGTCGTGGGGTCTGAACTCTGGGCCTGGGCGCTGTCCCTCAGCTCTTCAGCTCAAGACTAGCACTCTACCACTTGAGCCACAGTGCCACTTCCGGCTTTTTTCTCTTTGCTTATGTGGTGCTGAGGAATTGAACCCAGGGCCTCAGGCATGCAAGGCAAGCACTCTACCACTGAGCCACCTTCCCAGCCCGGAATTTTAGTTTTTTATTGTGTGCATATTAATATATTATAAACACATGTGTGTGTATTCTGGATAGTTCTTATATTTGATTTGCAAATATTCTCTTTTATTCTATGGATTGTATTTTCATTTTCTTCTTTCTTTTTTTTTTTTTGTCAGTCGTGGGGCTTGAACTCTGTGTCTGGGCACTGTCCCTGCGCTCTTCAGCTCAAGGCAAGTGCCCTACTGCTTTGAGCCACAGCACCACTTCTGGTTTTCTAGTGGTTTATTGGAGATAAGAGTCTCACAAAGTTTCCTGCCCAGGCTGGCTTTGAACCGTGGTCCACAGATCTCAGCCACCTGAGCTAGGATTACAGGCACGAGCCACCGGAGCCCGGTGGATTTTTGTTTTTAATAAAGTTCATTTTATCACTTTCCCTTTCTCTTTTGCTCATGCTTTTTTAAAAAATCACATCAATGAAGACATTGCCAAATCCAAAGTCACAAAGATTTATTCTTATTTTCATTCAAGGAATTTATAATGATAACACTTATTTTTTAAATTATTGACTTGATTTTTTTTACTTCATTATACATATATTTATTCATGTGTTGGTGGACCCAACAATGAGGCTGAGTTAAAGTATTTTAAATTTCAAAAGACAATGATTAAGATATATTTTGTCATTGCTTCTATTTGATGTTGTCTTGAATATTTTAGCCAGTGTGATTAAGCAAAAAAAAACAAGAAAAACTTTAGAAAATTATCTCTATTTACAGATGGCATGATCTGACATATAGATAATCCAGAAGAACCTACACACACACACACACAAACATTTCAACTAATTACAAGTAAAATCAAAGTTGCAAGATATAAAATCAATTAATTTCCTATACTTGCCTAACTATGAAAAAATAGAATGAAGAAAACAATTCCACTTTAAATAATGTAAAAAAGAATAAAATACTTAGAGATATATTTAACAAAAGAGCAAAAGTCATGCTCTAAAAACTATGAAATATTGTTAAAAGAAATTTTAAAAGACAAATAATTAGAATGCTATTAGCATGCCAATGAATCAGAAAACACAGAATTGTTATAAGATGATAATAATTTCCCAAACCAACAGAGATAACTAGTTGAGATGCATTTAGAGCTACTCTAACAAAGCTAATGCTACAGCATATATAGATATGAAAGAGATCTAGGATAGCTGGAGGACTCACACTCCAAATTTCAAATTTTAGTATACAACTTTAGTAGTGAAGACAATGTAGAACTTGTACAAATACAAACAAACAAAATACGAGTTAAGAGTGCAGAATTTAATCTATTATCCTCAATTCATTTCAACAAAAGTACCAAGAGAATGAGAAGAGTCTCAAACAAAGGGCCTGAGGGTGTCTTGATAGCCATATACAAAAGAATAATACTTCACAACACAGTATACAAAAATTAGGTTGAAATGGATGGTTTAAAAAAAGTCCTAAATTCAAGAGCTCAAACCATATAATACTAGAAGTAAAATACAAAGTTCAGATGTAATTCAGTGATAAAGTGCTTTCATAACATGCACAAGATTGTCAGTTTGATCTCCAGTACAGGAAAAAAAGGGGGGAAGGAGAGAAAAGGAGGGAAGGAGAGAAGGAGGAAGAAAAGAAAAAAGAAAAGAGGGAGGAGAAGAAAGTGAAAGAGTGAGAGAACAGAGAGAGAGAGAGAGAAAGGAAGAATGGTGAGGAAAGAATTCAGATTAAGTCTATAATATATAATGAACAGTTACAATTCATTAATAAAAGACTGCCAATGCAAAAAGTGACAGTTTCTGAACAGTTGCCTTTCCTAAGATGATATATAAATGACCAATAAGCACATGAAAACATACTCAGGTTAATACACAAATCAAAAGCACAGTGAGATACCACTCTATGCCCAATTAGATGGCTAAAATCAAGAAGTCAGATAGCAACAAGCAGTGGAAAGGGCATGGAACATCCCCTGGAGGGATGTGAAATGGTACAGCCACTTTGGAAAGCACTTTGGCAGTTCTTCAAAAAGTTAAACACAGCGCCAGTGGCTCATGCCTATAATTCTAGCTACTCAGGAGGCTGAGATCGGAGGATCACGGGTCAAAGCCAGCCCAGGCAGGAAAGTCCGTGAAACTCTTATCTCTAATAAACCACCAGAAAACCAGAAGTGGTGCTGTAGCTCAAGTGGTAAAGCGCTCACCTTGAGCTGAAGAGTTGAGGGACAGCACCCAGGCCCAGAGTTCAAGGCCCATGACCGACAAAAAAAAAAAAATTAAACACTGTTATCATC
The DNA here is from genome assembly GCF_000151885.1 of Dipodomys ordii. Classification (NCBI taxonomy): domain Eukaryota; kingdom Metazoa; phylum Chordata; class Mammalia; order Rodentia; family Heteromyidae; genus Dipodomys; species Dipodomys ordii. Next base: position 1,946,711 of record NW_012267417.1, read on the forward strand.
TAAATTCATAACACTATCATTCCTAACAGTCAAAAAGTATAAACCACCCAAATATTCAACAACTGACAAATGAACAAAAACATAGCATGTCTACTCAAGGGAAAATTACACAGCAATGAAAAGAAATGATATACTGGTGCATGGTACAACATGAGTGAAGCTTGAAAATATTAGTCTAGGTGCAAAGGTCACAAAAGACCTCATATATGATGCCCTGTGAAACTGTCAGACTAAAAATTCCCTAGAGAGAGAAAGCAGATGAGTGTTGGGGGATAAAGGTACAAGAGTTTTGGGGGTGGTAAAAATAGGCTAAAGTTTGTTTTGGTGATGAGTGTACAACTCTGGGACTCTACTGAATTCTAGTGACTAATACACTGTGTTTTTATACACTGTATTTTTTGTGTGCTTGACAAATTCTCTAAAGTAAAGGTTGGTGATATAAAATGGGAAAATTTATCTGTGTGTGTTAATACTTAGATTTTAAAGACCAAAAGTGAGTAAAGTGTTTATGTTACTGTGACCTTGTAAATATTGTCCACTTCACACAAACAATGTGCTTATTTATATTTCCTTTTCTTTTTCTTGGAGCTTCTAGTTGCATATTTTTTAAAGGCCTTGTGAATTTTATTGCATCTTCACATTATTTCTATTCTCCAAAATAAATGCTATCAAGAAAAACAAAGCTTGATTGCTTGGTCAACCTTATAGAAGATGGGAGCAGTAACCCCAGATCTACCTTCTAGATCAGTTGGTTGCAAGGAATTTCTAGGAAGGGAAGGGAGAAAGTGGCTTACTGATTAGATGATAAGAAGTATGTTTTAGGGTTCTTTTGCATAGATGTAGACCGTCAATATGCCTCTTCATAGCTTATAAGGGTTATTTGTGTTGGTGGGATTCCATTCTGCACAGGAGAGCTTGAGCTGTGACATCAAAAAGTCATTAATTGGATGAGGAAGCTTTATCTGCACATCTCATTCCTGAAGAACCAGATGTACACTGTCCTTGAGTGGATTCTAGAGACTTCTCCTGAAAGACAACCTGAGCAGGATTTTATATAAGTAATCTATGCCTATGTGTATCCAGGCCTTAGCTTATCTCACTCCTGAATATTCCCATGATTTGGTACTTCCTTTTAGCATTTTATGGAACTTCCCTTTAGCATTTTCTTGGGTTCTATCCACTGGGTCCCAGATCCTGGTATATTGTTCATCCTTATATATAATGGCCCAAGAAATCTATATGAGAACTAAACGTGATGTGAAATACCTTTATAGTCTTCATACCTAACCTATAATTATATATATATATATATATATATATATATGACTTATAATTAGACTATACATGGGGTTGGGGGCATGGTTTAGTTGGGAGTACTAGCCAATGAGTGAAAACAGCACATACCGAGTTCAATTCCCAATCTTGGACGTAAAAAAAAAAAGAAAAAATGGACTGTACAGATTATTAGATGATACCAGGATGTTCTTGTAGCAAGTGTTAGAAAGCTTGGTTTTAAAAAAGGAGGGATGGGGGATTAGAGACAATATAACCCCAAGGTCCAAAGTTGGATTGACTTCAGGTATAGTTTGGTCCAGGCATAGTTCAAAGGGTCATATGGACTTTAGAACCATTTAAAAAATTGTTTTCCTACTCTTTCTACCTAATTAACATTATTATGTATTTGGACATTCACCTAATAGGTAGATGATTTTATAAATATTTCTTGGATTTGGGAAAATGTATATTCTATTATCATAACAATGCAATTATTTTTCTGGCTCTAAAAATACTCATCATATATTAGATTTAAATAGAAAACTCAGTTGTCTTTATTAGTATTTCTTAGATGTGTCTTTGTCTTTTGCTTTTTCTGTTCTTTGTTTGCTCATAGTTATAGTCCAGTTGTTGTGAGGGAAGGCAACTGTAAGACAAACATTACCTGGACAATTTATGGTGGAAAATATCTACAAGGCTCTGCTACATTGGTATCTAAAAATAGTTGTTAAAAGGATAAGTGAAGAAAGTGGGCAAACACACCTAATGAAAGCAGTTCAGTTCTGGTCTGCACCAACTGGATTTCCCTTATTTGTACATTTTTATATTGTTTATTGTTTTGTTTCCATTAACTATTTAAAATAACTAATTATCAATAGGAATTTCTCAGGGGCAGGACTATATCATCGACCATATTTTTGGCTGCTTTCTAATTCACACAATTTCTGACTATTCATTTATTAATAGTACAGTAAATCTGCGGAAGAATGAATAGCTCCTAGTCATGGTTAAATTAAGAAACACAGGGAATATCCATTTTGTCCAACTCTCCAGAAACATCCTAAAGACAATTGCCTAGGAGAAGCAAATAATCTGACTTAGTCTCAAGGGCTCTAGGGCTGCTCCATCAGGATACCTCCAGGATACAGCAGAGGAGTTTGGTCTGCTTTGCTCTGAACATCACCAAAGAGTCTGGCCCTGTAGAAATTTGTCTCACTTGATTTTTGGAGCCAATCAAACTCTTGTCCAGATTTTCTCTCTTTTCTAAAATTATTAACTTCTCTTCAGACTCACATTAGCTATTTTGTTCATTTTCAAGACACAACCCAGTCCCCTTCAACTTCTTTCCAACCCCTGTGACTTAAAGCATAATTTGAATCTGTCATGTGGTGCTGATATACGGGAGGTTTGGTCTGGCTGCTAATACTGGCAAAGGGAGTTGAGTTTTTCCCAGTAGGATGGACATTCTGGACTTAATGAAAGCAAGATTGTAAAAATTGGCTTCTATTCTATAACATCTAGGTCTGGTAAAATTATTCATGGCTTAGGGATCACTTAGATGATGTACAGGGTGAGTTATTTTATCCAAAGAAATCGTCTTCAGTTATTTCAGTTGTGGTCCAGGCCCAACAATGTCACATAAATCTCCCTTGAGAGAGACCAGAGGTGAAATTTCCCTTCAGCTAGCCGTCTTGTGTTCAGCATGGTTAGGAATACTCTTGATGGTGTGACTTAGCTGCAATGAATTGATTACGTATCAATACATTTTAAATGACTATATTTTTTATGAATTCTTTATTGCCTACTACATGAGAGGTGCCACCTACTTGATAGTTTGTCTTGTTTTCTTCTGGAGTAAGGATGCAGCAGTCAATCTCAAGTGACAACATTCACCCTGTATTTGCAATTTATCAAGGTAACTGGGCTAGCACACTGGGTGTTACTGATATTTGCTATTTTTCTTCTTAATCTGAGCAAAATTAGGAAAATTTTGCCCCCATATAAATGATAGACAATATAAAAGATCAGAATAAATTGAAAAGTAATTAGCTTTTAAAGAAATTCAATATCTAGGAATTATTTAATAACCCTTGTGAAAAAGCCAATCTATAAAAAAATAATTTCAGTTGTCAGTTTTCTTTTAATTGGAAAAAATTCTTGGAAATTTCTTATATGCAAATCAATACAGGGTAATTGATAATACTGTAAAATATTTGAAATATGCACACATAGACATGGATATATATACATATATATATATATATATATATATACACACACATACATATGTACACAGAATTGAATTCTATGCAGATGTTAAAAGCAATGAGATTGATCTATGTGTAGTAACATGGAAAAACTCTTTAAAACAACATATCTGTGAAAATAAATCACTTGAGCCCCAATCAGTATTGGCTGTGTTGTTTTCTCTATGGAAAATGTTTCCAGATACCAGTGGCTCCCACCTGTAATCCTAGCTACTCAGAAAGAGCTGGAGGATCTCAGTTCAAAGCCTGCCAATACAGAAAAGTCCTTAAGACTTCATCTCTAAAATATCTAGCTAAAATCCAGACTGGAGGCATGGCTCAAGTGCTACAGTGCCAGCCAAGCAAGCTTGAGGCCCTGAGTTCCAAACCTGGTATTAGAGGAAAAAGGGATTTTTAATAAAATTTTTTAAAAATAAATTTTTAATAAATTATACATCCTCTGACCAAAACAAAAATTGCAATTCAAACGAGATAAACTAGAATTAGGACAATTAAAAAGTGTATTAGAGGAAAAAATTAATATGAATTGCTTAATGATCTCAGGAGAAAATATATAAACGTGCATAGACTTACAAAAATGGAATTTTCCACTGCTTTTCTTTGGTTGTAAACTTTTTTTTAAAAGAAACTTTTGTTAAGTTGGTAAAAAGATTTACTCAGATAACTAGGCACATTTTTAAAGAAGCAATACCACAACATTAAGTTTTAATATGCTGAAGTATAACACATACTGGATGTTTTCCTTTCATGAATTTGTTGTTGATTAAGTCATTCTACATTTCCTTCCTTTTCTCTGAGAGTTTCAATTCTCTGGTTACATTTACTTGAACAGACCCCAGAACATCCAATTAATATACAGTGACATTTTGTTCTCCCATAACCTTGTGCAGTCCTCCATATAGTAATGCACATAGTCACACATACTCAGGCCCATGACCAGTTGATTGATTATAAAGTAGGATAGAAGTTGATTCTGGTGTGTATCACTTTCCTAAAATTAATGATCACCTCAAAAGTGGTCTAAGTCTACATTCAACAAGGCCTGGAAAGTAATTTCTTTTTCTTTTTCCTTTTTCTAAACATTAAAACTCAATTTAAAAATAAACTAGACTCTCTGTTTTCCTTGAAGTTTAACTTCCAATATAAGTTGGTAGGATTATTTAGAAAAAAAGGAAATGAGTCAGTTTTACCAGTGTGATTAATGAAGAGCTTTAGTGGCTAATGGCAGAAGAAAAGGAGCATGTGGGAAGTGCTTTGAACAATCCTTCTATGAGGACAGTGTCCTGTACATTTCCCAAGAGTTCTGAGATACTTATAAGCATCCTCTATTAGTAAATGATATTGAAACCAGGTTTTTAGACACCAGGCTCAAAGTCCAGGAGTCACAAGTTAAGTCTGGCCACCTCCATATGCCAAATAAAGAGACTTGATGAAGAGCAGAGAATGGTGATTTATTACATAACGACCATGGGAAGGCAGTACTTCAGTACATCTTCAGCCCTCTTCAGTGCAGATATCAACTTTGGGCTAAATAGGGGAAATTGGAAGCAGGGAATGGGAAAGTTATGTACAACTAAACCAGTATCAGGTCACAAGAATGGCCTGACAGAATATTAGCTCAGTCTTTGTTTAGGAGAAATTCCAGAGGGGTTGTTATTACTGGAACAGGACCATAACAAGGTGGTCTCCTGAATTTTAGGTAGATTGCTTTTAAAATAATAATAATAAGACATTGCTTTTTTGAAGAGCAGTTTGCTTTCCCTATGAGATAGTTATCTAGTCTTTTTTGGTGATTGCAAAGCTGACTGTAGACAAGAATAGCTCAAATCAAATTGTACAGATACAAAATTGGATGACTTTTAGTTAATTCATAGGACCCAGCAAAAGCCTCTTTTTAAGTTGCCTCTTACAGTATCTCAGAGAGGTGTCAAGTCATTTCATATTCATTCACTGCTTAATATGAATAATCAAATCAAAATTTGATTGTAACTTTCAGGACAAGATTTTAACAATCTTTTTGTTGTTGTTGTTTGTCCTGGAGCTTGAACTCTGGGGCTGGGCATTGTCCCTCAGCAATTTAGCTCAAGGCGAGCCACAGCGCCACTTCTGGTTTTCTGAGTGATTTATTGAAGGAGATAAGAGTCTCTCAGACTTTCCTGCCTGGGCTGGCTTTGAACCTCAATCCTCAGATTTCAGCCTCCAGAGTAGCTAGGATTACAGGTGTGAGCCACTGATGCCCAGCTTTAACAATCTTTTGTATGAGTTCAATTCCCTCCCTCTCGGTCCTGGGGGCTTGACCTCAGAGCCTGGGTGCTTTCCCTAAACCTCTTTGTGCTCAAGGCTAGCACTCTACTACTTAAGCCATAGCACCACTTCTGGCTTTTTCTGAGTAGTTTACTGGAGATAAGAGTCTCCTGTATTTTCTTGCCCAGACTGGTTTCAAACTACTACAATCCTCAGATCTCAGCCTCCTGAGTAGCTAGGATTATAGGTGTGAGCCACCGGTGCTGGTGTTATTTTTTTAATCACCAATGCATTTCAATTATAGATCTCCAAATACCTACTATAAAAAAATACCTGTGTAGGTCATAACTGAGAGTCTGTATCCTAGAATTTGACCTTGAATCCATTATTGGTCATGTCACTGAAAGTTTTCTCCACAATATCAGTGGTCACACATTACATTGCATGCATATTCTGGAAAAAATTACCCTCTTTCTGGATTCTTGTGAGTTTCCTTGGAATCATGCTCTTGAAAGTCTCTCCCTACCCTTAATCTAGTTTAATGTAAATTCTAGTTTGTGTCTGCTTGGAGTACTGGTTCAGCCTTTAGCCCTCTATTAACTGAGTTATGATAAACTTACTATTTTTGAAACTACGTGTCCCCATCCTAGCTTCCTCAGCCACCAGATGTTGTACATAAGCATCCAAAGTAAAGAATTTGTTTGACTAGATGTACTTCTTTAAAAGCCCTGACACTAGGCACTGATGGCTCACACCTTTAATCCTAGCTACTCAGGAGGCTAAGATATGAACATTACAGTTTGGAGCCACCCCAGATAGGAAAGTCCATGAGACTCTTATCTCCAAAAAAAAAAAAAAAAACCAGAAGTGGCTCTGTGGCTCAAGTGGTAGAGCGCTCACCTTTGAGCTGAGGAGCTGAGGGACAGCCCCCAAGCCCAGAGTTCAAGCCCCACAACTGACAAAAAAAAATAAGAAAGAAAGAAAGAAAAAAATGA
>NW_012267417.1:1953541-2082643 GCF_000151885.1 Dipodomys ordii
ATATATATATATATATATATATACACACACATACATATGTACACAGAATTGAATTCTATGCAGATGTTAAAAGCAATGAGATTGATCTATGTGTAGTAACATGGAAAAACTCTTTAAAACAACATATCTGTGAAAATAAATCACTTGAGCCCCAATCAGTATTGGCTGTGTTGTTTTCTCTATGGAAAATGTTTCCAGATACCAGTGGCTCCCACCTGTAATCCTAGCTACTCAGAAAGAGCTGGAGGATCTCAGTTCAAAGCCTGCCAATACAGAAAAGTCCTTAAGACTTCATCTCTAAAATATCTAGCTAAAATCCAGACTGGAGGCATGGCTCAAGTGCTACAGTGCCAGCCAAGCAAGCTTGAGGCCCTGAGTTCCAAACCTGGTATTAGAGGAAAAAGGGATTTTTAATAAAATTTTTTAAAAATAAATTTTTAATAAATTATACATCCTCTGACCAAAACAAAAATTGCAATTCAAACGAGATAAACTAGAATTAGGACAATTAAAAAGTGTATTAGAGGAAAAAATTAATATGAATTGCTTAATGATCTCAGGAGAAAATATATAAACGTGCATAGACTTACAAAAATGGAATTTTCCACTGCTTTTCTTTGGTTGTAAACTTTTTTTTAAAAGAAACTTTTGTTAAGTTGGTAAAAAGATTTACTCAGATAACTAGGCACATTTTTAAAGAAGCAATACCACAACATTAAGTTTTAATATGCTGAAGTATAACACATACTGGATGTTTTCCTTTCATGAATTTGTTGTTGATTAAGTCATTCTACATTTCCTTCCTTTTCTCTGAGAGTTTCAATTCTCTGGTTACATTTACTTGAACAGACCCCAGAACATCCAATTAATATACAGTGACATTTTGTTCTCCCATAACCTTGTGCAGTCCTCCATATAGTAATGCACATAGTCACACATACTCAGGCCCATGACCAGTTGATTGATTATAAAGTAGGATAGAAGTTGATTCTGGTGTGTATCACTTTCCTAAAATTAATGATCACCTCAAAAGTGGTCTAAGTCTACATTCAACAAGGCCTGGAAAGTAATTTCTTTTTCTTTTTCCTTTTTCTAAACATTAAAACTCAATTTAAAAATAAACTAGACTCTCTGTTTTCCTTGAAGTTTAACTTCCAATATAAGTTGGTAGGATTATTTAGAAAAAAAGGAAATGAGTCAGTTTTACCAGTGTGATTAATGAAGAGCTTTAGTGGCTAATGGCAGAAGAAAAGGAGCATGTGGGAAGTGCTTTGAACAATCCTTCTATGAGGACAGTGTCCTGTACATTTCCCAAGAGTTCTGAGATACTTATAAGCATCCTCTATTAGTAAATGATATTGAAACCAGGTTTTTAGACACCAGGCTCAAAGTCCAGGAGTCACAAGTTAAGTCTGGCCACCTCCATATGCCAAATAAAGAGACTTGATGAAGAGCAGAGAATGGTGATTTATTACATAACGACCATGGGAAGGCAGTACTTCAGTACATCTTCAGCCCTCTTCAGTGCAGATATCAACTTTGGGCTAAATAGGGGAAATTGGAAGCAGGGAATGGGAAAGTTATGTACAACTAAACCAGTATCAGGTCACAAGAATGGCCTGACAGAATATTAGCTCAGTCTTTGTTTAGGAGAAATTCCAGAGGGGTTGTTATTACTGGAACAGGACCATAACAAGGTGGTCTCCTGAATTTTAGGTAGATTGCTTTTAAAATAATAATAATAAGACATTGCTTTTTTGAAGAGCAGTTTGCTTTCCCTATGAGATAGTTATCTAGTCTTTTTTGGTGATTGCAAAGCTGACTGTAGACAAGAATAGCTCAAATCAAATTGTACAGATACAAAATTGGATGACTTTTAGTTAATTCATAGGACCCAGCAAAAGCCTCTTTTTAAGTTGCCTCTTACAGTATCTCAGAGAGGTGTCAAGTCATTTCATATTCATTCACTGCTTAATATGAATAATCAAATCAAAATTTGATTGTAACTTTCAGGACAAGATTTTAACAATCTTTTTGTTGTTGTTGTTTGTCCTGGAGCTTGAACTCTGGGGCTGGGCATTGTCCCTCAGCAATTTAGCTCAAGGCGAGCCACAGCGCCACTTCTGGTTTTCTGAGTGATTTATTGAAGGAGATAAGAGTCTCTCAGACTTTCCTGCCTGGGCTGGCTTTGAACCTCAATCCTCAGATTTCAGCCTCCAGAGTAGCTAGGATTACAGGTGTGAGCCACTGATGCCCAGCTTTAACAATCTTTTGTATGAGTTCAATTCCCTCCCTCTCGGTCCTGGGGGCTTGACCTCAGAGCCTGGGTGCTTTCCCTAAACCTCTTTGTGCTCAAGGCTAGCACTCTACTACTTAAGCCATAGCACCACTTCTGGCTTTTTCTGAGTAGTTTACTGGAGATAAGAGTCTCCTGTATTTTCTTGCCCAGACTGGTTTCAAACTACTACAATCCTCAGATCTCAGCCTCCTGAGTAGCTAGGATTATAGGTGTGAGCCACCGGTGCTGGTGTTATTTTTTTAATCACCAATGCATTTCAATTATAGATCTCCAAATACCTACTATAAAAAAATACCTGTGTAGGTCATAACTGAGAGTCTGTATCCTAGAATTTGACCTTGAATCCATTATTGGTCATGTCACTGAAAGTTTTCTCCACAATATCAGTGGTCACACATTACATTGCATGCATATTCTGGAAAAAATTACCCTCTTTCTGGATTCTTGTGAGTTTCCTTGGAATCATGCTCTTGAAAGTCTCTCCCTACCCTTAATCTAGTTTAATGTAAATTCTAGTTTGTGTCTGCTTGGAGTACTGGTTCAGCCTTTAGCCCTCTATTAACTGAGTTATGATAAACTTACTATTTTTGAAACTACGTGTCCCCATCCTAGCTTCCTCAGCCACCAGATGTTGTACATAAGCATCCAAAGTAAAGAATTTGTTTGACTAGATGTACTTCTTTAAAAGCCCTGACACTAGGCACTGATGGCTCACACCTTTAATCCTAGCTACTCAGGAGGCTAAGATATGAACATTACAGTTTGGAGCCACCCCAGATAGGAAAGTCCATGAGACTTCCAAAAAAAAAAAAAAAAAAAAACACCTGGAAGTAGAGGTGTGGTCAAGTGGTAGAGCACCAGTTAAGGGATTATTGAAAAAGTTAAGGGATTACTACCTAGGTCCTGAGTTCAAACCTCATTACTGGTGTAAGCACAAAGACCTGACAGTGAGTGTATTGTCTTTTGACTTTGGAGACTCCAGTGACTTTTGCACATGTGTATCCTTGGACATAAACATTCTTAGAGTAGCAGAACCCTGGATCTCCATGCCTGCTATAGCAGGACAGGGTGAGTGGTTTCCACAGGCAAGTCTCTTTCTGAGCCCATTTCTACTTCCTATCTCCTGGCCCAAGACATGTCATTTCTCCTCTACATGATCCTGTTTTTAGACAAGCACCTTCCGAAGAACAAACTGAAAGGTGATTTGCATTCATCTTTCAATGATCTTGCATTATTTCTTTTGGCCAAGTTATAAAGATTCCTATTTTCCCTCTTTGGGAGCGTATCTACATAACTAGCTCCCTTTCAGGACAAAATTATTTTTACCTTTTTATTCAACTGATTTTTGATCTAGTGCTATTTCCTAACATCCCAATCCTGAGTCCTTAGGAAAGAAGAAAACCTAGTTTCTGCTTCCAAAGAGCACTGTGCGGAAATAAAAGCCCCACAATTTTTGCCCTTTGCCTTCCTACCCTCCAGCACCCACCCTCAGCATCATGGCAGACTTCTTCCATACAGAATCCTGGTACTGACTGGGGCTTGGGATCAGGACAAGACCAAGAGGATAAGACTATGACACTTCCTCAATAGGAGGTTTCCACACAATCTTGTGTGGCTATCCAGAAACAAACCTAAGCTAAGAGAAGAAGTCCAGAATGAAGCCACCGTGCTTTTTCATGGTTTCATTTGCCAGATAATGCTCCTAAATCACTTAAAGACCAGAAATTGCAAACCTGGTATGTATAGATCATCTGTTTGTTATTGTGCTAGTACTGGGGCTTGAACTTAGGGCCTGGATACCATCCCTTAGCTTTTTCACTCAAGGTGAGTGCTCTACCCCTTGAACCACACTGAGCCACTTCTGGCTTTTTGCTGGTTAATTGGAGACCATGGTCTCACAGAGTTTTCTACCTGAAGGGCTTCAAATGGCAATCTTCAGATCTCAGTCTCCTTAGTAGCTAGGATTACAAGTGTGACAAAACAATGCTGGGCTGATACCATGTTTTGCAAGCAGTTTTAACAACCTCATTTGAATTCAAATTCCAGTTGGACTAGCCTCATGGTTCCTTGTCTTACCCCTAAGTCATCTGAGTTAAGCAAGCATGCAAGGGCATGGAAGGACTTCCTGATTTCTTAGCTCTGGGATGGGTATGAAGGACACATGAGGGCTATACAAGGTCTTTCCTAGTAAATGTCACACACCTAGAATTTCAAGAAGACAAAGCATGAAACGTAAGCAGCAAAGTGTTTAGATAGGGATCCACGTCAGCACATGAGTTGAGGCTACTCTGTGGCTTTGATATAGGAGGAAGAGACTATTGAAGGGTGGAGTAAAGGTTTATGAGCAGAGAAGGGTAAAAGAGTTTTCCTCAGCCAAGATGTATATTTGTGGGCAAGTCCTTCGGGCTAGAAGAGGAAGGCCTTGTCCTAGAAAGGTTTGTGTGACAACACTGTGGGAAATCATGTGCCACTCTGAGGTTGTCAGATTCCTATTATACTGACTTTGCTTTTTGCTCTCTGTCTCTTTTAACCCTCAAGTGTCTAATATTTAGATGGTATGATTTTTTTTTATACATACAGTCCAGGAGCTTGAACTCAGGGCCTGGGTGCTGTCCCTGAGCTTTTTTTTTTTTTTTTCCTCAAGGCTAGTGCTCTACTACTGATCTACAACTCCACTTCCAGCATTTTCTAAGTAGTTTATTAAAGATAAGGATCTCATGGCCTTTGGCCTTTTCTGCATGGGCTGGCTTTGAATCACAATCCTCCGATCTCAGCTTCCTGAGCAGCTAGGATCATAGGCACGAGCCTACAATTGCCTATGCAATGTACAACCACATCAACCAAAGCCAGATTTTGTGTTTCTTTTTCTGTACATTATCCCATTAGAATCCTCTAGATTTTCACTTAAGAGTTAAACTTATGGTCTTATCAGCCATGTCATAGATCATCAAGTGCACAAAAGTGCTTATTCTCTAGCCTGAGCCATCTACCGGGTCTGCTAAGGCCAAATCTAGTAGCAGATTCTATATAACTGACCAAAACACTCCTCTAACTGGACTAATGAAATTAGGTCCAATTTGCTATCAGTATCATATATCATGTCATGAACTTCTCATTTCAGTGAGTTTATTTTTACCGCCAGTAATTATATTAAATGTGTTGATAATCATATTTTTTCAGCTACTGTTAACTTGTCAGTTTGATTGTTGGAATATTTAACCAGATATAAAATGAAACTTCTGCTGGGCTCCAGTGTCTCATGCCTGTAATTGTAGCTGCTCACAAGCTGAGATCTGAATATCCAAGCCAGCCCAGGCCCAGGTCCAGCCTGGGCCCAAAAGACTGGATTCTTATCTCCAATTCACCACTAAAAAGCCAGATGTGAAAGTGTAGTAAAGCTAAAGGAGAACCTGAGTTCAAGCCTAGTACTGGCAGGGACACACACACACACAGACACAAAGACACACACACACACACACACTTTTGGTAGTTAGTTGAAATCAGAGTCTTACAGATTTTTCTGCCTGGGTTGGCTTTGAGCCATGATCTCAACCTCTTGAGTAGCTAGGATCATAGACTTGAGCCACAGGCAACAGCAATTGTCAGGTCTACAGAAAAAAATCATTGTCAGCATCTAGCAGTTAGAGGAAAGTAGAGGTTTGTGTCCCTTACACACACAACCTTGCCAACAAGATATATGTTTAAATTAAAGCAAGTTCCCAACCAGTTTCTGAGATATACATACAAACATTTGTTAGCAGGGAAGCATAAAAATAATATTGTAACTTGTTAGAGCTATCTCAGGATGTTGGGATGTCCCATTGGAATAAGGACACTAACTCTAAAGGAATTTGTCAACGTAGGGTTGCACCATCAGCCTGTATATTCTAGCCTCACCTTCTTTCCCATTCGCATGAGACCTAGGCACACTTCACTACCTTCTCCTCCATCCTCCCAAATGGCTACGTTATAATTTTGGATGGATAGACATTCAATCTCTATACAAAAATTACAATGCAAATGTTTGTAAAGCAATTCTACCCAGCAGTCTTGGGATGTTTTTCCTTTCATCTGTAATATTTTTTTTACTCCTGGAGATTATATTGATATTTAATTTCTGTTCACTTGTTTATTATTCCCCTAACTTATTGACTCAGTCTTAAATGCTTTCCCACTTATGTGATCACCTCAATATGTTCAAACACACATAGAAGGCAATCAGATCTGTCTGTTTGAAAAGTCTGCTCAGGGCTTTCTGATCATCTCCATCTGGATTGGTTGCTCACTAAGCCCAATGTGTTCATTCGGTCTACTATCTTTAACTGGATAGCTAACCAACTCTATATTTTGATTACTATGCAAAACTAACTTTCTTAATGACTTCAGAATCCACCCTTCAAATGTAACATAACATGTTTCCTTTGGTCTAACCTGAGAGAATAGGTAAGTGTTCTCCTTGGGAAAGATTTTTCTTTTGAGATCATTAGAACCTTCTGTACAATGAAGAGATTGTGAACATCCCAGCTGGGTGAATTTTTTTTTATAAAGTTCATATTCCTTGCTAGGCAGAAAAATGGGCACCAATTAACACTATCCTCAAAAATATGAACTCAGGATATTACTCCTTAATTGCTTCAAGTTTAATATTATTCATTCTGCTATTGTGTATGGATATTGGCCAACCTGCAATTTGACAGAATCCCCAAATATTTTGGATATGGTACTAATGCTTAAATTTTTGGTCTTTGTCCAAGTACAGGTTTAGATATAACTCTTAATGTGAATGCCTGGAATCTAAACAAAGAGCTTGCAAAGCGCCTCCTACCTCAATGTCTATTATTGCCTTCCTTAACTGCCAAGGAATTCTGTAGGGCAGGGGCAGGGGGGGGAGGGAGGCGAAGGGGAGAGGAGGAGAGGATTGCCTTGGAATGGCACTTGCCCATCTCTCAGGACCAACTGACCCATGATCCGGCGACTCATGCCTGCAATCTTAGCTACTCAGGAGGCTGAGATCTGAGGATCGGTTCAAAGCCAACCCAGGCAAGGAAAATCTGTGAGATTCTTATCTCCAATAAACCACCAGAAAACCAGAAGTGGCGCTGTGGCTCAAATGGTAGAGTGCTTGCCTTGACCCCTAGAGCTCAGGGACAGTGCCCAGGTCCAGAGCTCAAGCCGCACAACGAACAACAACAACAAAGAAAATTGCCTTGGTACATTTTATTATAGGATTAAGCCACTCGGGAGTTCGAAAACTTATGGGGAGTAAATGAACAATTGCTAAGCTTATGTTCTCTTCAAGTATATTTCTTAAATTCCAATATGGCTTCATGTATTTGAGCAACCTGAGTGGCCTGATGAGAGTTTATCAGCTGAGGATAGCCAAGAAGGGAGAGAAGGTAACTGCTTCTCTTCACTTGAAGCTGAAGAGAAACAAACCACTGAAACAACTCCTCACTGTCTCGTTCTCTCTCTTTCTCATACTATACGCACACACACACATACACAGTCACATACACACACACACACACTCAATAGTAGGGCACAAACTCAATGCTTGATAATGCCGGTCTAGCTAATTCAAAATTGTACAAAAGAAAATTGTTCTAAGTTGGACCACAGTTGGTTATAAAGGCATTTCTAATACTTTCTGTTTCTTCAGTGGTACTAAGATTTGAACTCAGGGCTTTGCACATACCAGGCAGATACTTTCCTGCTTGAGCAATACTCCTAGCCCTTTTGCTTTGATTATTTTTGCCAGACTAGCATGGTATGTAATCCTCCCAATCTCAGTCTCCTGCATAGCTGAGATGACGATACAACCCAGAGTACTCAGCTATTGGTTGAGATGAGGACTTGCCAACTTGTTTTTGCCTGGGATGGCCTCAAACTGCCATCCTCATAATCTCTACCTCTGGAGTAGCTAGAATTGCAGGCACAAAGGATGATTTGGGATTATCTCTACAACAACCAATGAGCCACACATGCCAAGCTTGGAGTGTGTACTTTTATTTTTCCTCACATGTTTCTGAACATATGTAGTACCTGCATCAGGTGTGCCCACACATACAAATAAATAGTGACAGAACAAAGTGGGGTATGTTACATAGCCCACAGGAAAAGAAGGGGAAGGGTAACTAAGTGGGAGGACTTGCTTGCCTCTCAAGGAAAGAATAGCATGCATATCTATGCAAAGGATGGTAGCTGAAACCTACAATCATAGCTGTTCAGTAAGCTGAGATTTGAGGATCACAGTTGAAGGCCATCCCAGGAAGGAAAGTGTGAGATTCTAATCTACAACTAACCAGCAAAAAGCCAGAAGTAGAGGCATGGCTCAAATGGTAGAGCACCAGCCTTGAGTGAAAAAGCTAAGGGACAGTGCCCACCCACCACCAAAATGAAGGCAATAGACAAATGGGGCAAGTCGTCAAATGGAGCTAATAGTCTCTGTCCAAGTGTAACAGTAGGACAGAAGTAGAAATGGAGCCAGCATGAACTTGGCACAGTCAGAGAGCAAGGAGATGGCCTGGACTAGAGAATCTGAGTGTAGAAACAACACAAGGCCACTGCACAAACTGTGGATAAGTTTAAATGCCAACTTAAGGGATTTGGACATCTTGAAGGCATTGGGAAACCACAGGTTTAGGAGTGTGTTTAGGAGTGTGGGTTTGGTTAGGGAGGTTAGGAGATGTGATATATACAAATGCTGCTTAGGGATGATTCATCTGACCATGATGTGAGATGTATCAGAATGCAGAGGGAAAGTGTTGGGAGCCTAGGGACTGCTGTCCTTGTGGAGGAGGAAATGAGAGCCTTGCCTAAGGCTCTCAATTACTAAACATCTAAGACGTATCCTTCTCATGGACTGTGGGAGCTATGCCATTGCATATCTTTTTCTTTTCTTTCTTTTTTGTTTTGGTACCAGTCCTAGGGCTTAATCTCAGGGCCTAGGCACTGTCCCTTAATATTTGCTCTCAAGGCTGGCCACTTCTGACTTTCTGGTGGTTAATTGTAGGTAAGTATCTCACAAACTTTCCTGCCCAGGCTGGTTTCAAACCTCCACACCAAGATCTCAGCCTCATAAGTAGCTAAAATTACAAGCATGAGCCACTGGTACCTGGCTTCCCATTACATATTTTACTTCAGTTAACTTATAGAGACATGATTCCATCTTATGAAGGTAACCTGTGAGGATCAAGGCGACACAATGGGTAAACGATAAAGGATTTCAACTCATTCTTTGGCTTCAAAAATCCATGTTCTTTCATTATGAAAGAACCTCATAATCAAGTGCCTTGCTTATAAACATGGTTAATAATTGCAGTATCAGAGGGTGTAGAAGTGTACTTGGACTGGGTTAGCCTTGCAATTTCAGTCTTGTTACATGGGCAACTCCACATTCTCCTATTTTCCACATGGGATTTAGGAGTAAAAAGCCCTTCATTGCATGCTCTCCCAGTCTCCACAAGCATTAAGTCTTGTGATGGTGGTGAGATGGAAAGTGAGTAGCAAAACATGTTTCAGGTTTGTGGGAAATCGCAAAGGACAAGACAGAAATCATAAGGGCGCAATTGAATTACGTTGTGTCTTGGCCCCTGGGATAACAGCTGTTTTCCAGGTCTACAATTGTTCTCATTAGGAAATTAAAAACTCCGAGCTCCCAATCTGTAGCCTTGCCTTGCTCAGCCACGTGGTGACAGGAAGCTCTGTGTTTTTACAGGTGGGGGTGGGGGGGGCAGGAGTGGGCAGCCTGGCGAAGTGGGTGGCTGGGAGCTCTGCTCCTAGCCCAAGGTGGAGGCAAAACAAACCCAGGAAGAAGCTGGGTGTTCAGCAGCACTCTATGGAGGGTGAGGTAGAAGGTGTCTCTCTTTACAATGCTGGGTCATTTCAAGGTCAGTTTCCGTTGATGGCCTGGGGCAATCTCTACTCCAAGGGGGGGGGGGAGGGGGGGAGTTCAGTCCTGATAGGTCAGTTTTGAGCAAATACAAAATCACTCACATCAAACTTCTGAGCACTGCTCAGAACAACTCCAACTAAGCACTACACTGTTTTCAAAACACAGTGTCATATATTTAAAATGCATATATTTAAAATGTTTATGAGCACAGGGAATAAGTAACACAAGGCTCCAAGCAGCGGTTCCCTCAGGCTTGCTATATTGGAAGCCAGAGGCTAAGAGGCATGAATATAGGAATAAAGGCTCAGTGTTGACAGTGTTCTGATTTTTAAGTTGGGGGTGAACCCCTGGGAGTTGATAAGATGATTAAAAACAAACAAATTCCTGGTGTCATTGTTCAGCTCTGTAATCCTAGCTATTAAAGAGGCAGATCACAGTTAAAGGCCAGTGTGGGCATAAAAGTTCATGAGACTCTATCTTAACCAATGGCTAGATTCAATGGTACATATCTATTATCCCCACTGCAGAAAAAGTACAATGGCTGGGCACAGAGTCAAGTACCTGTCATCTTCAGTGACATAAGGAAGCCCAAGTAGAAGAACTGCAGCTCAGGCTGTCCTGGGAATAAAGAAAGACTTTACCTGAAAAATAATCCATGTAAAAAGCTGATAGCCAAGACCTGATGGCCCATGCCTGTAATCCTAGCTACTCAGGAGCCTGAGATCTGAGGTCATGGTTTGAAACCAGCCTGGACGGGAAAGCCAGTGAGACTCTTATCGCCAATAAACTACTCAGAAAAAGCTGGAAACGGTGCTGTGGATCAAGTGGTAGAGTGTTAGCCTTGAGAAAAAAGAGGTTTAGGGACAGTGCCCAGGCCAAGTTCAAGCCTCAAGACCAGAAAATAAAAGCTGGTGGCATGGTGCAAGCTACAGTGCTTACTTAGCAAATGGGAGGCCTTGAATTTGATCCCAAGTATCACCATTTCACATGTGCAAAGAAGAAGCAGCTCCTGAAGAAGAAACTATAAAATAAACAAGGGTAGAAAAGGTCACTTAAAATGAATTTGCAAAGGTAATAATACCAAGCTGTATGGAAATATAGACACTGGCCAGTTCTCAGATTTAGTCTTCTGTGTGTTCTCTGGCTCTAGTGGTGAGTGAGATTGTTCTTGGGACTGATATGGGCAATGTGTTTAAAGAGTCGGTAGAAGGAGAAGCTAAGGTTAACAGAGCCTTCTACTGTCTCAGGATGTCCTTGACCTCTTGACCTCAATGCATTGACACCTATTGGGAAGAGTAAGTAGAAAGAGCAGATATATATGCTGGAGAAAAATTCTATCCACGGATTTTTTTTCCCTGGAATTCCACTATACTTTCTAAAGGGAAAAGAGATTATTGAGATTTAAACATTGTCTGGCTAGGTCTCCTACAGGTATTCTAAGAGGAGAGCTGTGGAATTCTGGCCAACCAGGAGGGAGGGCCAGGCTTTGAGGCATGTTATACTAGATGGCACAACTTCAGTGGACATTTATAGTTTTCTTCCTTAACCATGGAGGGGTACTCAGAAGTTTCTACCTTTGAACAATACCTTTGAGAGCAGATCCTTATTTAGTTATGAAAGAGGAATTGAGTTAGCCCCTTTCTAGAAATAAAAATTGATTAAGAAATCAAAGGAAGAAAAATAAGTGAATGAAACTTATTTGGCGCATCAATACATGGAATAACACTCAGCAATAGAAAAAGATGGATTAGAGATACTACATGGATGACTCAAAATAACTATACTGAGTGAAACAAGAATATGTCAGTCAAGCACTGGTGGCTCACACCTTGTAATCCTAGCCACTTAGGAGACTGAGATCCAGAGAATCACAGTTTGAAACCATCCTGGCTAAAAGTCCATGAGACTTCATCTTCAAAAAAAACTAGCAAAAATCCAGCTTGGGGACATAATTCAAGTGGTAATACACCAGCCAGACAAGCAAATTGAGCAAGCTTAAGGCTGTAATATTAAACTCAGTACCACCAAAACAAAGCAAAGAACATGTAATACATGATTCAGTCCATGTATCATTTTAGGAGATGAAAACAAATTAGTGGTTTTCTGGAGGAAAGGAGAACAAGGAGAAGTGAGGAAGAACCAAAACTTTGGGAAAGTAGTTGGAATCTTTCAGTATTTTGTTTTTGCTGATGGCTTCATGGATACATACCTATGGCAAATTTTTATTAAATTAATCTGAGGATATAGTTAAGTGGTGGAGCATTTGTCAAGAATGCGCAAGTTCCTGTGTTTGATCTACAACTCAGGAAAACATAGGTGTGTGTGTGTATGTGTGTGTGTGTGTGTGTGTGTGTGTGTATGTGTGTGTGTGTGTGTGTGTATGTGTGTTTGATCATGCCAATTATATTTTGAAAAAGCTGTCTTTTACAAAAAGAAAGATTAAAATTAGCAACCTCTTATGAATCATAGGTTCATTTTAACATGAATTATGACTATTCACAACAACTTTGAGATCACTACCTGCATTTGTGTGGTGAAGGAAGAGATCAGGTAACCTGTTAGGGTCCCCATTTAGAAATTAAGAAATCAGGATTTAAGCTGGGCACCAGTGGCTCAGGCCTGTAATCCTAGCTACTCTGGAGGCTAAGATCTGAGGATCACAGTTCAAAGCCAGCCTGGGCAAGAAAGTCTGGGAGACGCTTATCTCCAATAAACCACCAGAAAACCGGAAGTGACACTATGGCTCACGTGGTAGAATGCTCGCCTTGAGCTGAAGAGCTCAGGGACAGCACCCAGGCCCAGAGTTCTAGCCCCACGAACAACAGCAACAAAAAGAAATCAAAATTGAAAGCCAAGTTTATATTTTTCCATCTTGCAAAGATCACAGTGGAGGGGGTTTTAAAATAGGGCCACATGGCTGGACACTGATGGCTCATACCTATAACCTTAGCTACTCAGAGGGCTGAGATCTCAGGATTATGGTTCAAAGCTAATCCATGTAGGAAAGTCCATGAGGCTCATTTCCAATTAACCAGAAAAAAGCCAGAAGTGTAACTGTGGTTCAACTAGTCAAGTTCCAGCCTTGAGCAAAAACCTAAAGGATAACACCCAGGCCCAAGTTCAAGCCCCAGTACTGGCACAAATAAAATAGCCACATATCCTTTGACTTACCTTTCAATGAGTCCTCCCTTCGGTCTGTGTGGGCTTATGACCATATGGACCAATGAGTATGAAGGAAGGGATCCTATATAGCTTCCAAGGCTATGTCAGGAGAAACTAATATAGATTCCTTCTGGTTCTCTTGGAATCTTTGCTTGTGGGATTCTTGCTCTTAGAATGTTCCCTCTGAGGTTACTTCCTCTTGGAACCTATCAGACAGGTCTTGAGAGGCCCAGGCCACAAGGAAAGGCTACCGTACTTGGAGGTGCCTTGGCCACCAGTCTCAGTGAGACCAGCTTAGTCAAGTAGCCCATCCCAAGGAGAAAACCTGTCATGACAGCAGCTGTCCTGAAAGTGAATACTCTAGCTGTTCTAATTTTTCCAAGTGAGACCTTCAGACACCACAGAGCAGAGACTAGCCATCTCCATAGCACCTTTTCCAAATTCTTAACAGAACCCATGAGCAGAATATAATTCTGGTGGTTTTATGCCACTGAACTTGGAGCAGTTGCTTATGCAGCAATAGACAATTAGTAATTTACCTTGAACTGACTCAGTTATAGAAATAGATCTAAGATCACATATCTAACAGGAACAAGCAGTATTCACCATGGAATACATTGATTACAGGAACAATAAATAAATCCTGGCCCAGTTTTGTAGAAATGTCAGTGTGTGTGTGTGTATGTGTGTGTGTGTGTGTGTGAGCCTGGGTTGACTTTGAACCATGATCTTCAGATCTCAGCCTCCTGAGTAGCTAGGGTTACAGGTAAGAGCTACAGGTGCCCAGCTGCTCTGTAGTTTTTAAAGTTATTTGGAATTACATGTTAAATGACATTGCTAAATCAATAGCTGGGGTAGTTTTAAAGTACAGCATCACATAACTTCAGGGTTTTGTATGTTTGGAGATATATATATGTATACATTTATGTATATATATATATATATATATATGTATGAATATATATGTCCCCCATTCCCCAGTCTTGGCCACTGGACGCTGTCTCTGAGCTCCTTTTGCTCAAGGCTAGCACTTTACCACTTGAGCTACAGTGTCACTTCCAGCTTTTTCTATAATCAACTGAAGATAAGAGTCTCATGGGGACTTTTCTGCCTGGGTTGGCTTCAAATCATGATCCTCAGATCTCAGACTCCTGAGTAGCTAGGCATGAGCCACTGACACCTGACCTATCTTTCTTAAATAAGAAACTTTGATCAAATTGATCAAATTGAGTTCAAAAACTTAAAACATGTACAGATTACATCTCAAAGGTTGCATTGAGGCTTTGTACTATTTAATTGGCTTTTGACAAGCATGGTAACTTGTAAATCTAAATAAAGACACATCTTTACTCTGAAACCCCTCTAACTACATTGCACTGAAAATAAAATGGGGCTGAACTGGAAGAAAGGAGAATGTATAATAGCTAAAAAGAGTCATTTAATAAGAACTAAGGGCCAAGACAGGAGAAGGAAAAGAAAGTGAAAAGCACTGGGTGATGGTGAACAAATGACAAAAACCCTGAGTATTCTTGTTACCAATAGTGATTGTCTGCCAGATCTGTATGGCACAGGCTGCATGACTCTCCTGCCAACCCTGGTGCCTCAAGCACCCTTTGTATTGCATAAATCCATGTTCCTGGTGGTATGTCATACCCACAAACTCCCAGTTCCTGCTGTGAGTGTGTAGGAAGAGTCATGGCTGAAACCCACATGAAAGACGTGGGTTAGCATGGCGATAAATCTTCTGGAAGATGAAACAGCTCTGATGATTTCCATGCTGCCATCTGGACTGTGGCCATTTTGAGCATTAACTCTTTACTTGTTTAATTGGTGTGGCTAGTATTGCTTGTGTTGCTAGATTAAAAATAAAACAGGGAAAACCCACCTCGCCACCACAAAGCTTATGATCTTAATACAGCTAGTGGATCTGCTTGGAATGAATCATCCAGCTACTTGCAACCAGAGGCTCCAGTAAATCTAAATATTTGATCATGCTTACTTCTATATAATTTAGTGATGTAAAGTCAACTAATCAAACTTAGTGTCATGCAGAAGGCAGGGAAGCTTTCCTCAAATCAAAGAATGATAAGACAGCCAAATACCTGTTGTGGGCTTTCTGTGTTGTACGCACAGACTCTAAGAACATGGATGGAATCATGTTCTTCAGATGTCAGGCTCCTGAGTAGTGAGGATTACAGGTATGAACTACCAGCTCCAGTTTATTGTTTGTCTTCTTGGGCTTTTTCTAAGTTATTTTACTGTCTGGGTATGTTACAGTCACATAGAAAGAGCTAGGTTAATTTTTACATATAGCAGTATTTTATTGATACTTATTCATTTGTCATACCTTCATTTATTTGGGGCAAGTTTTTACCTTTGTCATGGGTGTTATGAAATTTCCTAATTGGTAGTCACAATTTTGTATCTATTATTGTTATTATCAGTACTAAGAATAAACCCAGAGCTTTGTACATGCTATGCACATGCTTTTCCACTCTACCACTGTGCTTCACCCACTGCCAGGGTTCAGATTTTACAGCCAGGGTTCAGATTTTGGTATATAATACTGTGGAATTTTAAGAGTATAACACTTAAAGGTAAAGTCTTACTTTGGTTCAGCAATACAGAAATGTAGGTTCTTTCAGCCCCTCCCTCCCTCTCTCTCTCTCTCTCTCTCTCTCTTTCGTTCTGATTGCCTTTATGTGGAAAGTGTTGATTTCTTTTTTATTCTTTTTTTTTGGGGGGGGGTCCGGTCATGGGGCCTGAACTCTGGGTCTGGGCGCTGTCCCTCAGCTCTTCAGCTCAAGGCTAGTGCTCTACCACTTGTGCCATAGCGCCACTTCCAGCTTTTTTCTTTTTGCTTATGTGGTGCTGAGGAATCGAACCCAGGGCCTCAAGCATGCGAGGCAAGCGCTCTACCACTGAGCCACCTTCCCAGCCCAAGTGTTGACTTCTTATTGTCTTCTTTGATCTTGTCTTTATTTTTCCTCTTGTGCTGGTACCATGGCTTGAATTCAGGGCCTTGTTTTATCACAACTGGAATCCTAACACTTGAATCATACCTCCAGTCTATTTTTTAGAGATAAAACTACTTGGACTTTTCTTCCCAGGCTGGCTTCGAACTGAAATTCTCAGATCTCAGTCTCCTGAGTAGCTAGGATTTCAGACATGAGGCACCAACATCCAACTCACATTTTTGAAAAATGGTTTAAATATTTTTTGTATCACACTCAACCCCAGCGGATCTTCTAGGGAAGTTTGAACTGTAGGATCAGATGATGGCATATATGGCCTTGTCAACAGCCCCAGTGCACAATGGTCTATGGTTCATGAGGTGGAACTGTGCTTCTCTGCCAGGGGAAAGGGGGGTGTGGAGCTCATAGATGTGTTCAGGTGTATCTGCAGTAAGTAGAGTTGTCTGTTACAGGACCCAGGTAGAGAAGTGTACTAAGCCCCCCTGCGAGGAAAGATGTTCATGCAAGTGAAGGACTCCAAGCAAAAGTGTGCTCATAAGAATGAGTAATAGTCCAGAATTATCATTCCCATCCATGAAATGCAGTACTATTTCCACACTCTAAGAGAAATAATGAGTTATTTCATGATTCTATCAATATTTGTATTCTTAAAAAATTCAAGCTAAGGAAGGGTGTGGTAGCTAATGTCTGTAATCTTAGCTACTTAGGAGAAAGAGATAAGGGGGTTCAAGTTCCAGGTAAACTCCAGCAAAAAGTTATCTAGATCCTATCTTCAAAACCTGTTGGAGTTTGTGCTGTTGTTTGTTTTTGCTTTGGGGTTTTTGTTTTGTGTCTTTTCTTTGGGTGGGGGGGGGGGAGGCACAAGGGGAATACAGAAATGGAGGGAGGAAACATGAACAAATGCAGTCATGGCAGTCAATATGCTATGTAAAAAAGTGAGCTATACAAGCCTGGCACTGGTGGCGCATGCCTGTAATCCTAGCTACTCAGGAGGCTGAGATCTGAGGATTACAGTTTTCAGTCTACCTGGGCAGAAAAGCTGTGAGACTATTATCTCCAATAAACTACTCAGAAAAAGCCACAAGTGGCACTGTGACTCAGATTGTACAGTGCTAACCTTGAGCCAAAAAAGCTCAGAGACAGCACCCAGGCCCTGAGTTCAAGTCTAAGGACTGGCATACACACACACACACACACACACACACACACACACACACACACACGCACGAACTATACAATTTGTGCAGGGCAGGGAGGGGGAAACTGAGGAGGAAAAGCAAAGGAGTGGGTGACAGTTTCCAAAAAAATAATTGTGCTAATTTCCTGCCTTATGGTAACTCCTCTGTACATTTTTTTTTTTGGTCAGTCGTGGGGCTTGAACTCTGGGCCTGGGTTCTTTCCCTGTGCTCTTCAGTTCAAGGCAAGTGCTCTACTGCTTGAGACACAGCATAACTTCCGGTTTTCTAGTGGTTTGTTGGAGATAAGAGTCTCACGGAGTTTCCTGCCCGGGCTGGCTTTGAACCGTGTTCCTCAGATCTCAGCTTCCTGAGTAGCTAGGATTACAGGCATGAGCCACCGGCACCCAGCCTGTACAACATCTTAATAATAAAATTATCTTAAAAAATAAAAACATGGGGCTGGGAAGGTGGCTCAGTGGTAGAGTGCTTGCCTTGCATGCATGAAGCCGTGGGTTCAATTCCTCAGCACCACATAAGCAGAAAAAGCCAGAAGTGGAACTGTGGCTCAAGTGATAGACCACTAGCCTTGAGCTGAAGAGCTGAGGGACAGTGCCTAGGCCCAGAGTTCAAGCCCCACAACCAATATGAATAAATAAATAATAAATTAAAACAAGTTGGGCATGATTGTGTATGCCTGTGGTCCTAGCTACTCCAGAGGAGTAGGAGGTAGGATGATCAGAGTGTGAGCCTGGCCCTGTCAAAAGTGAAAGACCATCTGAAATATAAATAGAAAAGCAAAAGGCCTGGTGGTACTTGCCTAATAAACACAATGGCATGAGTTCAAATACCAGTACCTACAATTTTTATATCACTTAAAATCATTTGAATATATACTCCATTTGAATCTATACTCCATAATTTACTGACTGTATAGATCGGGGTATTTAATCTCCATTATATGAAGGGAAAATAATATGCAAGATCAGGATAACGATAACAATGATGTTATGGGCTAAATTATGCATAAAAAATCTATAGAAGCAGGACACAGGTGGCTCATGCCTATAATCCTAGCAACTCAGGAGCCAAAATCTGATAATCATGGTTCCAAGCCAGCCCCGACAGGAAAGTACATGAGACTCTCATCACCAATTAACCATCAAAAAGTCAGAAGTGGAGTTGTGCCTCAAGTGGTAGAGTCCTGACTGATAAAATGCTCATGGGGGACGTCCAGGCTCCAATCCTGGGGAGTGGGGACATCTGTGGACTTCTAATGACCAGTGCTTCAGTACCTGTGAATATGGCTTTATTTGGACATTCTTATTGTATACGAAACAAAGATGAGATACATCAGCCCCAGGCCGGCATGACTGTTGTCCTCATAGGGAAGGAAGAGATGCAGACACAGAGAGAAGACCTCAGGAAGATGGATGGGAATACATCTCTGAGCCAAAGTCCATTAAAGAGCATTGGGAATCCCAGAATGGATTTTTCTCTAGAGCTTTCAGAGAATGTGACTGCTGACACCTTACTCTGAACCCATGCCTTCCACAACTGTGAGAAAAGACGTTTCTGTTGTTCTAAGCATCTAGTATGTGTTATGGCAGCCCTAGGAAATTGAAGCCATTTCTTCCTGCCTTTCTCAAAGCAATTGTGTATTGTTGCTCATGGGAGGGCTAGAAAGGTATTGGGACACTTTCTCTTTAAAAAGAAAAGAAGAAAGAATTCAGCTAAAATTGATTTAAATTAAGAAAGGAAGTTTGTTAACCCAAGAGGTTCATGAGTACAAATGAATCTATTTTTAGTTCTCATCTCTCTCTCTCCTCTGACCCACTCAATGGAACCCAGAGCTTCCCACATGCTAGGCAGTACTTTACCATTGATTTAGAACCCCGGTGCCCTCTTTCCCTCATCTCCAAATCTGTCATGCCATCATGTGTTCATCAACTGTGGTGCTCCAGCTGGTTGAGTTTGGTTACTTGCTGCCTCCCTGGAGCTAGAAGCTGAGCTCTCTGGAATGATGTGCACTGAGCATGGGAAAGAAGTTTCTGGAAATCAGTCATATTATTACGAGAAGAAAGGAAAATAAAGACTACATCTTCATCCAGTTCATGTCCCATTTCTTTGCTCCCTATTACAGAAAAATATCCACAAATAATTTTCTCTTGTCACAGTTTTTGCCCTTATCATCCCAGATGGGCTCTTGTTTCATTCTTCTAGAAACATGGCCACTGCCAAGCTCTGGTGACCACTGGAATACAAAGCCAGGTCTCTAGTCTGTCCTCATTACTCTCAGCTTCTCATCAGCTTGACCCAGAGACCACTCAAGTCACCAGGGGGCCTGCCTTGCCCCTTTTCCCATCAGCTACTGCTCCTAATTGTCTCTCTGTTGGTCCCTCATTGTCTGCAGGATTTCTGAGATGGTTAACTCAATTGTCATTCAAGAGATGCCAAGGAGATTAGTAAGGCATGCTTCTGAGTGTGTCTATGAAAGTGTTTCTACAGACAATTAGATCAGGAGCACTCTGCCCAAATCAGTGTTTTCACCCATTGATAGATTCAAGATTTGAACAAACTATTGGGAGGTGGTGGAACTGTGGAGGATGGGGCCTGGGTAGAGGAAGTAGGTCACTATAGCTTGCTCTAGTTTCTCTTGACCTCTCTCTTGTACCTCCTGACCATTGTGACTTGAAATGTTCTGCAACACCCTTCCCACTACAATGACCTGAAAGTTCTGAAACTGTGAGCTCAATAAATCTTTCCCTCTTCAAGTTTTTCAGGTGAGGCATTCTTTCACAATGATGCAAACGCTTACCACCCTTCTTTAGCATCAAGTTTCCTCTGGATGCCTGAGCCATTAACTAACTATACCTTTCAGGCCAGTGGCTTCCAAATGAAAAACTCCCACACAGACCTCTACACTGAACTCCAGATCCACACCTCCTTCTTGCCTTTTACCTTCAGAGCATCATCTCCTGGCTACACTCACATTGTTCCGCTTAATATTTCTCCCTTGGTTTCTGCCACCACTGCATTCTGGTAGTTGGTTTCCAGTCAGAAAGTAAAATTCAGATTATCTTACTTGCTTGTTTCTATTCTCTACTGACTTACCATTACAGTTAAAAGAGAAATAAAAGCGCAAGTCTTTAGCATAGCTTCCCAAATTGCACCTGCCCTACCTTACTTCTTTGACTTTATGTTCTCCCAGCATTACCTTATCAAGGCAGGAATGAGAGTAGACAGTTCTTTGGTAGGCAATAAGAGTATACACTGGCCCCAGAAAATTAAAGAAGTATGCTCAAATTGCCCTATTGGTTTTTTTTTACTCATTTTTTTTGCCAGTCCTGGAGCTTGAACTCAGGGCCTGGGCACTGTCCCTGAGTGGTAGAGAGCTAGCATTCTACCACTTGAGCACCACAGTACCACTTCTGCCTTTTTCTGTTTATGCGGTACTGAGGAATCAAACCTAGGGCTTCATGCACGTTAAGCAAGCACTCTACCACTAAGTCTCACCACCTAGATTCTTTTACTCAGGAAAAAGAGAAGCATTTATTGGTTTGGATTCAAAACAATTCCTTAACTTGCATAGTTTTAATAATATAAATGTTAAACTAGAATACTTTATTACTTACTTTTTGTGTGTGCCAGAAGTGGGGATTGAACTCAGGAACTCACATTCTCCCTTGGCTTGCTCTGTTCAAGACAAGGTTTCTACCACTTGAGCCACAGCTCCACTTCCAGATTTCTGATGGTTAACTGGATGTAAGAGTCTCAAGAACTTTTCTGTCCAGGCTGGTTTTGAATTGCCACCTTCAGATCTCAGCCTCCTGACTAGCTAGGATTATAGGCACAAGCTTGCCATTGCTCAATTTTCACAAATTTGTAGTTTATATAAAAGTAAATTTGAGAATCTTTCTATTGAACAACATTCAATAGAAAGAATAAAATTCTAACTACAAAAACTGAAAGAACAAAGAAGGTGACATTAATGACTGTGGGTTGCAGTGTCACCCAAAGGCTGGGACAGAGGAAGAATTTTGTGTGGTCAGGAGTTTAGTACAATGGGAGACATTGCCAGCAGCAGGACTTAGGAGCCAAGGTTTCAGTGGAGCAGAGAAAACTCAGCCAAAGCAGGAAGAAAGGACTGTTCTGACTCTCCTTTCTCTGTGAGTTACCCATCACCTGATTCAGTCTGTCTCCTACATTTGCATGTGCTGGAGTGTTGATAGGGTGATTTTGAGAGATGGTTGAAGTCTTTAAAGAAGTAGGAACTGTAGAAGGTGAGTAGGACATTGGGACTTCAGTCTCAAGAATGGATTACTTGACTCAGCCATGGGTCCCATCAGGTCTCTTGTGACTGAGCCAGTTCTCCATAGAGTGCATTGTTACAAAGCAAGGCCATATCTTCTTCATGGGAACAGCTCCTTCTACCTCTTCCCGAGGATGTGAGGCAGGACATTGGCTCTGTATCCTTTGGAACTTCCAACCATCAGAATTCTGAGCCAAACAAAATGGTACTTTATAACACATCCAGGCACAGAGATGTGCTGTTTTATTTTTATCTTGTTTTGAAGCAGGGTCTTCTGATATCAACCAAGCCATTCTTGAACTCACTCTATATCCCAGGCTGTCCTCCATTCACAATCCTCCTATTTCATCCTCCCTAGTGCATACGCAAATAGACCAACTCCAAATAGACCAAGACAAACCTCAGTTTCTGTCTTTCACTGGCCAAACTCAATAGGAAACTATTGAGGGAGTTTTGGGGATCATTCTTCAATGAGACAGTGGAGGAAGGGAATGGAGTGGGGAATGAAATTGAAAACAACGAACAGCACAGCAGACAGTCTGGCTTACAATAAAGCACAGTTCAAATCCTGGACACTAAGAGACTTGATGTACAGCTAAAGGAATTTGATCTTTATGAGACTGTAGTAACTTGATCCTCAAAATTCTTTTCTAACTAGTTTTTCCCCCTTTATTGTACCAGTACTGGTATTGAACTAAGGATCTTGTCACTTAGTATTTTCACTCAAGGCTGGTGCTCTACCACTTCAGCCATAGCTCAACTTCTATATTTTTGCTGAGTAATTGGAGGTAAGAGTCTCACAGACTTTCTTGCTTAGGATGGCTTTGAACTGCAATCCTCAGATCTCTGCTACCTAAGTATGAATGTGAGCCACTAGAGCCCAGCTTTTCCAACTACATTTTATGATTGGAGTGGATCAGGAATTCCTGTTTTTCTACATAAGCGTATACTCTTCCTGAGTATGGTTTAGATACGTATTATTAGAAAACAGGGGGAAAATGTTGACATAGACATGATGCTGGAAAAAAAGATACTTTCCATTTTCCAGGCAAGTAGCAAGTTTTGCAACTGATTGTAATTATTTGTGATTTAAATGTTATTGGAAGGAGATTATTTTCATGGAACTATACTCAAAGTTGAACTTGTCACAAGGATTTATCTGAATATCCAGAAGATAGTCAAGCCACATCATAGATAATACCCTTAAGAGAAACAAAAATAATTGAAAACTATCTTTGTGGGCAACTGTTAGAAAGTATATTCTCTGCCACTAAGACTGAGCAAACCCAACTATGGCCAAGGATTATATCGTCTCCACAAAAAGTTTTGTTGTTTAAATTCTGACTTAGTATAGAGGCAGGTTTTGAAGATCCAAAGAAGGAAAAAACAGCTTTGTGTTTCTGTGGACAGATGTGGGCTTAGGCAGGTTTGTAGGAGCTTCTCAGCTGCTACTTCTTGGTCTGCTCATAGGCAAGTTGCCAGAGAATGATTTGTGTGTTTTCCAGAGCAGATAGATCTTTATAGCTTGGATGTTGTGTGTGGGTTTTCAGGCGGCCATTTGAACTCAATTCTTTCTTTCTTTCTCCCTGTCTTTCTTTCCTTCTTTCTTTTTCTAGATGGAGGGTTATCTGAGCTGTTCAAAGAGGAGGGCTTCTAAACATTCATTCATTCACTCACTTACTCACTAATTCAAACAAATGGTATTTTTGACCAAATGCTATATACCAGGTACACTGAGAAAACTGAATCTGAATAGGTGTTTAACCTCACCTTCAAGAGATTGGATTAGGTAGACATTGGTGGTTTATATCTATAAATCCTAGCTACTCCGGAGGCTGAGATCTGAAGATCATGGCTGGAAGCCAGGCTGGACAATAAGATACTAATCTCCAATAAACTTCTCAGAAAAAAGCCAGAGGTGGTACTGTGGCTTAAGTGGTAGAGCTCTAAGCCTTGAGAGAAAATGCTCAGGGACAGAGCCCAGGCCCTGAGTTCAAGTCCCAGGATACAGAGAATGAGAGAGGGAAGAAGGGATGGAGGGAGGGAGAGAGAGATTAGATTAAAAACAAAATAAACAAAAAAGTGTAGGTAATATATGCATCTGGAATCTTTAAATTTAACCTTAGAACTCATTTATGGCATTTATAATGACAATAAACAAGACAGTACTCTCACAAATAAAAATTTTATGTTGTCTATTCACTATGGGTAGTTAGAAAAGCCCAGCTGAACTGAGCATGATGACATACCCTTGTCTTCCCACTACTGGGGAGGATGAGGCAGAAGGGCCCCTAGAGCCAGGAGTTCAAGAGCAACCTGAGCAAAAGAGCAAGATGTCATCTAAAACTAAACAAATAAAAAGCTCCAAGTGTTGGTCAAGGAATGGCTTCTGAGTATGGCCTTTTTTTTTCTTTTTTGTTTGTACTGGTAGTAGGAGTTGAGCTCAAGGTCTTGTCATCTCCTTTAGCTTTTTCACTCAGGTTGGTGCTGCCACTTGAGGCACAGCTCCACTTCCAGCTTTTTTGCTGGTTAATTAGAGATAAAACAAAACTTTCTGCTTGGGCTAACTTCAAGCCATGATCCTCTGATCTCAGCCTCATGATTAGCTAGGATTGCAGGTGTGAACCACTCAAAATTTCTATTTTGAGTAAGAAGGCCTTTTGGGTGAATGATGACCTCACAGTCTTGGTTTGTGTGTTCTTTATCTGAGCAACTGATAATACCCATCTCCGAGGAAGAAGGAAAATTGTGCCCAGCTACAGATACAGAGAGAAGTATCAATACATCAAAGACAAAATCCACATATTTTCCAATTTTTCACAAAACTAACATACCCACTGATGCTTCTTACCCAATTTTTTCTTTTAATTTCTTGAGTCCATCATACCAATTTTGACTCCTCAGGCCTTATATTGTCTAGGGAAATAAAACTGTTCATTTTTCTTCAGTGAAAAATAATATTCCCTGAAATGTGTACTTTTCTACTTTATTCCTCCAGTAAAAGCTAAAAGATAAAAAGTTGAAATGATAACAGATTTCAAAGAAAAAAAGTAAACTTACCTGCCTGGATAGCAATTACAGGCTTTTTAATTAATTAATTATAAAACTGTCTACAAAAACCCAGATGCCCTACAATAGATGAGTAGACCCAAAAATATGGTACCTATACACAATGGAATTTTGCATAGCCATTAGGACAAATATTATTGTGTCATTTGCAGGGAAATGGATGGACCAAGAACAAATAATGTTAAGTGAGATAAACCAAGCTCAGAGAGACATATGGTTAATATTTTCTCTCATGTGCAGAAGCTAGATCTAAAACACGCTGGGACATAATAAATTATACAGGACTCTGGACATTCACCCACAGTGAAACCAAAGGAGGATACTCTTAGGGGAGGAAAACAAAGGCATAATACTTATGTGCATCTATAAAATAATATTTATCAAAATGAACTCCAGGAAATGGAAACAAGAGGATTTTTCCTTGTTGTTGTTATTCTTTTCTTTTCTCTTGGTCTTGTTTGTTCATTTGTCTGTCTGGGAGGGTAAGGACTAGCACAGAAAGAGAGGGATAAAGGGTGAACAAATGCAGCAGTGGTACTTACTATACACTAACTCTTCTTAAGTTGAGAAATGGATCCACTAACATATTATCAATAAATAATCTAAGATGAAGAAGTAGGCAGCTTTAGGAGTCAGAAGGGGTGCGACGGACCAGCTCGGCCGGAGCACTGGGACCGACGGGACAGGGATCTCGGGATAGGTGGGCAAAGGAGTCGGCGAAGTGACAAACAGACACAGACTCAAAAGAGTTGCATCTGAGTGTATCTTTATTGAGGAGAATTAACATTTTTATACAGTGTGTGATTGTGACATAGATTCTTTGTTTATTTAAGCATGTAATCAATTTTTTTAAAGACAAAGCATTGATGAATTACATGAAAATTAATGACTATCCCACCAACTGTTTAAGCTAAGTGGTGCGAAACAAGTCTAGCATAGAATACGTCATCTATTCAACTTTTTTATGTTTAATAATTAACAAACCTAAGACAGGGCTGTACTTACATTGTACTCTTTTTAATTTTATTTTTATCCAACTAATTTCATCTTTATAAGCTCCTGTATAAGGAAATGGTTCTTGGTTGGTTCAGGACATATGTTACTAACTTTATATTTTGTGTGAAAACACCATCTATTCCCTATAACGTAAGTTGGACTAAACTTAATCATAACTGTTGGGAGAATCTTTCTTTTTCTTATATAATCAGAGGTCTCTTCTTTTTTAGAACTCTCTAAACTACTAGGATAGCTCTTTCTAACTTAGTTTAAATTATTGATTTTGTCTGTTGGACATATCTAGAAATTTTAAGTCTCTACATTTACTATGCGTGAGCTGCAAAACCGCTTGTGAAGTTGTAGGAGTTTCTGGAGGCAACGTCACATCAGATGATAGATTGATTGGGGGATTGCCCACATTTAATCTTTGGCCTTAGTCTTTATTACTTAGAGAAGCCATCTCTATTGGACTGGAAAAATACAACATGCTTTGTTCGCGGATCAATAGAAAAATAGCCAAAATGAGAATAAAGGCAACGAATGTACAGCCAAGAAGAATATAGTAAGAATAAAGGTAGAGGCTATAAAGGTGCAGCCAAGTGTTTGGGAAGCCTTGAACCAACACCCCCTTCCTGGGGGCATGCTTCCTTGAAGCTCTTTGTCCAACGCAATCTCTCACGCAGACTCCGCAGAAGGTGGCGTGGCACCCACTGGTCACAGAAAGGTGTCCACTCAGCTGGAAATACCAGGAACCACTGGAAGTGCAGAAACTTAAGCGTTTGACCTTGTTTCTCTGGCCAGAGACTATTCATTGAACTTGCAGTCCCTTATTCTGTTGCCAATGTCAAATCAGAAGCCATCTATCCACTACAGGCAGCTTTATGGAAGTGCTCCGCCCTCCTGCGCCGGCCTCTCTTCGCTGAACCCAGCTAAGGACACATCATCATGGCTGCTTTGCCTGCTGTGATCTCTGCTCCTTTCCAAACGCTTGCTTCGGCAGCTTTCCTCTCCATTGTGCCTCTCGGACTGGGTTCCCATGGTGGTTGGATACTGAGCTGCTTGTTAGAGCAGGAAACAAGAGTTATTGTATACAATGGCAGGCCTGAACTGGCCTGGAGGCAGGAAAGACACTCTCCCAGGTGGGACTTGTCAGGGCACAGGGCAGGCATCCTGCCACTGGGCCCTGGGTCACTGTGGTGAGCAGCAGTCACACTAGAACTTCTCTTTCTCAGAGAACAACGGGTTAAGTCTGACCAGATTGTCTTTTTTAGGGAATCCAGTTCTCCACCAACTCCTGGGGGATGCCTGGGGCTTGAGTCTATGCCAGACTCCACTCCTGTCCAGAACCATTCATTCCAAAAGTTTCAACCAAGTGTATGTGGCGTGGCAAAGGGGGTTAGATTAAAGAGCACTTGCACAAGTTCGTGTACAATCACAAAGTAAGATGGTTCACTGACAGAGAAGTACATGGGGTATTTTACTATTCTCTCTCATCAGGAGATCAGACTTGGTGATTGTTGATAATTGGCCAATAAACTGTGTTGAAATAATAATCAATTCCTACTCAAAATAGTTCTGAATATTGAGGTTGCTAAGTTTCACCAATGATGTATGAAAAATAAATATAAGACAGTCAATTCTAGGTACATGGAAGGCTTAGATCTGAGGATCATAGTTCAAAGTCAGGAAAGTAGATATGACTCTTATCTCCAAATAACCAGCAAAAAGCCAGAAGAGGAGCTGTGACTCAAGTGATAGAGCACTAGCCTTGAGGGAAAAAGGTAAGGGACAAAGCCCAGACCTTGAGTTCAAATTCTCAGTACCAATGCAATAAATAAATGAAAATATAGGTGGCTGCTGGTCCTAGCTACTCAGGAGTCTAAGATCTGAGGATCATGGTTGAAAGCTAACCCAGGTAGTCCACTGAGACTCTTAACTTCAATTAACTACCAAAAAGTTGGAACTGGACCTGTAGTTCAAGTGGTAGAGCAACAGTCTTGAGCAAAAAAAGCTCAGGGTCAGTACCAAGGCCCTAAGTTCAAGCCCAGGGCCAGCACACACAAAAAAGAGAGAGAATAAAAGAATAAATACAGCAGTCAATAAAATTGAAATAAAGTAGGAATCTCGTCAACTTTTAACTTATTTAGCAGAACAAAGAATTCATTTGTACTATATATACTGAATCATTTTTGTGCATTCAGCAGTTTTGTGGGAGCAGCTTCCACAGCAAGCACAGTAATGGACAGTTTAAATAGACAATTGAAAACAAACCACGGCTATGTCGTGTCTGGCACCCTGACACACGATTTAATAGATACTG
This sequence comes from Dipodomys ordii, assembly GCF_000151885.1. Taxonomy (NCBI): domain Eukaryota; kingdom Metazoa; phylum Chordata; class Mammalia; order Rodentia; family Heteromyidae; genus Dipodomys; species Dipodomys ordii. The sequence goes on from NW_012267417.1 coordinate 1,981,744, forward strand.
CTGGAACAAACAGTCTGACAAAGCAAGAGAGTTAGCATTTTAATCAAAACTCTGAAAAATAAGTATTTGCTTACTTTTGAAAATAAACTCATCTTTTAAAAGAGTAGAAGTAAATAAAATCTTGGAGACGATTACATAAACCACCAATGAATGCAATTTGGGGACACAGGGGCACATGATTACATCCAGTAGATTTTAAATGTCTCATACTTGAGATCTGGCAGCTCTCTCCTCCCTCAGTATAATGCAAATGGCTATTCATAATAACCTAGGGAATGGTATTCAGTGAGGATTTTTGTCTAAATTGTTGTAGTTTGGATCTGGAATGTCCCTGAAAGATCCATGTGTTGGAGGTTTGGACCCAGTGTGGTGCCATTGGGAGGCGGTAGAACTCCCTAATGTTAGGAAGGCTTTAGGTTACTGAGTACCTGCTCTTGAAGGATTAGTGGCTAGTGAGAGCTTGGCCTCTTCTCTTCCTGCTTTCCTGCTTCCTTGCCATGAAGTGAATTTTTTTCCCACCATGTGCTCCTGCCATGATGTACTGCCTCGACACAAGACCAATCAATCATGGTCTGAACTTCTATAATGGTGACTTCTATATACACAGAGCCCTCAAGTCTGGGTCTGCTCTGTTATCCAGTACCCTGGTCCACAGTGTGGCTGAGTGAGGTGGCTACCCATTCCACTCCTTGCCCTCCCACAAGTGAGAGATGGAAACTGAAGGGACCACAATAAAACTTTCTACTTTGTAAATTGATAATCTCAAGGAAAACTGAGTATCAGAAATTCTTTTTTAATATATATTTTTATTGTAAAGATATTATACAGAGGGGTTACAGTTACATGAACAAGGTAATGAGTACATTTCCTATTGAGCATTGTTACCCCTCCTTTGCTTTTCCCTACCATTCCTGCCGATCTCCCTAATTCCCCCCCAGCCAATTTGTAAAGTTTGTTTTTCAACATAGTGTCTATACATCTCATTGTTCCAATGGGTCAACATGTATCCTTATTTCAGCATTTTGCTGAGTAACAGAAATTCTTTATTTTTTCTATTCTTTAATATTTATTTTTAATGTTCTTTAATCCATTCATTAATGTTCTTTATTCTTTCATATTCTTTATTTTATAAATTCTTTATTTTTCTAGATTGATGGGTTAGTGTTACTTGTCATCATTTTTATGATGATGATATAAAGGACATCTTGACTTTCTCTTTGGAATTCCAGATATTGTCTATAAAAGGATATCCTTGTATCTGTAAAACAGAATTATATCTATTTTTCATTAGATTATTTCCATTAAGAATACAGCATGCATTTGAGCATGTATATTGCATGCACCCCCCCCACACACACACAAAGAAATTGTAACTTTTGATGTCCACCTATATCCCTCTGTGCTGTCCTGCCACTTGACAGGACTGGGAGCTGCTTCTCTTAGCTAAGAAGAAGCAAGACCTCACTATTCTGCCCTCAGAGGGCATAAGTGCCAGGAGGACACCCTCTCTTCCCCAGAACTTGATATATAAACACCCAGCTCCTTCTTCTCTCAAAGCATATTATTTTTTGCAGTGTTTCCTGCAGCATTTTTCAATCTTATCACAGAAATTGTCTCTAACTCAATCCCAGAAGATGTTATCTTACTAATGTTCCTGAACTGTGTGCCTTTCTTTCCCTGTCTTACTCCTCCATACTTCTGCCATCTTTCCTATACCAATCAAGGGCAAATGAACAGGTGAACAGAAAAGAAAACAACAATTAAGGCAAAGGCAGACTTGATGTGCAGCATTTGTTGGTTCACCATGACTTACTCAAATTCCTTGCACATGGACCCTGAAGAGATGTCACAGTCAGCTCTTCCCTGCCCCTATGAGCTGCCTGCAACACACCACTCCCTGAATCTCCTTAATTAATTTGTACTGCTTTGGGGTCAGTACAAAGTAAGACAGAAGTTAGAGAAACTTCTCTTCAGGTAGGTTTGGTCAGTGGCTGAAGAAATGCCTTCATTTTACTAAAAAAGTGATAGTGATATTATTACATTACTTAACTTGGAATTTTTTGTCTAATAGTAATGCATTCAGTGTAGATACTTTATCCAGGAAGAATGAAAGAAATTGCAATCTTATTATTATAAAACTGTGATACAGATAATAAAATTCTATTTTGCAACATTCTATCATGATGTTCTGCCAAAAGGCCAGATATTACTCCATTCATTATTCTTTGCTATGTCAGTTTCACTAAAATTTGATCTCATGTTTACTCAATTTGATCTCATGTTTACTCATGTAATTAATTACTTAGATTAATTTTGCAACTTAAGATGAAGAACTATACTCATTGCATTCTTTGCTAGAACAAAAATAAATTAGTCTTGGGCTTTTTTTCCTTTTAAACAATGTTGCCATAATACATTTAGAACCTCATAACTTTTGATAACGTTCCTTGAAGTTGCTTCTTTAAAAAGTTGGTTTTTCCCCATTGCCAAGAAATTCTAAGCAGCTCAGCTTGTTTTGCTTTTCCTTTGCAACATGGGCTCCATATTGCCGAGTTCAATTCTCCATTGTGCCAAATGAAAGGATTTCAATTACCCAGAACATGTTTCTGGAATCTTGGACTCCTGTGAAAATGGAGTGTGCTAACCACATGTAATGTGAATTAGATGCTAAGATATAATTGGCTGTTGACTTAGGCATACTTCTTTTTTTTTTTTTTGGTCGGTTGTGGGGCTTGAACTCTGGGCTTGGGCACTGCTGTCCCTCCACTCTTCAGCTCAAGGCAAGTGCTCTACCGCTTGAACCACAGTACCACTTCTAGATTTCTAGTGGTTTATTGGAGATAAGAGTCTAACAGACTTTCCTGCCGGAGCTGGTTTTGAACCGAGATCCTCAGATCTCAACCTCTTGAGAAGCTAGAATTACAAGTGTGAGCCACTAGCACGGGCCTATGCTTCTTTTTACTTTGACTAGTTTCTTCTTCTCTTGGTAAAAAGCTTTTCTTGCTTCTCCTAGGAGCAAACATTGTATAAATCATTGGTAAATAATTTCCTTCATCTGTGTTGACCTTTGTCTTTAATATATTCTGTGTGCTAGCTGGTATTTGCATTTGAACTCAGGCTTGCACCACTCAGGCTTGCATTCCTGCTTGGCTTTTTTTTTTTGTCGATCGTGGGGTCTGAACTCTGGGCCTGGGTACTGTCCCTCAGTTCTTCAGCTCAAGGCAAGCACTCTACCCCTTGAGCCACAGCACCACTTCTGGATTTTTCTATGTAGATAGTGCTGAGAAATCCAACATAGGGCCTCATCCATGCAAGACAAGCACTCTATCACTGAGCCTGAGCCACCTTCCCCACCCCCTTGGCATTTTTGTTCAAGGCTGGTACTCTCTCACTTCAACCACACTTCCACTTCTGGCTTTTTTTCTTGTTAATTGGACATAAAAGTCTCATAGACTTTCCTGCCCAGGTTGGCTTCAAACTGTAATCCATAAATCTCAAAGCTTCTGAGCAGTTAGGACTATAGGTGGATCCATCAACACCTGGAGATGTGTGTGTGTGTGTGTGTGTGTGTGTGCGCGCGCGCATGCGTGTGCGTGTGTGTATATGTATGTGTATATATATATATATTTGTATTTATGGCTCTCTCAATATCCTGTCCTAGTTAAATACTTTTTTAAGTTCTTTTTGTTCCTCCAGTGTGGAGATTGAACACAGGACCTCTTACATGATAGGTAAGGATTCTACTATTGAGTTATAACCCCAATTTTTTTTGGGGGGGGTCCGGTCGTGGGGCCTGAACTCTGGGCCTGGGCGCTGTTCCTCAGCTCTTCAGCTCAAGACTAGTGCTCTACCACTTGAGCCACAGCGCCACTTCTGCTTTTTTCTTTTTGCTTATGTGGTGCTGAGGAATCGAACCCAGGGCCTCATGCATGCAAGGCAAGTGCTCTACCACTGAGCCACCTTCCCAGCTCCTAACCCCAATTTCTTAATTCATTTTTTATTTAATGGATTGTACTAAAGTTTCTTATTTCTGTGAGCCTTGGCCTATAAAACCTTCATGAATGTTAATGCAGTAATGTATATATAATTTTCTTGCAAAGAAAGAAATACTTTATCTAATTATGAAATTAAAAATGAATTCATTATTGAGCAGGTGGGCTATTTAGGTCTTGTCTTCAGCTCATTCACAAAGCCATTTTATTTACTGTTTATTTTGTATTGGGAACAAGACATGCCAGGAGTATTCTACAATACTGGAATACAGAGAAATTAACAACTTCATTTATTGTCTGGTTGGTATACTCCAGCCTTACTGTTTGATTTGTATTTCATGACTTTAATATTTTATCTTGCATTTGTTGATTTGAATATTTATCTGATCCCTTCACTTGATTTCAAGCATTTTTTGTGTGTGTGCTTGTCCTGGGGCTTGGACTCAGGGCCTGGGCACTGTCTCTGAGCTTCTTTTGCTCAAGGCTAATGCTCTACCACTTGAGCCACAGCTCCACTTCCAACCTTTTTGGTAATTTTGTGGAGATAAGAGTCTCATGGCTTTCTTACCTGGGCTGGCCTCTAACCATAATCCTCAGATCTCAGCCTCCTGAGCAGCTAGGATTACAGGCATGAAGCACCCAGAAAACAGATTTTAAGAACTCTTAAGGATTTTGAAGTGTACTTTGGCTTCCCTTTTAGATAGTTAGGAATAAAAGATGACAACCAGAACATCTTCAGCATGGCTCCACAAGAAATACCCATCTTATTCAGTTATGTTCCAAGTACCAAATGCACTTATCCTTTGTGGCTATTGCCCTTCCCACGTCCCTCTATACTCTATCCAATCAGAAGTCTTTTCTGTGCCCATACAAGGAGATGGGAGATCATTCAAATTATAGGGAAACTTCTATGCTCATGCTCCAAGACAGAAGAACCAATCATGAGGCTCTCCGCAGCTCCTTTCTACCTCTCAGACAATCACAAGACTCCCTGCAACCATTCATCCAACCCTCGACCAATTAGACCAGGAGCACTTCCTAAGAGTAGAGATCAAGGGACCCCATATATACCGGGGGCCAGAGAGACTGAACTGCTCCTTGCAGTATGATTGTTTCTCTGGTTTTTTTTTTTTTTTGGTTGTTTGCTTACTTGCTTTTAAGTAAACCTGCTCAGTCTGCTTTAAGCATTTTTCTGCTCTTTAATTGGTAGAAAAAAGGAACCCAAACTCTAGACAATATCAAATTGGTCTTAGCTACTATTCATCCAAGTGCTTCAAAGATACATGAGAAATACTGTTACTGAGAGGCAAAATGCCTATTTTAAGGCCTGTGCTTGAGCTAGCAACAAAACAAGACTCCTGACTCCACATTCCTAGCTGTTTTATTCTCTATTTATAAACCATAATAGCATGGCATGTGGCCTAAGTGACTTTTGTATCTAAGGAGTTTCTTATTAATGGGGCCACTCACATGCTTAATAGGGCCACATGTATGAATGCCTATTTGAATAGCATTTTATAAAGTTGAATTTTAATCTGACTCAGCAGATTGATTCTTTCATTGGGTCCTCTAAATGTAGCCCAAAATTGTGGGTGGCAAAAAAAAAAAATGCCGCCTGTGGACCACATGTGTACTCTAGGCCATATTTGAAACATGGGGAGATTTTAAATTCCAGATGCAACTCATGCTTCCAGTACACTTGGCCTAAGAAAAACAATGCCTAAGAGATTTTAAACCAATGACAGGGCTGGTCTGTGAAAATGTATTGCCCAACCTCTCTCCACTCAATCATTTAGTCAATTCTCACACTCAGTCTGCTTTTATTTGAGTACTTAGGAATTCACAAGACATCTTTGTGCATAATTTTCTCTTTCCCACTCATGTGTGTGTGTGTGTGTATGAGAAAGAGAGAGAGAGACAGACAGACAGACAGACAGACAGAGAGTGAGAAAGAAAGAAGGAGAGATAGAAATAGAGAGAGGGGGGTGATGGTACAGACTCTAACTCAGAGCCTGGACACTTGGAAATAAGAATCTCACAGAGTTTCTTGCCCAGGCTAAGTTCAAACCTCAGATCTCAGTCTCCTGTGTAGCTAAGATTATAGGCATAAGCCACCCATACCCCATGCTTTTCCTGCTTTCCTTTATCTTGATTCCATCACACCCTGTTTTCCTCTCCCTGTTCCAATCCTCTCCAGTCTTCTTCCATGCTTTGACCTTAAAAACAACACAACACCACCCTTATCACCCTGGCTGAGTCATATTGACTTAACTTGGTGAAGTTTTGACCAAATATACATACTTCTTTGCTATGACCACAACAGGACTAAAGAATCACCTTTGCTGGATGCGGGTGGCTCACACATGTAATTCTAGCTACTCAGGAGGCTGAGATCTGAGGATCCCAGTTTAAAATCAGCCCAGGCAGGAAACTCCATGAGACTCTTATCTCCAATAAACCACTCAGAAAGCCAGAAGTGGTGCTGTGGTGCAAGTGGTAGAGCACTAACTTTGAGCTGAACAGCTGAGGGACAGCACCCCAGGCCCAGAGTTCAAGCCCCACGACTAACAAAGAAAAAGAATCACCTCTCAGTACAGAGTGTCAGGGATCTACTTCCTTCTATCAGTATTGGCCTATTATTTGGAATCAATTTTTAGAGGATTTCTTTTGAATTCCTTCCCTTGTTGAGAAAGGATGACTACTATCTAAAGACTTATCTACACTGGGCACTGATGACTCACAAGTGTAATCCTACCTATTCACTTGGCTGAGATCTGAGGATTAGGACTGAAGCCATTCTGCACAGGAAATTTTTTGAGATCCTTATCTCCAGTTAATCAGCAAAAAGGCGTAAGTGGAAGTGTGGCTTAAGTGATACAGTACCTGATGAGTGAAAAAGGACAGTACCCACACTTTGAGTTAAAGTCATCATACCAACACACATACACGCGCTCGTGCGTGCTCTCTCTCTCTCTCTCACACACACATACACACACACACACACACACACACACACACACACACACAGAGTAGGTTCTAGGCTAATAGCATGAGCCTAATCTGGGAACTTTTCAGAAATAAAAAATCCTTTGGCTCCAGCTCAGACCTCTATCAGAGCGCAGAAACTGTGTGTGTTTACTGTGGCAAATATACATAAGATAAAATTTACCCTTTGTAACATTTAAATTATGTAATTTAATAGCATTATGTACATTCACAATGTTATGCAGCTATCACAACTACCCACTTCCAGGAACTTTAAGTGAAATTAAATTAAATTTTTTTAAATTTAATTTTATTTTATTTGTGAACATACTGTACAGAGGGGTTACAATTACATGGGCAGGATAATGCTTACATTAAATTTTTATCTTTAAGTAGTTGTACCAAGGTGTTTCAATTCAACAGGTCAATTTATGAGTACATGTCACCCAAGTAAGTTAAAACATAAACTCTATAGTCATTAAACATTAGTTTCCCAATACCCCATTCTTTTTTTATGTCAGAGAATTTTTTTTTATTGTGAAAATACTGTACAGAGGGGTTACAATTACATGGGCAAGATAATGAGTACCCTATTACCCCATTCTATTCCCAGTCCCTAGTTACCTCTACTTTACTTTCTTTCTGTCTTTATAGACATGTTTTGGGTATCTCATATATGTGGTTTGAGGTTTGGCTCTGTGTGTGTGTGTGTGTGTGTGCGTGTGCTTGTGTCCTTTTACACTTAATATGATATTTCTGAGGCTCATCTATGTTGGAGCATTATCTGAATTTTATTCTATTTTAGGGTTAAGTATTGTTACACTTTATGTATATAGTACATTGTGTTTATCTATTTGTCCGTTGATGGGCATTTAGGTTGTTACCACCTTTTGGCTATTGTAAATAATGCTGCTATGCACACTGATGTGTGTTATTTGAGTCTCTGTAGTCAGTTCCTTGGAGTATACACTGAGAAGAGGAATTGCTGGATTACATGGTAATTTTGTTAAGGTTCAGAGGAGCTTCCACTCTCTTCCATGTCAGGGATACCCTTTGTAAGGTCTGCTCCTGGATGTCTAGCAGACTCCACCCTCCGTGCAGCAAAGTCTCCACCCAGTACCTGCATCACCTAGGCAACTGGCACACCTGGAAGAGGTCACATCTGCATCTGCTGAGGTCACATCTGAATTTGATGTGGCCACACCTTTCTCTGCCCATACCCTAGATAAGGCCTAGCCCAGGCCCAGATGCTCTCTTTCCCAGCTTTTCCCCAGGTCTCTTTCCCAGATCTTTCCCAGCTCTTTCTCAGCTCTCCCAGCTCTCTCTTTCCCAGCTCTTTCCCAGCTCTTTCCCAGCTCTCTTTCCCAGCTCTCTTTCCTAGCTCTCTTTCCCAGCTCTTTCCCAGGCCTTTCCCTGCCGTGTGGAGGGCCAACATGGCCTGGTGCCAGCCAGAACGATGAATAAACCTACCCCTTACCTGAATACCACGTGTGTGGTGTGGTTCTTACTCGGCTACCTCTTTTTAAAAACCTAACACCCTTCACAATTCTTTATTTATTATCTTTAAGAAGTTGTACAAAGGAGTTTTCATTCACGTCAGTTTATGAGTCCCATGCACCTTGATCAGTCTCACCCCTTCCATCATTCTCCCTGCCCTTCACATTTCTATATAAATGTTCCACTTCTTCACATCTTGGTCACCACTTATTTTCCTATATTTTTTGGATAGTTAACATTTTACGGTATGAAGTAAAATCTCATTGTAGTTTTGATTTGCATTTCCTTAATGGCTAACCATACTTAACATCTTTCATGTGTTCATTGTGTGTATTCTTGTGGTAATATCTATTACACTCCACATATTTTGTAGTCATTTTAAAAATTATCTTTAAATCAGTGTATAAAGGGGTTTCAGTTCAACATGTCAGTTTGTGGGTATAAGGCATCTTGATCAGTGTTACCTATTTGATCATCCTCTCTTGCCTATTTTTGATTTGGTTTCTCTCTTTTTTATTTTTTATTTTGCTGAGTTGTACATATTCTTTGTGTGTCTGGCTTAGGAATCTCTTGCCAGATATGTTATTTACAAATATTTTCTGCAATTTATATGTTATCTTTCCATTCTCTTAATAGTGATCTTTATGTACAAAAGTTTTAATTTTGATGAAGTTTAATTCATCTATCTGTTTTGTCCCTGTACTGAGGCTTGAACTCAGTGTCTCACACTCTCATTTGGCTTTTTGGCTTATGGCTATTCTCTAAAACTCAAGCCATACCTCCACTTCCAGCTTTTGCTGGTTTATTGGAGATAAGAGTCTCACAGACTTTACTGCCCAGAATGGCTTTAACTTTGAGCCTCAGATCTCAGCATCTTGGTCTAACGAGGAATACAAGCATAAGCCACCACACACAGCTAATTTATCTATTTCTTTTAATCATCTGTGATTTTGGTATGATGTCCAAGAAATCATTACCAAAGCCATGATCATGAAGTTTTCTCCTGGGTTTTGAGATTTTAACTTTTACATTAAGGACCTTCATCTATTTTTAGTTAATTTTTATTTTATAGTACAAGATAAAAATATCACATCAATTTTTTTACATAGGTGTATCTGGTTCTTTACATTTAAAAAAGATTGTGTCTTCCCTATTGAATGGTTTTTAGTAACCTGGTATCAGGGTAGATTTTAAGGAACCCTTTTAATACACACTTAAACTTCTGTGCTAAATGTGCTTTATCCTTTACTTTATATTTAACCAGCCTAAGTCTGAGAGGGTCATAATCAATTACATTTTATAATATATAGATACCGTTTAATCTTGAAATTATAACCAATTTCACTTCAAAAGTCTAATGAGAATTGTAGACTATAGCAGTGCTCATACCAAAAAGGTAAATGACAAACTCACTTCTTGCTATAACCATAACCAGTAAGTTATCTCCTGATATTTTTCTCATGCTTTTATTAGAACTGGTCACACACACATGCACATACACAGCCATGGAATTTGGTTAATCGGGCTCCATCTAAGAAATTATATGGAATACTCATGAAAAATTTTAGGAGACCTGAGCTGAAATTTGCTTATGGTAGTATTTACCTCGTTTAATGTACTTGAGTTAACAAAATAAAATGTTAAATAAAATAAAAACAAATAATTTTAAACATTTAATAATAACATTTGAAAGTTAAGAATCTCGGTTCAATTTTGTATGAAAACTTGATTCAAACAATGTTAAGTTGGTGGTTAGTCTTCGTGTATTCATGAGATAGACTACCATACATACATAAATCTACTTAAATAGTTAAAAACTGGCTAGTGTATAGCTAAACTAAAGCAACCCCATGTAGGCATGGTAACTATATGAAAGTCCAAGCTTTGCAACAATTTCCAGATATCCAACTTTAACATAGCCCTGGCAAAGAAGTGCATCAAAGCCATCAGCGTTTCAAAGTTCAGTGACACAAACTAATTTTTCCTTATTGTTTGGCTATACACATTCACTTACTGGACAGATTAGACTTTATTTCTTAACTAACTGTATCTTTCAATCATTGGTCATCATCCAACCCTGAAATAAATGTTAGTTGATTAAGGTAGTAAAGGTTAAAACATTTAAAACACATGCCATCAATCTCAAAAATCAAGTCAATATGTTTAGAGAAAAGAATTATTAGAGAATTTATGAAATTTGGCCTGAACAAATTAATTCATCAGTTTAGCCAAAGGTCTGTCAATGAATTCAATAACTTTTCACAAAGAGAAACATATGTTGCAATTTAAGTTTCTGTTTATAAGCAAATGTTGTGGATTATATCTTCTGAAAAAGGATATACCATTTACATGAATACATTTGAGAGTTCATTTGAAATTGCTCTTGTGTCTTTGAAGATCAGGAAACAGCTCCTGAGGGACATGGACAATGACTGTACTGTGTACTTCTTCTTGGTCATGGAAGGGATCATGAACCTTACTGGAAGTAAAGGATGTACCAATAAATCATGATGCCAACTGCCTGGGAAAAGGCCACGTTATAGATGAGGGTGCAAATCTCTACTTAACTTGTGTTGAATTTATTGAAAGAATGTAGTTAAAGGTACTTCTAAGAATAAACATTCATGCATACATACATACATAACATACATACATTTATTTCTGCCCTATACTTTCATCTAGAATCTAATCTTTAACTAAGAAACACCATTATATTTTGAGCTAGGTAATGCAACCATCACACATGTTTAGTAACTGAAGGTCAGAATCACTGCATGGAATTGCTAAGATTGCAGAGTCAGGGAGTGAGGGGACTTGAACCACCAGGGTGCCAATTGATACTGTTCCTAGCCATTTCCAGCTGCATTTTCATCAACAGTGTTATTAGCTTTGGAAGAATCATCTACTCTTGCTTCTTGAAACATGATTCTCAGACCAAGCACAGCATTAACATTTCATGAGATCTTATAAAATGCAGAATCTCTAATCTACTGAATCAGAATCTGCATTTTGAGTCCCTTCCCAAATGTTTTATTATTTGCGACTTATTTTGGAAACAGATGCTAGGATTCACACACTGGAAGAAAGCCCCATTGCAACCATTAAGATTTAATTTTAAATCCCAAAAAAATTTTCCATAGTTCAAAGAAGCATAATGATTGATATTGTGGGTTTTGTTCCAGACAGAGTAAATGACAGAAGATCCACTGAACTATTATTGGTTTGAAACCCGTTCTTTAATTTTTATTTAGGGATTAGTTTAATACTACATAGAAGAAATCTGAGCAATTTACTGCTGAAAATATCATCAGACCAACAATCAACCTTTTAAAAAGCTTTTGCTAGCTTAAGTTCAGCACTCCTCAGATCCTCCTCTATTTCTTTTTTTTTTTTTTTTTTGGTCGGCCATGGGGCTTGAACTCTGGGCCTGGGCACTATCCCTCAGCTCTTCAGCTCAAGGCAAGCGCTCTACCACTTGAGCTACAGCACCACTTCCAGTTTTCTGGTGGTTTATTGGAGATAGGAGTCTCATGGTCTCTCCTGCCCGGGCTGGCTTTGAACCTTGATCCTCAGATCTCAGCCTCCTGAGTAGCTAGGATTACAGGCGTGAGCCACCAGCGCCCAGCACTCCTCTATTTCTTTTAGCTTATGTTTGATATATACTGCATGTGTTTGGTTTATAGATTTTGATCATAGTTAACTGTGGGAAGTAAAACTGTGGGTTTTAGCTTACTCCCAATAGAATGGAGTGACCAGCTTTGGGCATTGATACTGCAACTAGAAATAAATTCATTCCAACTTGAGTCAATTCTATTTCTGACTTCCTAAAACTTCCTTATCTCTAGGTAAAGATGTGTATGTATATACACATATGCATATAAGATACATAAGATATATATGCATCATATATAATGTAGGTAATACATAATACATATGCATTATATGGAAAATACATATAATATATATTGTAGCTGTATGTTTATTCTATATAATTATGCACTATATCATGCACTATATTATGTGCATATGTATAGCTTATATGTAGTATACATGCAGTTTATTATATAGAAGTTGTATGATCACAATAATGAGCTCTTAATCTAAAAATTTTATGACAGTTGTTCTGTAATTAAATTTTTGTTTGGCAGTCTGTGCAGAGCATTTGGATTTTAGAAGAAATCTGTAGCATGACAAAGAGGAGGCAATATATATTTCTGGTATTTTTTGTTCAATTAAAATCCACAGAATAGAAATTTGAAATCTCTTCCTGGCAACTGTGATTTACTTAAGTGTAGTAAAGCCCAGCTTGAGATGTATTGTACACACCATAAGACCTTGGAGGTTTCTGGCTGGGCTCCTATGGGTCTACTCCATGGAAATCTAAACAGTTCAGGATGAGTGTTATTATAGGAGAATGTTGGCATCTGGCTTTTTCTTAACTGCTCTAAGGTAGCTGGAGCATAAAAGGATAGGCTTGAGTCGTCCAGTATTAGAGCAGGATTCATTGGGCAGAGCATGTCAATAGTAGAAGGCAGGGTACAAAGACGAAATATAAGAAAGACACTGTTAAAGTCAATCTAAGAAAGCACAAAAGCCTCAAATACACACACCCCAAGTGAAAAGACTTACATAGATGTGTAGTACCGCCAAGAATGAAAATGTGCTCAACACTGTACATGACAGACATGGGGTGTTACTATACGCTAAAATGAGAATTCTTCATTCTAAGAATTTCTAAGGTATGGAGCAACTGGAACTTGACAGCTCACATTGGTGCATACAGTTGGGAAAAATCTGCAGTTTTTTTTGGGGGGGAGGGTCCGGTTGTGGGGCCTGAACTCTAGGCCTGGGCGCTGTCCCTCAGCTCTTCAGCTAAAGGCTAGTGCTCTACCACTTGAGCCACAGCGCTACTTCCGGCTTTTTCCTTTTTGCTTCTGTGATGCTGAGGAATCAAACCCAGGGCCTCATGCATGCAAGGCAAGCGCTCTACCACTGAGCCACCTTCCAGCCCCCTTCTGCAGTTTTAATATGCATGTAATCCACGACCCAAAAAACTTCCATTCTCATTCTGAGGTAAAAAGTAGCTAAGTACATATTCTGATTTCTCTTCTATTATATAAAGAGTTCAGATCTTTGATCTAACAACAAAGGCTGGGAAAAAGGAAAAAGCAGTGGAGCACACGGTATAAGGAAGGAAGTTGGTTAGGAACTGTATCTGCTTCACAATTTTACAAGACAATTGGGACCAAACTTCCTAGAAAATGTATGTGGAGAATTTATAAAACTTTGATTAGTCACTTAAAACAGACTTTCTAACTTTGGCTTTTATCTTTTGGCACTAATTCCCTCTGTCTTCTGGGTTGATGAGACAGTGAGGATCTGCAAAGAAAATGACATTCTTCATGCAAATTAAAGACGGGTAGACTCTTCGTATGAGCACTACATATTGTTTTATTCTTGCCTGTCTTATTTATTCATCCACTGTCTTGGGTGTCTGGGAAGGGTGTTTGCCCTGTTAGTCAGAAAATCCTCCCCCGCTCCATCCCTGTTGAACAAAAGAAGAAACTTTTCAACTTCTGGAAAGTCCAGTTTAGCTTCACTAGTGATAAATAATTTCATTCTGAGTAAGCAGCTTCTACTTTGGACATCTTCTAGTAGAAGAAATGAGTTGTTGTGGAGACGTTTCCTACAGGTGGCTTTCACCTCACTTGTAACAACCAACCAAATCTGTAATAGGAAACTTTCTAAGCAATCAGAATACTAAAATATTTATGCAAAGTATATATATTTTTTCTTTCTTGTTCAGCTCAACCTTCATAAATAGCAGAACATATTGACTTTCTGTTGCTGTGGGGATTTTTTTAAATTGCTCTTTATTTGGTGCCCAAGAATAATGCTGTTTTTCTTGGCTTTCAGATTTTCAAAAAGAACATTCCTGCCAAATAGCTGCTATCCACATGCAGTTTCTCTCTTTTTCTCTTTCTTTTTTCCCTCCCTTTTTCCTTCCCTATCTCCCTCCCCCTTCTTTCCATCCTTCCTGCCTTCCTGCCTTCTTGCCTGCCTGCCTGCCTCCCTCCTTTTATGGGGGGTTATTCCTGTACTGGAGGTTGGACTCAAGGGCCTAGACGCTGTCCCTTGGTTTTTTTACTCAAGGTTGGTGTTCTACTACTCAAACCACCGCTCTATTTCTGGATTTTTTTTTGCTGGCAAACTGGAGATAACAGTGTCACAGTTTTCTGCCTCAGCTTTGAACCTCTGTCCTCAGATCTCAACTTCCTGAATAGATAGGATTATAAGTGTGAACCACTGACACCTTGCTAGCTAGCAGTTTCTGAATGCAGCTGAATGAAAAGTGGGCTTTGACATGTAAAGTGGAAATTCATATCTATTTGTAGGTGGCTAGAAAGCTAGTACTTCCTGTTGGGTTGACCTTATGACCAAGGTTACTATGGGTTTAAATATGATTTCTCCCTTTTCCAAAAGCTTTTGTTGAAATATTTAATCCCAGTTATGAGGCAATGAAGGGTAAAAGCCTAATCTCACTATGGAATTTAGAAGTGAGGCCTTTGGGAGGTGATTAGGATTGGATAAATTCACTGACTAATAACTGGCTTTATAAGAAGCAGAAGAGAGAAACTCTCTCTCTCTCTCTCTCTCTCTCTCACACACACACACACACACACACACACACACACACACACACACACACAGAGCATTTCTGGACACTGCCAGCAAAATTGTCATCACCAGAGGCATCATCTTGGATCAGAACTGTGAGTTAAAGTATGCAATTTTGTTCCTTCTTTCCTTCCTTCCTTTTTGCTCCCTTCTCTCTCTCCCCCTCCCTCCCTTTATCCTCTTTTCCCTGTTTTCTTCAAGGCAGAATTTTACTATTTTGTCCCAGTCTGGCTTCAGACTCCTGCTTCTCTTACCTCAGTCATCCAAGTAGCTGTGATTTCAGGCATGCAATATCATGCCTGGGTTACATTTCTTCTCTATAATTTAACCAGTCTGTAGGATTGTGTTACTAGCAACAGAAAGCAGACTACATAGGTTTCCTCTTCCTAATTTCCTTGGTGAACTTTGTTACTCCCAGTGGGTTTCAAAGTTGACTTGGACCTTCCACACACTTAAGGTGGGACTTCTAGTCCTCTTCCAGGAAAATTAGTATGTACAGATGCACTGGGTGATGGAATAAAGGATAGAGGGACCATGACTGAATGCTTTTAATGCTCTAAGGATGCCATGATAGATTATCAAAACATTTTTATGTGTATGACGGTAGTGGGACTTAAACTTAGGTCCTCTTGTTCTTTCTCAGTTATTTAAATTAAGGTTGGCACTCTATCACTTGAGTCACACCTCCACTTTCAGCTTCTCAGTAGTTAATATTAGAGATAAAAGTCACAGACTTTCCTGCCTGGGCTGACTTCAAGCTGTGATCCTCAGATCTCAGCCTGCTGAATAGCTAGTGTTGCAGGCAGGAGCCAATGGTGTCCAGACAAAACATGTGGGGTTTTTTTTGTTTGTTTGTTCGGATTTTTTTGTACATGCCTGTTCTCGGGCTTGAACTCAGAGCCTGGGTACTATGAGCTTTTGTACTCAAGGTTAGCATTCTCACATTTGAGACACAGTTCCACTTCTGGCTTTATGGTTAATTGGAGATAAAGAAGAGTCTTATGGACTTCCCTGCCTGGGCTGGCTTTTTGAACTTTGATCCCAGGGATAGGTTAAAGGATTACAGACATGAACCATAGACACCTGGCTAAAACATGTATTTTAAGTAAAATGATAGAGTGAAGAGAAACAAACAGTGGTGGTAGGATAAAAGGAAATAAAAGAAAGATAAATAGGAAAACTTAGCATAATTATTAAATTGTAAAGTGACTAGTAAAGATAATTAACATTCTTTAACTTCAATTATTTAATTTTAAACCTCTCATGTTAATTTAGGCTATAGCACATGTCACAATTATGTAGTTGTCATTCCTTTTTGCCAGAAGCTCCTAAATTAATAAGTAGCTTATCCCCAATTGTCTTGATAATTCTTGTATTACAGATGTTAATGTCAGCTATTAAGGGAATCTTTTTTCAACATGTGCAATATCAACAGCTATTTCTTTTGCTGAATACTTTACTTTTATGCTTAACAGATAGAACAGAAACAAAAAGTGAGTGAGAGAGAGAGAGATCCTAGAATCCTTGCAGAAAGCAGTTTGTACCACAGAGATGTCAAGACACAATCTCCGTGAGATCCACAGCTGCTCAGGTAAATTCAGCTACTTCATGTGCTAGGTTACTGAAATAATAGTTATTCAGCCATTTAACTTGTAAGTCAGAATTTCACCTTACTTTTTGGAAAGGAAAAGGGAGGTAGTGGGTCTTGAGACTCCATATAAGTGCTCTACACTGAGCTACACCCCCAGCCCTTGGTTGTTGTTGTTGTTGTTTAAATTATCTTTAAGTAGTCGTACAAAGGAGGTGTCATTTAACAAAGCAGTTTGTGAATACAATGCATCTTGATCAGTGTCACCCCTTTAACAGTTGGACATTTTTCTAACATGTAGAAAATTTGGAAGAAATAAATAACCTTTAAAACTTAACACACCTACCATTTAGATTCAACAACATTTAATACTGCTGAAACATTAGTGTTTTGCCATTTAAGTGGGTAGGTGTGTGTTTGGTTCACTCCTTTTAATATAAATCACAGTTTAACATAAACTACATTTTTTAACAGAATTTAAAAAATAATGAGAGGGCTGGGAAGGTGGCTCAGTGGTAGAGCGCTTGCCTTGCATGCCAGAGGCCCTGGGTTCGATTCCTCAGCACCACATAAGCAAAAAGAAAAAAGCTGGAAGTGGCGCTGTGGCTCAAGTGATAGAGTGCTAGCCTTGAGCTGAAGAGCTGAGGGACAGCGGCCAGGCCCAGAGTTCAGGCCCCACGACCAGACCAAAATAATAATAATAATAATAATGAGAGCAAACCTACAGCTGAGAACAATCTGGCTTCTTCAAATTAGACCCACAGTAAAAAATCATCAGCATGAGTGGGCGCCAGTGGCTCACACCTGCAATTGTAGCTACTCAGGAGGCTGAGATCTGAGGATCACAGTTTGAAGCCAGCCGGGGCAGAAAAGTCCACGACTCTTATCTCCAATAAGCTACTCAAAACTGGGTAGTGGAGCTGAGGCTCAAAATGGTAGAGCGCTACCTTTGAGCAAAAAGAGCTCAGGGACAGCATCCAGGCCCTGAGTTCAAGCCCAGCACTGACAAACAACAACAAAACCTCAGCATTTGGTATCACCTGCTGACAACACCATGACTTTATGGGATTGCCTAACCAGCTTTTTTCCTTAGCTCTGGCACCTAGACTCAAGTTCAGCTTTTCTAATCTATCACATGCACTAGTGCAGTGCACCAGTTTCTGGCCTTCTGGCTTTTCTGGTGTTGGCCTAGTTCAAAGGAGACTCAGTCCCAAGGGGTCGTTAAGTTTGCAAATCTAAAGTCATAAAATAGGGGTACATCATCTTAGAGTGGAAATAGGAACAGAAACTTAAGGAAGCTACTAGAGCAGAAAGAAACCAAGAATACATACAACTTAATTTTAGGCCCCAAGGATTTCCCCTTTAATTTTCACTATTTCATGGAGGTAGCTCCAATCTGCTGTGTCCTTTTCAGTCAGTCAAATGGAAGTGCTAGGAAATGTGAGAAATGGCATGAGCACTGATCAGCAGGCACCCTGGAAACCCACAAGGTCTTTCTGACCCAGGGATGATGTCCCTATTGTTTTCCTACTTTCTTTCTCTGTTCTAATCTTTGTGATTTCTTTTGTATTTTCACTCTAATGGATCAAGTACGGAAATAATTCTAAAAGTAGCAACCTAGCCATAGTACTGGTGGCTTACACCTGTAATCCTAGTTATTCAGGCTGAGATCTGAAGATCATGGTTCAAAGCTAGCATAAGTAGGAAAGTCCATGAGACTCTTATCTCCAAATAACAACAACAACAAAAAAATCTGAAAGTGGAGCTGTGGATCAAGTGGTAGAGCACTAGCCTTGACTAGAAAAGTTCAAAACCAGCATTCAGGACCTGAGTTCAAACCCCAAGACTGGTGAAAAAAATTAGAAGTCTCTGTTATCTAATTGTGCAATAGTTTGTGCAATCTCTCTAGGCTAAAATAGAGATTACATAGACTATTGGACATGTTTTGACTTCCAGTTGGTGAAGGCAGAAACCATAACATTTTTGTTCATGGTTGTTTCTTCAGTGTCTGACAGAATTCTACACACTGGTATGAGTGCTAAATACGTCTTTGTTGAATAAATCGATAAGTGACTAAATAGATACTTGGGGACTCCTAGCTTCTCCAAAGTTCCTTAAAATTAATCATTCTTTGTTTACTTGTCTCAATAGTAAGGTATGATTTTTGTTTTGATTTTTGGGTTTCATTTTGGTTCCAGACATTTCCTGGAGCTTAGACTTGGGTCTTGGGCACTGTTTATGAGTCTTGAGGTTTTTTGCTCAAGACTAGCACTCTACCACTTGAGCCACAGCTCTACTTCTGGGTGTTTTGGTAGTTAAGTGGAGATAAGAGTCTCACAAGCTTTCCTGCCTGGGTCAACTTTGAACTGTGATCCTCAGAGCTCAATCTCCTCAATCTCCTGAGTAGATAGAATTACAGGTATGAGCCACTGGCACCTGCAAGCTAGGCAGTTTTCATTG
Source organism: Dipodomys ordii (assembly GCF_000151885.1). Lineage (NCBI taxonomy): Eukaryota > Metazoa > Chordata > Mammalia > Rodentia > Heteromyidae > Dipodomys > Dipodomys ordii. The sequence continues at coordinate 2,000,944 of NW_012267417.1, forward strand.
CCGAAAAATAACAAACGTACTAGAACTTAACATTAAACTGAGTTGGTTCCATTAAACAGCCTGCTAGGTGATATGAAATGTAAGAAAATACAAGGAAAGAGATCAATAGTAACTATCATTGGCTTATACATCCATACCTGGAGCCTGAACAATACTAGTTTAAACAAGAAAAAATGCAGCAGTCCTTTGTACATGTTATGTAGAAGTTCCACACTCTATTTGGCTAATAGATCTTTATCCTTCATTGAACTGTTGCCAGTTTGGTAAGACCACAGTTTTTGTAGGAATAATGAAAGATGACCAAAATTTTACTCTATCCCTTTGAAATATATCAATATATGAAAATTTAAAAACACTTAAAATTAAAAAGAAGCAGCAATTTTATTTTTCCTTCATCAACAGTATCTACTTGTATTAATAAGGGCTAAGTTAAGTGACAATCTGGAAGAAAAGGGGACTTCCTGCTAAAATCATCTTTGTTAGGGTTCTAAGCTTAATTTGCTTAGTGGAATGATGATTTGGAGTGGGAGATTTTCAGATCTGTATGGACCCCCACTATCACCAACATACCCTCTCTGCTTCTTTTAACCATCATCTAAAATTATAAGCTGGGCACAGGTGGCTCATGCCTGTAATCCTAGCTACTCAGGAGGCTGAGATCTGAGGATCATAGTTCAAAGCCAGCCCAGGCAGGAAATCCAAGAGATTCCCATCTCCAATAAACCACTCAGAAAACCAGAAATGGCGCTGTGTCTCAAGTGGTAGAATGCTAGCCATGAGCTGAAGAGCTGAGGGACAGCACCCAGGCCCAGAGTTCAAGCTCCACAACCAATAAAATAAATAAGTAAAATTATAGCATTGTCCACTTTTAACAAGCATTGAAATTTGTAAGTGCTACAAACTTAGGAATTGACAAAATAGTTCTTGAAGTAAAGTAATAAGAAAGTTCACAGGAAAAGTACTTCCCATGCACTGTGGCTCAATTGGTAGAGTGCTAACCTTGAGCGCAGAGAGATTCAGGGACAGTGCCCAGGCCCTGAGTTCAAGCCCATGACTGACAAAAAAAAAAAAGAAAAGAAAAGAAAAAGAAAAAAGAAAGGAAAAGAAAATAAAATGAAAAGGGGACCAATGCGCTCTCTCTCTCTCTCTCTCTCTCTCTCTCTCTCTCTATATATATATATATATATATATACACCAAAAGCCTGAGGATCGTTTCCAGCCACATGAGGTGTTATTATAATGATATTGGTGAAATGCAAAAGGATCTGGAGAAAGTGCTTTGCATAGTGAAATTCTTGCAGGCTTTCAGATATTGAGAACCTATTTGTAAAACTGAGCTATATAAATAATTAACAGTAAGAAAAATAAAGCTTATGTTTTTCTACAGAAATTGAATGAATTATCGAAATTTGAGAAGGTGTTAAGAGTCTTGGAAATATGAATTCTTTGGGTTTTTCATTTCCACTGTGCAAAGCTAGTGTGGGATATTTCAACCATACTGTCAAATAATCTATGCATAAATTGGAGAGAACAGTTCCACTGAAAGAGTTACTTTATTTTTTTTAAAGTATTGTATCCAGTTTAAAAATAAACTCACCTTGTACATGCTTTCATATTTCCCTGTCTTAATTAATTCCTCAAGTTAATTTATTTTCATCAAAACACTTGTCAATGTGTAGATCATAACATCCCATTCAAATCTAGTAATGAATTTAAGGCAATGTGATTAAAATGATCCTTACAAAGGGAATATAATATTATATTTGCATTCAGAATAAATTATTTAAGTCTGCATAGCTTGTAATAACCATATAACTCCCTTTACCCTTGTGTGTTTGTTTTGTTTTGTTTTTTGGTGCAGTCCTGATATTTAAACTCAGGGCCTGGGTACTGTCCTTGAGCTTATTTGTTCAAGGTTAGTGCTCTACCACTTGAGCCAACCTCTACTTCCAGCTTTTTTTGTGGTTAATTGGAGATAAATGCCTTCCCTGGCTGGCTTTGAACAGTGATCCTCAGATCTTAGCTTCCCAAGCAGCTGGCCACTAGAACCCAGAAATTTACCCTTGTTTTATAGTACTAAAGGTATTGTTGAGTTTTAAAACATAAAACGTTGGCAGCAGTCCTTTATAAGTGCATAGACACATTAAAGTATGTTTTTATAAACTTTTATTTGAGTTGCTTTGCCTTGTTTGAAGAATTTAAGCAATGCAAAGTCAAACAAAGTCACCAAAGATGAGGTGATGTGGCCTACCATAACAAAAAGTTATTGGTAGTAGAATTTTAAACTTGAAGTGGACCCAAATTTTCATGTGTAAACAATGAAATACAGTCCAACTCATTGAAAGAGTGCAAATAAAGGCATGTCTAGTAACACGGTGACCTGTATGTCCTCCCATACATTGTATAGTTGCAGCTTTCTTCATCATTTTAATGCTTTACCACTCATTCTGGCTTTGACAGTTGTACCCTACTGACTACAAAATTTGAACAAGAGTACTTATTAGTTGTTCTTTTTTCTTCTTTCTTATTAAACTTAAACCTTTCTAAAAAATTTTGCATTTTACATTTGGCTTTCAATTCACTGAGAATGCAACTTCATGTATAGTTTAGAGAGACATTCAGCCCCAGTTGTCACCCTTGTGAAAAATCAGTTGTTCCAGAACGATTTATTGTACAACTCTTTCTTTTCAGATATCTTGTTAAAGTTGTCTTGATCATTCTTACTGCGTAACAGTTTCATATAACAAAAAAGAGAATCCTTTGTCAACCTGGTGCCAATGGCTTGCACGAATAAATCTAACTACTTGGGAACAAAAGGGGATTGTGGTTTGAGGCCAGCCTAGGCAGAAAAATTTGTGAGACCCTTTCTCAGTCCCCAGGGTGTGGTGATACATGCCTGTGATCCTAGCTACAGTGGGAAGTTTGAAATAGGTGGATCCTTTACTACATATGTGCTTGGATGGGCAGCAGGATCCTATTATTAATTTATTAGATTATTTGTTATTATATTCTAGTTATCACTGTAAAGTATTTCTTTACAATTATATTTTTCAATTTTGTTGCTGGTTTGTAGGAATCCACTATCACAATCTTCTCATTTCAAAAATATAGCTCATATCCTCTAGCCTTTTTATTTGAATATTTTGTTTGTGAATTATGGCAGCTATGACTCATCTTTTCTGATATCTACAACTTAAAACTACCATTCTACCATTGGAACGGTTTTGGGTTCTAAATGCAGTGTGTCTAACATTTCAATGTGAAGTATGATGCTTGATGCAGATCTTCATTAATTGAAGGAACTTTCTTGCTACAGTTGTTTAGCTCAAATTTGTTGAATCTCATTCTTTCAAAATGATTTTTCTTTCTGTTGAGATGATCTCACAGTTTTCCCCTTTTATCATTTTCTGTTCTGGATTGCAAAACTAATTTCCAATTTTAAACTCTGCACTCTTGAGATAAAATGTACTTCTTAATATTATTATGATAGTAGTAGTAGTAGTAACAGTAGTATTTTTGGTGTCATAGGGTCTGGATTTTCACCTGGGCAAACCTGAACCTCCATCTGCCTACTTTAGATTTCTCATTGTGCTGGAATCACAGGTACACACCACTGGAGCTTCCCTTGGTGAGATAGTCTTGTGGATTATTTATGGCCAAGCTGGCCTGGAACCCTGATGCTCTCAGTTCTAGCTATCTTAGTTTTTAGCCCAGCTATTGATTAAGGAGGGATCTTGAGAACTTTAAAAAAGTCTAGCCTCAAATCTCAATTCTGTCAGGTTATAGGCATAAGCCACCTATACCAACCTTACTCTCTTATTGTTTTGATGTTTGGCTTCTCTTTGGTTTTCACCCTATTTTCATTCTAACTCTAATGTCTTTTTTTCTTCTTCTGCTTTTGATACATTTTGCTAGTGGTTTACCCACTTTGTTAATCTTTTCAAGGACTTAACTATGCTTTGTTGATCAAATGCATTGTAAATTTTTTCTTTATTGATTTGTGTTCTTGTTTTCAAACTTGATTTTTTAATAATGTTTTGTTCTTCTCTAAAATTAAATTGAAGACGAAGATCATTTATATTCTCAGCTTTCTTCTTTGTCAGTACAAGTATTTCTTACCCTCTAAGCCCCAATTATCCATGAACTTTGACATGCAACATTTCTATTATTATTTGGTCCTGGTGGATATTGAGACAGCAGGACTCATGAAATGAAATGTGGATATGTGCTCTTGCATTTGTCCAGTGCTCAATCAATGCTATTTTCACAGCTAATTTTTCTCTATATCCTTGAAGCTCAGACAATCTTATGATTCTTCTGCTCTCTAGCCATTCATAAAGCAACAAATGAATACAGTGACCTTTGTTTTGTAATTATTTAGTACAGTATAAAAGAAAAAGGCATCAGCATTCATTAATAGTTAAGTTTTTCATTTTCATAGTTCAAGTCTGCAGTGGAAAATGTGAGGGTGGTTGCATCTTTTATTTATGCATTTCTCACCTTTGTTTCCTTCTTTCTAGATGGCTTCTAACTTCCCTAAGATTGGCTTGGGGAAAGAGAGGAAATAAGGAACAGGGAAGGTTTTGTTTATTTAGTACTTGCATGAGATTGTAAAGGTCCTCCTTGGATATTGTTCTTTCTTGGATGCTTTATGGTCTGGTTCAGAGTCACTACCTAAGAAGCTAGTCCTTCATAGAGGTCATTTTGAAGCCTCTTCTGACTTTCTTCCACTTTTGACCAGGGTCTGTTCCAGAGGAACTATACACTCTCTTGTCAGAATAAACTGAGAGTAAGGCAGTCCCAAAAGTATGGACATTTTCTGAAATTCAGAATTTGCTCTTCATTTCTAAATTTTGAGTCAAATAGACCACCATATCCCATAGATAACATGGAATCTGCATTAAAGTTATCAAGTGATGCTTTTGGAGGTCCCTTTGCTTATCTCAAAGTGAGGGACTTACTACAGAAGTCCTATCAAAATTATCTTGTGTTCTTCTGGTTGTCCATTTATAGGTTTACCAAATTTCTTTCTAATTGCTGTCATGTTTAAAAATCTGGCTCATAGTATTTAAAAGTGTATTTTTACATTTCCCCAATATATCTTTTTTTTTTTTTTGGTTGGTCGTGGGGCTTGAACTCTGGGCCTAGGCGCTGTCCCTCAGCTCTTCAGCTCAAGGTTAATGCTCTACCACTTGAGCCACAGTGCCACTTGAGCCACAGTGCCACTTTCTGCTTTTTCTGCTATGTGGTACTGAGGAATCGAACCCAGGGCCTCATGCCTGCAAGGCAAGCACTCTCCCACTGAGTCACCTTCCCAGTTCTGCTCTCAGTCTTGTCCGACAAATTCTTTTTTTCTTTTGGTCTGTCATGGGGCTTGAACTCTGGGCCTGGGTGCTGTCCCTGAGCTCTTCAGCTCAAGGCGAGCACTCTTCCACTTTAGCCACAGAGCCACTTCCAGTTTTCTAGTGGTTTGTTGGAGACACGAGTCTCATAGACTTTCCTGTCTGGGCTGGCTTTCAACCACAATCCTCTGATCTCAGCCTCTTGGGTAGCTAGGATTACGGGCGTAGGCCACCAGCACCGGGCTAGAACTTGTTTTAAAAAAATATTGTTTTAAAATGATGTATTGGATGCTGGGAAACAGGAAGTGGCCCAGTGGTTCAAGTGGTAGAGTGCTTGCCTTGAGCTGAAGAGCTGAGGGACAGTGGCTCAGGCCCAGAGTTCAAGCCACACGACTGACAAAAAAAAAAAAAAAAGACTTCTAACTTAATTGATGTAATCAGAGAATATAATCTGTGTAAAAGTGATTATTTAAAAAGCTATTGAAATTTGCTTTAAGATGTAGTTCATGGTCAGCTTTTTCCTTACATATTTATAAAGATGTTGATTTTCTGGCAATAGGATAATGGTGTGTGTGTGTGTGTGTGTGTGTGTGTGTGTGTGTGTGTGTGTGTGTGTGTGTATGTGTGTGTGCGCACGCGCAGGGCACGCACATGCTGCTACTGGGGCTTGAACTCAGGGCCTAGGTTCTGTACCTGAGCTTATTTGCTCAAAGCACTCTATCAAGTGGATCTACACCTCTACTTCTAGCTTTTTTTGGTAGTTAAATGGAGATAGGAGTCTCATGGACTTTCCTACTTGTGCTAGCTTCAAACTGTGATTCTCTAATCCCAGCCTCCCGAGTAGCTAGGTTATAGGTATGAACCTTTAGTGCCCAGCTACTTTTAAAACAAAACTTTACTTTCAACCTTGCTTTTATTCTTTTAAGTTTATGAGTTATAAGCAACATATAGTTGGGCTTAAGGGTTTTTAATTTTATTTATTTAGTGTCAGTGTTGGGCTTGAACTCAGGGCCTCGGGCTCTCACTTGGCTTTTTCAACTCAAAGCTTATGCTTTACCACTTGAGCAACTCTATTTCTGGATCTATTTTGCTGGTTATTTGGAGATAAGAATCTCTCAAATTTGTCTGCCTGAGCTGGTTTTGAGCCTTGATCCTCAGCCTCCTGAGTAGCTAGAATTATAAGAATGAGCCACAAGTGCCCAGCCTCAATCCAGTTTTTAAGAATGACAATAAATATTTTAATTAATTAATTTTTGTCGGTTGTGGGGCTTGAACTCTGGGCCTGGGCACTGTCCCTCAGCTCTTCAGCTCAAGGCAAGAACTCTACCACTTGAACTACAGCACCACTTACGGTTTTCTAGTGGTTTATTGGAGATAAGAGTCTCACAGACTTTCCTGCCCGGGCTGGCTTTGAACCTGATCCTCAGATCTCAGCCTCCTGAGTAGCTAGGATTACAGATGTGAGCCACTGGTGCTTGCTACAATAATATTTTAATCACACCTACAAAGCGAGTATATAGTACCTGTAATAATTGAAAAGATCTGGGTTCTAGTTCTTTTTTTTTTCTTTTTGGTCTTGGGGCTTGAACTAGGAGCCTGAGTACTGCCCCTGAGCTCTTTTTGTTCAAGGTTAGTGTTCTGTCACTTTAAACCACATCGCCACTTCCAGTTTTCTGGTGGTTAATTGGAGATAAGAGTCTCATGGACTTTCCTGCCTGACCTGGTTTGAACTAGGATCCTCACATCTCAGCTGCCTGAACAGCTAGGATTACAGGCATGAGCCATTAGCACCGGGCAGGGTTCTAGTTCTATTGCATGTTTCTTCTGCTAGTTCTTGTTTATGATAACTTGTTTCTATGTATATTTCACATTTAGGGTTGTGAATTGCTTCATGGAGCTTTCTCTCTTGAAAAATCTTTCTTTTAATATTTACCTTTCTAAAAGGATGTGTTAACTTCTTATAGGCAACTTGAAAGTATTAAGCTGGCATTTCACTATGCTACTATCTTTGTTTGGCGTTTCCTCGCCCATACAGATTGTGTAAATTCAAATTCTAAATCTGTTTGAGGGCATGGAAATTTTTCAGAGAAAACACTATTAAAACTTTTTTCCATGCCAACAGAGGAAATTCCTTCTATATTCCTTTTTCTGTTATGCAGATTTTTCTTTTAGTCCATTTTACAAAGGTGATTAGCTTTCAAATTTTCTGATTTCAAATAAGAATTTCGGACACAGGACACAGTATGATCTTATGATCATGTGCTCAGATCATGTGTTGGTAATTGAGATGGACAATGCCTCCAGTAGTAGGATACATATCACCTTTATAAAGCAGTGATTAGTTTTCTTTTTCATGGCCTGTGTCTATCTCATACAGTTTTTTGAAAGGTCTGCTATGTATCTGGAATGGCTTTATAGAAATATTTCAACCAGTGATTGGGAATTTTTTTTGTATAATTTTAAGGATTCTTATTTGATATGGTATAAAATATTATAGGAAGCAAACTTACAGGCCTTAATTTTTTCAAATCTGAAAATATTTTTGTAAATTTGTATATATCTCTCATATGAGAATAAAATCATAGCATTGTTCTAGTCTGTATTGCATTATTTGCTATTACCTTAAGTTAACCATTTAACATTTCTCAAAGGGTTTAGAGAACTAGAAGAAGTGAGTCCTAAGTTTTCTTCAAGTTCTAACATTCATTATACCTTTAAGGTAACAATGGTGAATCTGCAATATTCAGAATGTGGGCTTGTGGCTTTTTTTTTTTGTCAGTCGTGGGGCTTGAACTCTGGGCCTGGGCGCTTTCCCTCAGCTCTTCAGCTCAAGGCCAGCGCTCTACCACTTGAGCCACAGCGCCACTTCTGGCATATTTTTAATACTATATAACTTTCATATTACCTAGCTCAAGCCTTGACTTTTCCTGACTTCGGCCCAGAGGTTTGTGTTGTTGTTGTTGTGTTTTGTTTTCAAAATTGTGGCAAAACAACCAACATAAAATTTGCCATCATGTGCCATTTTAAGTGAATAGTATAAAATATAAATTTCAAATGTTTAGTAGAATGTAGTCACTTCCTGTGCAATGTTGAGCTTTTAAACTTGAAGATTTAGGTTACTTATTGACAAAGGACACATATTTTATCTCCTTCCTCTTGCCCTTACTCACCTTTTTCCTTCCTTCCTTCCTTTCCACTGATTGAAACAATTTATGAAGCGAGTAATACCGTAACATAAATTCACATAATTGACTCAATTTCTCATGTTGTTTTCCATATATATTTTTAGAATGTAGTATAAAGTCTAATTTAGGGAGGCATAATCAAGTATTAGGTAAAATAATAAGCTAAAACAATACTTATACAGCACTTAACTTTTTTTCTTCTTCTTCTGGGCCCCCAAACTATAGTTTGAACTCAGGGCTCTGTGATTGCTTGGCAGGCACTCTATCTTGTGTTTAGTGAACAAGGGGTATTCCCCATGAAGACTTCTATGAACACATCCCAATTTTTATTACCTGTCAAAGGGTTAATATATCTTTGCTGAACAAATAGGCATGTAATCTTCCTAATTCAGGCCATCCAGTAGACAAAAGTTTGTGTCCCTAATTAATTCCTGGAACCTATAAATATTAGCTCACTTGGGAAAAGAACTTTGCGGGTGTGTTTAACAGTGTAGACTGGGAAATGGGAAAATTCTTCTGAATTATTTAGGTGAGTCCTTAAAAATCAGTCTTTCCCAGGGGCCATGAATGGAACACTTGGTTACGGAAGGATGGGAAAGATGCAACATCACTATCTTCCAAGAGGACCATCATATAAGCCAACGAATGTAGACAGAAGGTGGAGGGGGCCAGGAATTCCAACTCCCTTCATTCTTGAAAAAGAACACGGCCCTTCGGACACTTGCTCTTAGCCTAAGGAGACTCTCACAGGACTTCCTACCTATAGAGCCATAGACAATCAGAGTTGCCTGCGTTGTACACATTTGTGCTGTTAATGTTTTGAAGGCTTGTGGGCAATATGAAGCGAATACAGGCTCATTCCAGTTACCTAAGCTGATGAATTATTGTGTAGTTCATGAAAACATTTTAACACGTGCAGGGGCCATTGCTGGCTTAATCTGTAACGTTGCCAGAGCGTGAGATGGGCAGTACCGTCTAACTTGTGGGCAGTACGCTGTCCTGAGGACGTTCAGTCCACAAGGTCTGCTCAGCCTTCTCCCATGTGCTTCAAAAACCACTGGTGACCTCAGATGCAGGAGAAAAACGCTCCGGATGTTCATGCTGTCCCCTACGTTTGTCCCCCGTGTTTGGCGAGGGCTGTGGTTCTGTCCTGGTGGAAGTCATGGCTGACTCCGAGGTGTGGGAGGCAACCGCTGGTCTCCTAAAGCCCCCGGGGCATCTGGTAACACGACGAATCACACACAGAGCCGCCACAGCCCGAACGACGATGGTTGCGGGGGCCCTGATGTCCTCGCGGCACTGAGCCACCGAGCCCAGCTCCTTCCCGTCGCAGAGTCCGCCATGGCCCAGCCGGCTACACGAAGCCACGCGATACTTGCACTCGCCGCGGAGCTTCCGCGCCTCTCGGTGAAAACCCCTCAGGAAGATTGCCCCGCCCACAGCCCCTGGCAACATCTGGGGCGGGTGGGGTGTGGCGGGGTGGGGGCGGGGGGTGGAGCGGTTATTCCTAGCCACTCTCGCGGGATTTTCCGAACGAGGGTTGGAAGGATTGTACCCGGAAGCCCGATCCCGAAAGGGAGACCCGAGGTTGCGGTGCTCGGCTCCAGCCCTTCCCCCGCGGCCGATATCGAAGCGGCGAGGTGGATGCCTCTTTGCCAGTTTCACACAGCTTCCTGCAGCTCCGGTGCTGCCGTTCCTCTCCTGGCGCCACCTTTGCGTCCGTCTCCGCCTTGTGCCTTCAGGCCCCCCCCACGGGGCGATGTTGGGAGGGCGGCGGGAGGTGGTGTGGGCCGCGGTGGGCCTTCCAGGCTCCTCTCCCTTCCCCGCTGCCCTCCGCTCGCCGAGTTGTGAGTGCTCCTGGGCTGCCGAGCCCCTCCCCCGGGCCAGATGGATCCTTCGTCCCCGAAGCCCCCCTCGGGAACGGCCCGCAAAGGTATGAGCTCCGGGCTCGGCTCGCCGCGCGGGCACCAGCTTTCCAGCCCCTCACGGAACCGGGCCCTTCCAGGGCACTTCCGGTTGGGGTTGTGCTCTGGCTTTGAGTGGCCACTACAGATTGTGACCCTCTTCATGCTAGAAACATGAACCTGGATTGTCGAGGCAGACTGCCCTTTGTAGCTAAGCATTCTCACAGTTTTCTTGCGGAGCAACTTTGGGTACTTTCCTCATCTGTAAAGTGGGGATCGTTGCCCGGTTCTTATCCATGTAAATGAGACATGATGGGAGTTAAGCATTATGTGACTGCGTCTGAACCATAGTGTGCAGTAAATGTTTCATATATATATACACATATAATAGATAAGACATAATATATACTGTATATAATACGAATAACATAACATAATAGATAATACATACATACTTTGTATAATATATAACGTATATAATACATATAACGTATATATTATGTAATATATGTACTATAGATAGTTGGGGTTTTGTTGTTGTTTTTTGTCGGTCGTGGGGCCTGAACTCGGCCTGGGCGCTGTCCCTCAGCTCAAGGGTAGTGCTCAACCACTTGGGCTATCGTGCCACTTCGGGCTTTTTCTGCATATGTGGTGCGGAGGAATCGAACCCAGGGCCTCACGCATGCAAGGCAAGCACTCTACCACTGAGCCACCTTCCTAGCCCGTAATTTTTTTTTTTTTTGTGCCCCAGTCATTCGTGAATGGTAAAAGTTTAAGAAGGTGAATAAAGACTGAGTATATAAATATTTGAGCCTGACCTAGGTGTCTTAACACCTGTAGTGCTAGCTACTTAGGAGGTTGAGATCTGAGAATCACAGTTGGAAGCCAGCAACAAATCAGAGAATCTTTAATAACCAGCAACAGCTGGAAGTGGAGAGTGTTGCTGAAGTGGGAACCAGCCTTAAATCAGAAAGCTGGAAAAGCACTAGGCCTTGAGTTCAAGCCCCAGTACTGGTGCACTTCCACACACAAATTGAGATATTTGTTCAGATTATTACACAAAACTTGATACATGATGTATTGCGGCAAGGATTTATATTCTGCCTCTAATATGTCACAGTTTTAGGAAGGTATGGTTAATTATCTTGAGATGCTCTTTTGTCTCTAAATAATTTCCAGTATATAACAGATAGTATGTAACATATACTATCTACTGCAAGTTTCTGCATTACTACTATCCTGATTATTTATCTACTTGTTTTTACTTTGAGAATAGTATCCATCTCATAAATGATGAATTCAGGGCTAAGTTTCAGCATAGGTAAGCAACAGGCCTGACCTCTTGAGAGCCAGGAATTAACAACATTGTAACTCAGTCTTAGCACAAATATGAATACCTATACAAGTCTGACAGGTGAAAACAAATGAGGCTGCTGAGTGGACATTATAATGCCTGAGATGCTCATTCCTAAACCTAGTGAAAGAATCGGTCACTTTGGTATGTAAGGTTAAGTGTGTTAGTGGAAGGGTCAAAAAACTTAAGGGCTCTGAGGTGGTTTCATGTTTGAAGAATAGTAAGGTGGGCAGTTTGGAATGAAAGGATAGAGATCAGATCATAACTATCCTAATCCCTCATTTAATCCAACAGGAAATCATACCAATTAAAAAATTTTTATTTTGCAGGGAGGGAGGGTAGGAGAGTGGGGTGGGGATGACACACATGAGGGGATGGGGATGAGATGTTTATCCTGAGCACAAACTTAACTGGATCTATTTGGGTCTAGCAATTATCCAGTCAGAAATCAAAAAGATTTCCATAAATTGTTGTGTGAGGTCCTTCAAGCATTTTCCACATGCATGCTAAGCCACCCGAGAAGCTTTTCTTAGATTCCTTTCCTTTTTTTTTTTTTTGGGTCTGGTCATGGGGCCTGAACTCTGGGCCTGGGCATTGTCCCTCAGCCCTTCGGCTCAAGGCTAGCGCTCTACCACTTGAGCCACAGCGCCACTTCCGGCTTTTTTCTTTTTGCTTATGTGGTGCTGAGGAATTGAACCCAGGGCCTCATGCATGCAAGGCAAGCGCTCTATCACTGAGCCACCTTCCCAGTCCCCCCCCCTTTTTAAAAAACTAATCCTTTTACATTCTGACTTGTCATTGTTATAAAATTGAACTTGGTTTATATATCAAATAGTTTCCTACTTTTTTTCAAGTAGTAAAGTAGGTGAATTTGGTGTGTGGTCTTCTGCAAGGATGAAGGTTAAAATGCCCATGTGGCTGATGAATCATTGGTATTTTGAACAAGACGTATTTTGCTGGACTTTTGGAGGTATAAACCAGGCATGATACAGGAGAAAACATGGTGGGGGAAAGTGTACTTACCTCTTTAAGAAATGTGACTTTGAAAGAGTACAAAGTGACCTAATAGTAGCCTAAAATATATGGAATTTGGGAAGTTTTTGTTCATGATGGTGTGGTTTGTCATGTGGTTGGAGATAGAAGAGGCTTGCTATTTTTTAAGTGAATGTATGAGAATTACAGTTTAATATTTTTGCCAAAAATGATTTTGTCAGTTTCTTCAGTCTTAACACTTCTGTTGGGTGTAGATGTATATGTATGATTCTTTGTGTTCTTTGTACTATTTCTTGAGGAATTTATAGTACAGTAAGATTTACAAATTTACAGTGTACAATCTGGTTAGTGTTATAGTTATATATACCCCTAAAATGATCACCATCTACCTCACCAAGATATGGAATCTATCATTATCACCAAAGTTTCACATGTCTGTATGTGCCATGATATATTCAACACCAATAATTCATCATCTACTATTTTTATTTTAGTTGGACTAAGAAATTAAAGGTATTTGGGAGGGAATCCAAATACAAAGACCTAGATTTTTATAAAAATTTCTTGAAAATTTACAGAATTCTCACACCTAATTCAAGAAATAATCTCTTCTATACATTTTCATAATGTTCACTTAACTATAATAAAAACAATTTTAACTAGAGTCTGCAGGTTTGGGGACCTGACCCATGGTAATTGGAGAAGTCACTGATAGACAGTGTAAAGTGAATCCTTACTATGAAGCATTTGTTCTCAAAAATGTAATCCTTGGACCAGTAACAGTAGTGTTCCTGGAGAACTTAGATTTTTAAGTTCTTGGCTTTCATCCCAGATATACTCAATAGAAACTCTGGATCTGGGGTGGAAGCTGGCAATCCTAACAAATCCTCCAGGTAATTCTGAGGCCCACTAAAATTTGAGAACCTTGACTCAGACTATATTTTTCAGAAGGGACCAAAAACCAATTAATCTGATGAGTTAGTATAGGAAAGTTTTTTGGTAAGAGGGTATTTATTCTATGTGAATTTTGATACAAAATAGCGTTCATTCTTTCAATACAAATTATTACATTTTTAGAAACTGAAATGAGCTGGGCATCAATGGCTTATGTCTATAATCTTAGCTACCAAAGGTCTGAAGCCAGCTGGGGCAGAAAGATCTGAGAAACTCCTTATCTCCAGTTAACCGGCAGAAAGATGGAACTGAACTTGTAGCTTACTCAAGTAGTACTCAGCTATGAGCAGAAAAAGCTAAACGAGTTGAAAACCCCGAGTTCAAGCCCTACTACCAGCATGCGCGCACCCCCTTCCCCCCACAGAAATAGAATAACATTAGAGATTTTCCTCTCCAGCTTCTTAATAAATGAAGAAACTCAGGCACAGAGAGAAAAAGTGACATACCAATGATTGCATGAAGTAATCAAATTCATTCAGATTCTAGATCTCTTTTGCCCACTCCATATACTTTTATTGCCTATATCGTGTAACTTAAGGGGCACTCCTAATTAAATGCCTTTTTCTGAGCTTTAATTAACCATTCACTCAATCCGTTGAAATTTATTAAACTCTTTCTCTGGGCTAGGCTCTGTGGGCCTAATGTGGAAGCACATGTTAACCTGCTATAAATGCATATGATCAATACTATTCTAGATTCAAACAGTGATGATAAAAACAGGTGTAGCCAAGTGATGTTGTTTTAATATGATAAGTAGAATAGCTAGTAGGAAGGAGCCAGCATGCTGGTCTTGCCATGTATTATTTATGATATGATATATAATGTATACTACATGTATATTATATACATATAAACATAATATCATATAATATAATCCCAGGGAAATTGATATTTTTATGTTTTACTTTAGGACTAATTTCAGCAGTAGCAATTAGGACTTTGTTTTAAATTCTGAAGACAGGATTTGAAAGGTTTATGTCATAAAGCAAGTAACTCAAATTCAGTGAGTCAAAGAAATGTGTTTTTAAAATTTTAGTTTGGAGAAATGGCTTTCACAGGTGCATAGTCTTAAGGATTATTGTTAAGAAAGTACAAAATGATGTGGCTTACATGTTTTTTCTTTATCTGCTATGTGAAAAAGATGAATTACTATTGTATTTATTGAGTTGCAGAAATAGATTTTTGCAAATGATAAATACTTCTTAGAATATTTATGTATCATCGGGCTGGGAAGGTGGCTCAGTGGTAAAGCGCTTGCCTTGCATGCCAGAGGCCCTGGGTTCGATTCCTCAGCACCACATAAGAAAAAGAAAAAAGCCGGAAGTGGCGCTGTGGCTCAAGTGGTAGAGCACTAGCCTTGAGCTGAAGAGCTGAGGGACAGCGCCAGACCCAGAGTTCAGGCCCCATGACTGGATCAAAAAAAAAAAAAAAATGTTAGCTTGACAGCATTTAGAAAGGAATGACTTTAGGAACAAAAAACTAGCCAGGTGCCAGTGGCTCACGCCTATAATCCTAGCTACTCAGGAGGCTGAGATCTGAGGATCATGGTTCAAAGCCAGCTCAGACAGGCAATTCCGTGACATTCTTATCTCCAGTTAACCACTCAAAAACCAGAAGTGAAAAAACAGAAAACAAAAAAAACCCAGAAGTGTTGCTGTGGCTTGAGGAGTAGAATACTAGCCTTTAGCTCAGGAACCATGACTGAGACAAAAAAAAAGAAAACTCCAAATACAAAAAGCTTTCCCAGAGTACATTTCATGTCTGAAATTCAGGTTTGGGCCTCTTCCAGAGGTGGTAGACTTAAATACTTCAGTTTGTCCTTTTCATCTATAAGCAGTTTTAGAGCAATTCCACAATAACGAATATTCTGTTTTTCAAAACAATCTTTTTATATTAGTTTTGTAAACCTTCCTTTTAAGTCTTGTCTTTTCATCTGCTGTGAATTAACATTTTAATAAGCCTCCCAGTCTCATTCCAGTGGGACAGATGTGATGTGGAGATTGCTTTGCTAAAAAATGTTTCCTTAGCTTTAGAGTTGGGCTGATATTGTCAGTCACTGGGTTTGTAGGATTGGATCAATGGATAGATCAAATATATTTGTACTTTGAATTTTGATAATCTGTCAACTTGCCTTCCAGATATATTGAACAATGGAGAATCTCTTCCATTTCAGAGGAATGTACCTTTTTCATTTTCTTCAATATGTGTTTTTTTGGACAGTGTTACTTTTAAGTTAATCTGCTTTATCCTTTCATGGGTAGTAATTCAGTGTTCTTCTCAAGAAGTCTTTCTGTATCATGAGGTTATGAAGATAGTCCAATATTTATGTATTTATGTAGGAATGTATGTATGTATGTATGTGTGTATGTATTTATTGTCAGTTATGGGGCCTGAACTCTGGGTCTTGGTACTGTTCCTCAGCTCTTCAGCTCAAGGCAAGCACTCTACCACTGAGCCACCTTCCCAGCCCCAAGTCCAATTATTTTCCTGTTTGACCTTCCCTTTTATATTCCCAAGCACTCTAGCACTGATGGATTTGTGTGTGAGGCAGGCCTCAAAGTTCATTTTTTCCCCCATAGACATTGAATTGTCCTAGAAGTTTTTATTGAAGACTATCTAATTTCACATTTTGTTGGGCATGCCACTTTTGTTGAAAATGTCCATGCGTTTAAATCTGTTTCTGGCCTTTTATATTTATTTTCATTGTTCAGTTTGACTATACTTATATCCAATTTTGTATTAGACCTTTGTTCTGTGTCTTGTCTATTTTTGTCCCTTTGCTTCTCCAGTGTTTCCATCAGTTTGTCAAATTCCATGACAAACTGTTTCAAGGTTTTGATTGAGCTCGTGATTTTCAGTTGTTACTGAATTGCATTGAACTTTAAGGAGAATTTGACATTTGACACTTGATGAGAACTAATGCTTCGATAATCCATGAACTAGCATATTTTTTCCTGTATTGCAACAACATTTTATAATTTTGTTGGAGGCCTTATGCATACTTTATTCTATATTATAAATTTGATGCTTTTGTCAGTGGATCTTTTTCTTTTAATTTCTTAATTTTTTCTCATAGTATATAAAAGTATGACTTTTTTTGACTCATAGTATATAAAAGTACAACTTATATTGACTCCATAACCTGTTACTTTGCTAAATCCCTCACTTAGTCCTAGTAATTGTTTTGTAGATGTGTTAAGGAGTTTTTAGGAGAAACAGTTATGCCATTTACAAACAGAGTTTTACTTTTTTTCTTGTTTATGCTTTTTTTTTGGTGCTGGTCCAGGGTCTTGAACTCAGGGCCTTGGGCACTGTTCCTGAGATTTTTTTTTTTTGCTCAAGGTTAGTATTCTCCCACATTCCACTTCCAGCTTTTTTGGTGCTTAAATGAAGATAAGAGTCTCACTGATCTCCCTGCCTAGACGGACTGAACCACAGTCCTTAGATCTCAGCCTCCTGAGTAGCTAGGATTATAGAGGTAAGCCACTAAAACGTGGCATTTTTAATCCTTGTTTTATTTTATTGGCTAGTTAGAACCCTCAAACAATTTGGATAAAGTAGTAAGAATGACATTCTTACTCATTCCTGATGATAGGAGAAAGTGTTCAGAATTTCAGCATTAAGTGTGGTAGTAGTAGGTGTCGGCTTCTCATAATGTCTTTCAATAGTGAGTGTAAAAGTTTTTGAAAATTAGTTAAATTACCTTAAGATGTTTCTTACAGTATCAGTTTTGGTAAAAGTGTATTTTTCAGAGAACTAATTTGACTGGTCTGTGCTCTCAAATTGTTAGCATAAAGTTGTTCATGATAATTTATTGTTTGAATAATTTGTGTGACAACTGTGTATACACAGATAAATGCATAGGAACAATATTTTTCATTTTTTTCTTGACTAGTCTAGCTTCAGATTTGTTTATTTAGTTGATTTGTTCAGGCATCCAGCTCAGGTTTGTTATTTTTCTCTGTTGTTTGTCTTTGATTGCTTTTCTAATCTTCCTTCTTTGTGTGTATTTTGGTCTTCATTTTCTAGATTTAGAATTGTATAGTGAATTTCATCTTAAGTTCTAAATTTCTCTCTAAACATTGCTTTATCTATATTCCACAAATTCTGCCATATTGGTTTTTTTTTTTTTTTTTTTTGGTCGGCCGTGGGGCTTGAACTCTGGGCCTGGGCGCTGTCCCTCAGCTCTTCAGCTCAAGGCAAGCGCTCTACCACTTGAGCTACAGTGCCACTTCCGGTTTTCTGGTGGTTTATTGGAGATAGGAGTCTCACGGTCTCTCCTGCCGGGGCTGGCTTTGAACCTTGATCCTCAGATCTCAGCCTCCTGAGTAGCTAGGATTACAGGCGTGAGCCACCAGCGCCCGGCATTGCCATATTGGTTTTTATTTTTATGTAATTGAAAACATTTTCTACTATCCCTTGTGACATTTTCTTTGGACCTAGGATTACATGCAATTGTATGTTTAATTTACAATATTTACTTGCTTTTTTTTTTTTTTTTACTATTATAACATTAATAGTCACAGAGCACATTCTATAAGATATCAGTTATTTTGAAAAAAATAGAATCATTTTGTGGCCCACCTTATTGAACTGTGTTACATACACTGGTAAAAAATATATATTCTGTTGTTAACTATAGTATCCTATAAATATGCACTAACATCTCAAGATGATTGATATGTTCATAATTCTTATGTCTTTGCTAATTTGTATGTATGTGCATTTGTGCACATATTCCAGTACTGTATATTGAAATTAATGCTTTGTGCTCTCTCTTGGCTTTTTCTCATTGCTGGTGCTTAAGCCAGGCCTCCAGTCTGGCATTTTGGGGTTTGGGACTTTTCTGCTCAAGTAGGCTTCATACTGTGATTTTCAGATCTCAGCTTCCTGAGTAGCTAGAATTACAGGTGTGAGCCACCAGTGCCCAGTTTGTGCTTAGAGAAAGATATTAAAGTCTCCTATTCCAATTGGGAATTAGCCAATTTTGCTTTCCTGTATTTTGAAGCTCTGCTAAAATCATGTCCTTATAATTGTTATGTCTCTTGATGAACTGACTGCTTTACTCTTATGACTATTCCTGTTTCTGGCCACATTCTTCAGATTGCACTTTTTCTGGTATTATGCTTGCCTTACCACGTGCTCAAGGGTAACAGGCCAAACATGGATGGAAACATTTAAAACTGTGAGGTAAAGTAAGTCCTTCACTCTTTTCAGTTTTATCTCTGGTATTTTGTCATAAGGACTGCAAGCTGACCCATGTACTGCTTTGCTTTATATTTTCAGTGGTTAGATATAAAATGCACATTCTGAGCTTTCTATGGTGTACTTGAAGTTAGTGTACCACTTCATATCAAATGTGAGTTTCTTGTAGTGGGTTGTCTTATTCTCATCTGAAAGAAATTAAGAGTTAGGAATGCTAACTGTAATGCCTAAATAAAAAGAAACACCTAGCTAATACTACTTGATATCTGAACTAAGAAACCCAAATCACATTTCCAGAATAAATTCAATTTGATTTTGGTATATATTTCTTTAAAAAAAATCTGTGTTCTGTTTGCTAATATTTTAACAATTTTTTTACATAATACTAAGAAAATATAATGTTCTTATCAGGTTTTCCTATCAAGTTTATGCTGAACTTGTAATGACTTTAGATAATTTCTTCCTTTCTTTTAACCCTAAGTTTGTTTACATAGATATTATATTTTTCTGAAACATTGGATAGAATTTGTTGGTAAAGCCTTCTAGCCCCTGATTTTCTTTGAGAAAGGTATATATGTATTTATATATTTTCAATTCTTTCATGATTATATATTTGGGTAGAAATTTTGTTTTTTCTTGTATTGGTTTTGATCAATTCTGTTTCTCAGTTATCTAAATTTTAGTATATATTGGCCTAACATTCTGTGTCATAGAAATATTTTTGTTTGCCTTTTCTCTTGCTCTCTCTCTCTCTCTCTTTCTTTTCCCCCTCCCTTCCAACCCCCCACTTTTAAGATAGAATCTCTTTTGCCCAGATTAGTCTGGACCTCAATCCTTCCATTTACTTTATGCCATGGCTGGGATAACAGGTACACACCACTGCATCCAGCTGAAGTTGATATTGGGTCTCTCAGACTTTTTGACCCCATTGGGTTCAAATCTCATCTCAATCTTCCTAATCTCTGCCTCCTGCATTTAAGTTTTTAAAGGTATGGCTTTAGCTGTGGTCTTTAAGTTCAGTATTTAATTCCTACTCATTATTGAACTCAAAATATTTTCTGCATCCCATTTATGAGTTGTTCTTTGAAGTATCTTTCAAACATTTGAAGATTGTTTTGCTTACATTTTTTATTTCTAGTTTCTTGCATTGTGATCAAAGAATATACTCTGTATGATTTCTATTAAAATGTATTATAGACTTGGTTTATGGCATAGTCTTAGTCATAGTCAGACTTTTTGTTGCTATGACAAATACTTGTGAGAAACAATTTAAAAGAGGAGTTATTCTGTCATATGGTTATAAGGTTTCAATTCATATTGGTTTGATTTATTGTTTTTAGGCCATGACAAACAACCAACATGGAGAAAGGGCATGAGCTGTTTTTATCATGGCAGCCAGGAAGCCAAGAGGAACAACAGGAGGGGGACAGGCCAAGATAGACCCTTCAAAAGCACAGTCTCATTTCCCCTACAAGACTCTGCCTTCCACAGTTGTACTGCCTTCTCAGTAGTTTATTCAAATTTGGAATCTATCATTTGGTTAAAATCCATCATTGATTAGATCAGAGCTTTCATAATACAGTTATCCTGGAAACCCTGGTACAGTACAGATGAGCTTTACTAATATATACTTCCCTTTGTCTAATCAAGTTGATTAACTGGATTAACCATCACCTAGCATATGTCAACTGTGGTAACTAGTTACAGTATACTTGAAATGAAGTTGCTTTGCAATTGTATGCGGCCTTCTATGTTCATTAAGACAAATTTGCTAATCATATATTTAAATCTGTATCTTTACTCATAATTGTTCTTTTTGATTTGTTTTAAAATCTGTTGTGCTTCTGGATTTCTTTGTCTTTGTTTTTCTTTTTCTTTTTTGCTTTGTTTAGTAAACTACTTACCAATTTAGATTTTTGTAGCTTCCAATTTAAGTTATCTTTATCTTTGTTATCTTTATCTGTGTATATCTCTATCTGTATCTGTATAACTTATCTTTATCTCTATATCCATATTTTTGTGTCTATAGTGGGACTTGAGCCTCATGCTCTCAATTGGGTTTTTCACTAAAAAATGGAACTGTTCCTCTAGACTCACAATTTTACTCCCCTGTTTTTTTGGGTCATTTATAGATAAGAGTATAACAAACTTATCTAGGTTAGTTTTGAACCTGAATCTTCTGATCTTAGCATTCTGAGTAGCTTGGATTAAAGGTGAGAGGCATCAGTTCTTTTAACAAGAGTATTCTTTAATTAGAGTATTTAGTCTATTTATATATGATATACTTTCTAGTATATTTGGAATTATTTTTACTCATTGATTTTTACTTGTTTCATGTAATTTATTTTCTTCCTCTGCCTTCTTTTGGAAAGATTATTTTATATTGTTTATCCCCCTCTTATTAGGAATGTAGGTACACATTCCTTTATTTTTCTCCTAGTGATTACCTTTGAGTTCACAGCAGGTATCTTTGAGTTCTGTTTATTTGTTTGACTGTTCGTTTGTGGGAATTAAACTCAGCACCTTGAGAGGTAAATGCTATACCACTTGAATTATACTCCCAATCCTTTTGTCTTTAGTTATGTATTAGATAGGGTCTTTTACTGCTATCTTCCTATTTCTCCCTCTTAAGTATCTGGGATTACAGGTGCATACTGCCTCTCCTGGTTTGTTTTTGAGATACAGTCTTAATAACTTTTTGCCCAAGATGGTCTCCAATAACAGTCTTCCTACATCTACCTGTCAAATAGCTGAGATTATAAGCATGTACCACTATGACAAGCCTTACAAAACAGACATTTTTTACTTATCAAAAATCTGTTTAAATTGTGTTTATCTTTCATTCTCGGCAACTTAATGATGTCAGAGTATTGTAATTGTATTTGTGTGCCTTCTAATTCAGTTGCAGTTGTTGGAGCTGCTTGTAGATTTATCGTAATTTTTACTTCTTGAGCAAAGACTTGGGGTTCTTAGTATATATTTAATAGATGATTTTTAAAAAACCAACTTTGAAAATCATCAGCTTTTATTTCTAGAAGTATCCATTATCATTTTACTTCTGTTACTCAAATTTCAGATTATGCGTGTCTTCATGTTAAAGATACATTTTGTTGTATTGAACAATTCTTATAAGTTTTAATATTTCTGGAATTTTTTTAAAGTAATGATGAGATCTTTCCCCTTATTTGGATAACATATATGCATTTTCCCCTATGTCTTCAAAACAGCCTGCTGGTCAATATTATTTTTATCATGGAGGCTCACCACCTAGTTTGAGTTTACATGGCTGCTAAGCAACCTAAGCTAACATTTGAAACAACTTGTTTTAATGTTTCTTGGTATTCATTATATGAGATTATGTGTCCTTTTTTATTAGTATTTTTTTGTCGTTTTCATGTGATGATTTTTTGCAGGGGACATAACTACTATACACAATGTATATATTAAGTAATTATACGAGGCTGTCTTAATATTCTACCATTCCATTTTATTTATCTCATACATGTAAGTACATATACTTATGAGTCAAGTATTGCCCCTTTTGAGAAGTTTATTTTCTACCAGGTAATAAGAATGCATACACTTTATTCTAATACAGGATAGAAACTTAGTAAAATAATATCCCAATTGATATAGTTAAGCACAAATCAAGTAATCAGAAGTTATTAATCATGGAAAATTGGCAATGTGAAAATTTTATTTTCTTATTGCTTCAAAGGTAACATTATTATACATTTGTTTGTTAATAACAATAGAATCAGTGATCCTCTCTTAAAAATATCCTTTAATTTCACTCTGTGAATTCCTAAAGACCTGTATAATTTATCATGCCCCAGTTATTTTTTTTCTACCATCCACTGTGTTTACTTGTAGAGACACAGTCTAGTTACCACAGATGAGGGAAACCATGCTACCTATGTTTCTTTTGATCTTGCTTACTTTGCTTAGTATAATTTTTTCCCATATCTTTCCATTTCCTTATAAATGGCACAGTATCATTCTTTATAATGGATGAGTAGAATTCCATTGCGTAGATATACCACACTTAACATGATCCATTCATCCACTAAAGGGTATCTGGGTAGATTCCTTATCTTGGCTGTGGTTAACAATATTGCAGTGCTGGTAGCTTTAGTGTGGCCTTGTTTGTATTCTATTGGATAAATGCAATAGCTAAGTACATGTGATCATATAAAATAATATTTACCTAAATGAACTCCAGGAAATGGAAACAAGTGGTTTTTTTTTTCCTTTGTTACTGTTTTTGTTTTCCTTTTGTCTTGTTTGTTCACCTGTTTTTGGAAGGGTCAGGAAGGGCACAGAAATGGTGGGACAAAGAGTGAACAAATGGAGCAATGACACTAGACATTATATAGAAAATGAACCTTATGGATACGGGAGGGAAAGATGGGGAGAACAAGGGAAGGGGTGACAACATTGTTCATAAAGAAATGTACTCTTGGGGGCTGGGAAGGTGACTCAGTGGTAGAGCGCTTGCCTTGCATGCCTGAGGCCCTGGGTTCGATTCCTCAGCACCACATAAGCAAAAAGAAAAAAGCCAGAAGTGGCGCTGTGGCTCAAGTGGTAGAGCACTAGCCTTGAGCTGAAGAGCTGAGGGACAGCGCCCAGGCCCGAGTTCAGGCCCCATGACCGGACCAAAAAAAAAAGAAATGTACTCTTGGGAGCTGGGAAGGTGGCTCAGTGGTAGAGTGCTTGCCTTACATGCATGAGGCCCTGGGTTCGATTCCTCAGCACCCCATAAGCAAAAAGAAAAAAGCCAGAAGTGGCGCTGTGGCTCAAGTGGTAGATCGCTAGCCTTGAGCTGAAGAGCTGAGGGACAGTGCCCAGGCCCAGAGTTCAGGCTCCACGACTGGACCCCCCCCCCAAAAAAAAAAAAGAAATGTACTCTTTACCTGACTTTTATAGCTATAACCCCTCTGTATATCACCTTTACGATAACAATAAATAAAATTTTAAAATATTTAAAAAATAAAGTCAATACTGATGTTTTATGTTAAATTTTTATCCCTAGCAAACATCTTTGTACATACTCTGCAATTGATTGGACAATGATGTAAGCAGCAAAATTTTGTATATCATGATAAATTATGCGTAGTGACTGAAAAGGTCTTTTTTTCCCCAGGTTATCTCATTTCTGGCAGCAGTTTTGCATAAGAAAGGAACTCGTGAAGATATTGTCAATAATATGCCAGAGTTTTTACTGAGAAGTATGAAAAAGGACCCTTCTTGTGTAGCAAAAAAGGTAAACTATCTAGAAATACCTCATAAAGTTGGTACTCTGATAGCACAGAGAAGTGTTTTAATCCACATAACAGTATAAATTTAAAACATAAAAATTTAATACATCAATACTTCTGATATTGGTTTAATTTGCTAAAGGTTATCTATTTCATCTACTAGTTTTAGTCTTTCAGAATAGTGAAATATAATTTCAACTTGAAATCATTTAAGAATTTCAGTCTTTCAATGGTGTAACTATAGCCTGAGTATTACATACAGTTGGATTCTTATATTCTTGTATTTTATGTAATGTTATTTTTAGCCCTGGATTTTGTTGGGTTTTTTTTGGTTCTGAATGTCACTACTGAATGTGTCTCTTATGTCTGCTGAGAGACAGAAAAAAGAGGAAAAAAGTAAATTCTAAAATTTAAATTTGAGGATATTCAAAGTATATTAGTAAGAACAAAAATCAGAATGAGCAAAGGAAGGGGTGATATTGTCCAAAAAGAAATGTAATCATTACCTGACTTCTGAAATAGTAACCCCTCTGAACATCACATTTATGATAGTAATAAAATAGAAATAAATAAAAATAAAAGAACAAAAATCAGAGGTGATGGGGAAAGGAATACCTTCTAAACACTGTTCTGTGAGAAGGAGTGCAAGAGGTTTTTTCTTTTTGTTGTTTTTAATGTACTATGTGATTTTTTTTTGTTTCTTTTGTATGCTCTTCCCCCTATGATATAATCCCTGTTGTCACTGTGTTTGATTTTGGTACCCTGGTATGTATATACATTTATTTGAATTAAGGAAAGGAAGGGGAACAACAGAATGGTGAGACAAAGGCCAAGGGGGGGACCAATGCAACAGTGATATACACAAGACAATATGTTGGAAATGATCTATACAACTTGGGGGACTTAGGGGATGGGAAAGTAGGAGAAAATGAGAAAAGGGGTAACAAATTTGACAAGAAATGTACTTGTTACCTTAGTTATGAAACTGTAACCCCTATGTACATCACCTTGACAATGATAAATAAATAAATGTCAGAGATGAAAAAAGAAAGCCCCCTATTGATCGTGTGTTAAAGATATGCTAATAATCACCTCAGTTGTCACTGGTACTGCTTCTTCCTCCTCCTTTCTTTTTCTATGTCTCAGTGTGTATATGTGCATGTATAGACACATGTATATATGTAAATTCCTTGCCGTAATATACACTGCTAATCTGTCTTATTCAGCTGACTAATTCATTTATTTTTAGTGTTTCTCATATTTTAGTAAATTCCAGTAAAGCCATTGGAGTACTGAGCATCCTACTTTGACTGCACTCCATGCTTTCATAACTAGTCTTTTCACTCCTTTTTAAATTATTAATGACTACTAAATTCTAGATAACTATACTATTGGAGTACAGAGTTATAGGATAACTTATTAGCCTTTGCTGTTGATTTCTAGGTTTCTTGCATCAGATAACATAGCCTTGGTGTTTTCTTTGTGCTTACTTTGACGCTGAAGTATTTTTAATGTTTGATGCATATTGTGTTGTCTACAACTGTGTAGTATTCCCTGCCACATAAATGTGGATGGAAGCAACATAAATCATTACTCACTATGCAGTAGGAGTACTACATAATTGTAGTTGGAACAACATTAGTCACCTTTCTGTCACCTGAAAAAATATACAAACAACTTATGAGGAGGAAAGCTTTGTTTTGGATCACAGTTTTGGGTGTTTCAGTTTATGGTTACTTGGCTTGTTCCTTTAGGGCCTGTGACAGGCAGCACATCATATTGAGAATGGCTTCTTGGCAGAGGAAACTTCTTACTTCACAAGGACTAGAAAGTAAGAAGTAGAGACAGAAAGCTGTCAGGGTCCCAATATTCCCTCCAAGGACATACCAACAGTCAACTAACCTCATCCTTCTAGGCCTTATCTCTTAAAGGGTACATCCCTTCCCTTGGTGATCAAGCCTTTAACTCAGGGTGTTTTGAGGGCCAAACTATAGCTTAGGCAATAAGGCAGAAGTCCTGTTTACATAAGTTCAAGAGAGATTAGGAGGAGAGTTGAGATAATCAATATGGATAATTCTTGAGGGATTAGATTAACAGTCATAGGTAGAGAGATACAGGGTTGAGGGAAGAGGGTTTTTGTTGTTACTGTTTTAGTTTTTTTAGTCAGAAGAAATCGAATGTTTTGCTATGGATTTATGTGGTCCATTTTAAAAGAAAAACTACTCATGGCACAAGTAGCAACGAAAAGAGAATTAGCTACTGGCCGAAAAGCTATACAGAGGCTTGCAAAGAGAATGTCTGGCTGGTTTCTTAGACGTACTAAGACTCTTATCAAGGATCAGTTGCCTAAGAAGAAGACCAGGGTAAAGGTTACATTTATGTGTATTAATTTCATCTCATTTTTTGCCATATGTTTGTCAGAATTAAAGATAGAACTATTAATATTGTTTCAGTTTGGGGTTTTCATTTCTTAAAATAATCATTTTTTTTCTTCTTTTAGATGTTCTTAATAGTTGCTCCTCTTTCTGTCCTCTATAATTGGAAAGATGAGTTGGATACCTGGGGATATTTCAGAGTCACTGTGTTACATGGTAACAAAAAAGACAATGAACTGATTCGTGTAAAGCAGCGGAAATGTGAAGTTGCTCTAACAACTTATGAAACGCTACGATTATGTCTGGATGAACTTAACGGGTAATAAGACATGGCGTTAATGTTCTACTTACATCAATTCTATTTGTCCCAGATAATATTATTTTAAAACTGTGAAGTATCTTTAATTTCATTTGAGATTTTATAAGTTTTCCTGTACTTTCTGGTTCATCATTTTTTTGTGTGTGTATGTATGTATGTGTGTGCACACGTGCATGCGTGTGCTCGCACACACGTGCACGGCTTTCCCTCCACCCCCATATATGTGAGCGTTTAAACTCAGGGCTTTACACTCTCCCTTGGCTCTCTTGCCCACAGTTGGTGCTCTACCTCTTGTGCCATGCCTTTTGTCCAACATTTTTCTGGTTAATTGCTGATAGAGTCTCATAGACTTTTCTGCCTGAGATGACTTTAAACCTTGGTCCTTCAGCTCTTGGCTTTATGAGTTAGAATTATTTGCCTGAGTCTCTGGTACCTGGTTTCTTACTGTATTTCATAAACTTAATATAGATACCTTTCTGAAAATACTTATTCTAAATCTCATGTGTAGTCGTTTGTATATGGTGTCTCTGAACTAGGAGAGTGATTTGTCATGAATGATTTTAATTATGGCAGTCTGATGTCAGTATAGAGCAGCAAAACACACACACATACACACACACAGACATGATGAAATTAACAGTGGTTTAAAGTGTTACAGGGATATGGACAGGAGATAACACTGAAGTAAGTGGAGAACATCTCACTAACAGTAGCCACTTGGAGGATTTTGGCTTATATTCTTAGAACAGTACTGTGCCTCTGAAGTGTTTCCAGCACACTATACAGATGATAAAAATGATCAGATCTTCCGATCTTCGCTTCCTACAGAGCTAGCATCTAGGTTCATGCCACTGTACCCAGTGGCCATAGTTTACTGGTCTTCTAGTTTTAAAATATATACTTGAGCCAGGCACTGGTAGTGCATAGCTACTCAGGAGGCTGAGATGTGAGAGTTTCAGTTTGAAGCTAGCCCCTGGCAGGAAGTTTGAGACTTATTTCCAGTTAATCACCAAAAGCCAGAAGTAAAGCGGTGGCTCTAGAGGTAGAGCCCTATCCTTGAAATCAGGCACTGTGCCCAGGGCCTGAGTTCAAAACCTCAGGACCTGCACTAAAAAAAACAAACAAAAAAATGGGTACTTGAGTTTAACTGTTATCCCAAACAAGATGTAAAATACTTTTATCTCAGACTTTTCCTCTTGCTTCTTCTCTTTTTTGTCGGTCATGGGGCTTGAACTCTGGGTTTGGGCGCTGTCCCTGCGCTCTTCAGCTCAAGGCGAGTGCTCTACTGCTTAAGCCACAGCACTACTTCCAATTTTCTAGTGGTTAATTGGAGATAAGAGTCTCACTGACTTTTCTGCCCAGGCTGGCTTTAAACCGTGATCCTCAGATCTCAGCCTCCTTGGTAGCTAGGATTACAGGCATGAGCCACCGGCGCCTGTCTCCTCTTACTTTTTTATGAGCAGCCATATTTCAACTCTCACCATAGACAATCACTGATTTATCTTAATAGAAATCAAGAGCATAATCTAAGCTGTTGTGCTATTTCACTACTGAGAGTATATGCAAGTCCTTTTGTTCCATAACTTCACTAGTAAGCATATGGTAGCATGTCATTGAGATATAGTTTGTAGGTTGTTTTTTTTTTTTACCTAAAAAATATTTGTTTTACATCTGAGAAAATGTTTGTTTTACAGTTGTTGGGTATTAGGGTTTTATGAATATCAGTAAGACCAGATTAAATAAGGTATTGTCCAAGTGTTCTTGTGTCTTTACTGATTTTTCTCTTTGGTTGCTTTCCCCCTTGTTTTCTTGCTCTGCAGTTTGGAATGGTCAGCTGTCATTGTGGATGAAGTGCATAGAATCAAGAATCCAAAGGCGAGAGTAACAGAAGTTATGAAAGCTCTACGTTGTAATGTCCGTATTGGCCTCACTGGGACCATCCTTCAGAACAGCATGAAGGAACTGTGGTGTGTTATGGACTGGTGAGCAGAAATTTATTTTAGTATTTAATACATCTTTAGCTTTCTACATCTTGTTCCTGGGGAGGAAAAAAAAAATCAGTGGAGAAGTATTTGTTCTCAAACAAGTTATACAGAGTCCCATGAAAAGCTGTCTTTATGTAATGCTTTTGGTCCTGAAAACAGAACCTTACTATTTCCATCATCATTTTCAATTATAAAGCTGCCAAAACAGTCTTAAAGAAATTCTGTTTTTGCTGTTATTAATAAGCAAGTGAAGGGAGATATTTCTTAAAAACAAAAGTGTTTTTCCGTTTTACTTAATAAGATTATAACATTTTGCTTATTATCTTTATAAAGGGCTGTGCCAGGACTTCTAGGTACGAGGATGTACTTCAAAAAGCAATTTTCTGACCCAGTAGAACATGGTCAGAGACACACAGCAACGAAAAGAGAATTAGCTACTGGCCGAAAAGCTATGCAGAGGCTTGCAAAGAGGATGTCTGGCTGGTTTCTTAGACGTACTAAGACTCTTATCAAGGATCAGTTGCCTAAGAAGGAAGACAGGGTAAGGGTTACATTTATGTGTATTAATTTCATCTTATTTTTTGCCAAAAACTTGCCCTTTTTAAGAGGAAGTCTATCTCCTGTGGTATTTTATGAATGTAATTTGGGGATCTTTATTCTTCCTTGGGAGGGGAGAAATGTCACATGGCCAATTTCAGGAGACATTAATTGAACTTGTAAGTTTTCCTTGTTAATCTGATGGCTACCAGGTTTATTGCTGGTGTATATGTGGGTCAGCTTTCCATTGTAATGATAAATACTACAGATAAGTCAACTTAAAAGGAAGAAGGATTTATTTTGTCTCATAGTTACAGTCCACACTCATTCACCCCTATTGCTTTGGACAATGGTAGAACATAGTGTCAGAGTGCATAGTGAATGGAAACGCTTACCTCATAGTGCTGGGAAGAAAAAAATCAGACACAATAATACTGCAAGATATTCCCTTCAAGGGCATGCACCTAGTGACCTCACATCCTTCCACTAAGCCCCAGATTCTAAAGATTCGTCTCCCAACAATGCCATACACTAGTGACTAAGCCTTTAGTATATAGCCTTGAGTGGCATTTAATACCTACACCATGACAATGTACATTAAAACTAATTTCTTATCACTATTTTTAATATAATTCTTCCTTAAGGAAGCAGAATCTTCTCTATCTAAACAGTTTGACATTCACATACTGTAGTTCCTATACTACCTACTATCTACCATCTAGTATGTTCTTTGTTACCTTCATTCTAGTTATATGCCCAAAGTGGTTAAAGAAGTTTTAAAGATTTTTTATATAAATTGCAGTTGTATGATTAACCTAATATTTTTGAATTTGTAGAAAATTTACATTATTATTTTAAGAAAGTTAAGAAAGTCTGAATTGACTTTTAAGATTTTTTTCAAAATTTCAATGATCTTTTATAGTTTTTCAATCTTATACCTGAGAAATAAAATAAAGATTCCTAGTCAGTGGTTTTAGAGGTAAGGGGAATCATACCAAATACCATTAGATTTATATTTCTTATTGTTGTGATAAAACCCCTGAGAGAACTACTTGAAGGAAGGATTTATTTGGGATCATTATCACTTGGCTCCATGTTTCTGAGGCAGAACATCATGACTGAGAAAGCCTGTGGCAGAGAAACTTGTTCACCTCCTGGTAGAAAGGAAGCAGAAAGGCCTAGAGACAGGATACCTCAATGACTTGCCCCCAGTGACCAACTTCCTCCAGTGTGGCTTACCTGGTGCTTTCCAAAACCACCACTTGGGAACCTAGGTTTTAAGGCATGAGCCTATGGCATATATTTCATATTTAAGCCATAACAGATACCCTCTTATCATAGGATATTCTATTACTTTGAAAAGGTAGATTTGAAAGTATGATACTAATATGCAACTGGGGTAATTGATACATCACTGTTGATATTTAAAGCGAAGATTGTATTGAAATCCCTTATGAACTCCTCCACTTTTTACAAATGTTTTATGCAACTCTTGTGTGTATATATAGACATATGTGTATGTATATGTTTATGTATTATTTATTCAGTTGGAACAACCAAAGTATAAATATATGAAGAGATACTTAGGCTTAAAGATTTAAAACATGAACTGAAATGAAATACTATAGGCTTGAATAATGGCTCTCCCACTTAAGTTTTATGACTTGAAGCAGTTTGCAAAAATTTGCTCAATTAGCAAAAATTTTAAAAAATTTATTAAATAGAAATAATAAGCTTGTCTCACATGGTTGCTCTGAAATGCATAAATAAGAAAAGTTTAAGAAATGTTATTATCTAACTCGTTCCATTTCCTAACAAATTGGGATGGTGTCATTCTTTCTGATGGAAGTATAGAATTTATATATATTTATATATATATATATATATATATCACATTTTCTTTTTTTTCCAAATTTTTTATTTTGATTAAGTGGTTACATAACTTCCCAAATTTCACAGTATTGTAGGATAGTGATGCTTAGTTAAAGTCACAAACACATTCTAACTTTAATGGAGCAAGTTGTCTATCATGGTCTATAACATTTATGAGTACATTTCTTTTGTTTTGCATAGCGTCAGCTGTTCCCTGTTTCCCACTCGTTCCCTCCCTCCCATCGCTGCCATTGAGTTGCTTAGTTCATTTTGGTCAATGTCCAGTGTAGCTGATGGGTCCTGCTGTTGTATGTTTTTCCCTGATTCCCTCTAGTTCTGTGTCCTCCTCCTGGTTTCCCTCCAGTGTGCACATATATACCATATTTGTGATCAGCAGCATGGGGTTATTTAGTAGTGATTTGACCAGATGAGTGGAAGTCCTTTGTTTCTTAAGTCTTGTTAATTTTGTCATATCACCTTACATTTTGGATTTAGCCTCAACTTATCAGAGAGACCATGTGCTGTTTGTCTTTGCTCTTGGCTTACCTCGCTCAATATTATTTCTTCTAGCTCCATCCATTTCCCTGCAATAAACATAGTTGTGTTGGTAGCTTTAGTACTACATTAAAAACAACAACAAAGAAAAACCTCTTGTGTCCTTATCTTGAGGTTCATTTTGCTTAGCTTCATCTTATATGGTTATATGTACATAGCTTTGAGCTTTTCTGCTCATCTGATAAGATTATCCTAGACATATACTAGTTATTGCAAATAGGGGGAACATCTGTTTTTAATGTCTCAAGTTTAGTCAAGAGGGCATAACACATTATAGAAAAAGGAATGTTATTTATAAACAACTCAGTCTCCATGTTGTAATAATTGATTTCTACCTTCTATATGTTCCTTGTTTTTATATATGTAATTTCATTCAAGATGGGTATCAATGTGCTTAATATTTGATAGATTTTTTAAAAATGTAACATTTTGGAGACATTCCTATATCAACTAAATACATATGTATTATTTACAATATTATTCTCCTGGTAATATATCTATAAGTTTTTGCAAGTAGGTAACTTTTCTGTTTTGTTCCATTCCTAAGTGTCCTATTATGGTGGATGTTTTTAGTCCAGGACTCTAGGGATACAGCTAGGAGAATTTTAGTAATTTCTAGTGCTATTGGAAATAACGTCAAATGATCTTCTTTATAACTTAGTGCATTGTTTTATCATATTTTCTTCTTGACTTCAAATTGGGCATGAAAGAACAACTTGTATTCCTTTTATGTGTATTTACTTAATTCTTTATTAATCTTAGGACTTTGTAGCAAGATATTATATACAAATAACGTTTTCATTAATATGAAATTTTAAATGTTTTTCTGAGTTTTCCAAATACTTTCAGGAAGTATTTATTATTCATACAGTGGTTCCTAGATTCTTTTTTTTTAAATCTTTTCCTTTGGTCTAAATTTTAAAAAATTTATTTACATAGTGGACCGATAGAGAACCTTTGAGAAAACCCAGAATATACTGAGAAAATATATAGGTAATTCATATAACATATTATATTATATTTCCTTTTAACCAGAAGCAAATCTCTGTGGTTAAAAATGCTCTTACAATGTTTATTGTGTAGTGTAAGGTGAGGAGCAGAGAAGAGAATTGTGAGAAGTTGTCATAATGATGCACCAGAGGGAAAATTAGCTTGTGAGCAATTTTCAGTATTACAATCTATTAAATCCTTTGTACATTATGATTGTTCATCTTATTGATGCAAAAAATTACTAATATTTGTCTTATATTTTTTCTTGTCAGATGGTTTATTGTTCTTTAACAGATTTCCAGAAAGCTGTCTATCAGACAGTGTTAGAAACAGAAGATGTGACTTTGATACTTCAGTCCTCTCAGCCCTGTACCTGCAACAGTGGTCGAAAAAGACGATACTGTTGCTACAAGGCAAGTGTAGTGTCTATGCCCTTACTGCTTTGCTTTTCCTTATACTGCAATCTATCACCAACTAGCACATAATAAATGAATTTTTTTTCTCAGACACTTTGTTAATTCTAGAAGCTAACTAAAGGTTTTAAGTAGATTTTGTTGTTAATGGTGGTGGTCATGAGGCTTACACTCGGCCTGGGAGCTGACCGTGAAGTTTTTTTGCTCAAGGCTAACACTCTACCACTTTGAGCCATAGTGCCACTTCTGGTTTTCTAGTGATCAATTGAAGATAAGAGTTTTATGGACTTCCTGCCCTGGCTAGTTTTGAACTGTGATCCTCATATCTCAGCCTCCTGAGAAGTTAACAAAGCAGGCGTGACTCCAATGCTTAATGTTTTAAAAAATGTTTTACAATATTAGATAGTGCCACATACAAACTATAATATTCAGATGTATTTTCAAGAAGTTATTTTATAAATAAATCTGCAATTTAATATCTTCTCTTCCAGTAATACCTTCTTCTAATTAGGAAATTAATCATTACTTTTTACGAGCAAAATAACTTACTAGTTGATTTCAGGCTTAAGTATTAGTTCTGATGTCAAATACACTGTCAATTTAATAGAAACTATGCATTAGTAGAATGAGAAAAATTCAACCAGTCACTGTTGATTCACACCTGTAATCCAAGCTACTCAAGTGGTTGAGATCTAAGGATCACAGTCCCATGCCAGCTCAGTCAGACAAATTGGAGAGACTCCTATCTCCAGTTAACCATCAAAAAGGTAGAAGTAGCAGTATGGCTGAAGTGATAAAGTACCAGTCTTGAGCAGAAAAGTTAAGAGAGAATCTGAGTTCAAGCCCTAGCACTAGTGCACACACATGCACACACACACACACAAGTAAATTCATTTGTACTTTTCTACTTTTTGTCAGTGGTTATTGCCTTTTTCTTTCCACTTGTTTCTTTCTCATCACAGACCCGTATCTGTATACACACAGCAATCCTGGTAAGCATTTATTTAGTTGGACTATATTCTGCTTCCTTTGTTTTCCTAGGAGGTTCTACCCTCTCCCCCCAGCACATGAACCAGTCTTCCAACTCTTGTTTAGCTGTTTTTTGTTTTTATTAATCTCTTCTCATTTTTGTGACAGCTCAGTGTGCTAGAATACCTGGAAACATGTTTATGGGTAAAGGATCTATATAGTATTTCGCTGCATCAGCTTTTTTACCAGAACTCCACAGCAGCAATTCTGTCACTGGCTATGATGAAGATGAATAAGTTCCACTTTTAATGTCGTTGTATTATGATTCTCCAGAAATGGTTGCACATTAGTGGTTCTTGGATAGTTCAAATTAATTGTTGGTCATCATTGTTTTAGAATTCATTGTGATAATAAATATTATTATATGCTGTATGTATTATAATATAAGCTGTTGTATAGCCTTGGTAGTCCCTCTCCTGATTTTATGTCATGCATTGTTCTGGTTACAGACCAATTCTCGTGGTGAAACAGTGAAAACCTTGTATCTCAGTTACCTTACAGTTCTCCAGAAGGTAGCCAACCATGTTGCATTGCTGCAAGCTGCTGGTACCTCCAAGTATCAGGTTTGTGTTGGCCTTTTACACTTCCTTGTGATGTTACAGATATTTAATATTGATATTGATATTTGGAAAACAGTGTCTTACCTAGTATCCCTAAGTTCTTTTATATGAAATTTAAGGGGAAACTGATTTGTTCGTTTTAAAATAGGGGGCTTTTGGATGTACCTCACTGGAACAAACCTACCTAGCATATGCTAAGCATAGCCCTAGCACCAAAGTAAAATAAAACTGTTCTTTAAAAAGTAAAATTTAGGTATTAAGAATATGGCCCTCTTTTGTGGTATGTAAATTCTTTTTTGAAAATTAATTTACCTTATTATAGAGGTAATATACAGAGAGATTACAATTACATGAAAGTAATGAATACATTTCCTTTTGTACAATGTCTTCTGTTCCCTCACTCTCTCCCAGTCCCTCCTTCCCATCTCTACCCACAAGTTGCATAGTTCACTTTTACCAGTGCCCAGTGAGTTCCACTGTTGCATTTTTCGCCCTTTTTCCTTTGAATTCTGTACCCTCCTCCCAGCCTTTCCAAAGATACATACATGAATATATTATTCTAAGGAAAAAGACAGACTGATCAAAAAATAAAGACTATAAACTAAAAAAATTAAAAGTAAATAAAAAAAGAAAAGAGAGGTCAGTCTCATTTTCATATCTTGGAGTTCATTTTGCTATGTATGATGAGGCACTTAGACACTGCCTTTTTTGTGTTTTTATCCTAAGAGTATCCTCTTTTGGTCTCACTATGTGTATCTAGAATCCTGTATCCCAGTGTATTTTAGAATTACTTTCCACATATCAGAGAGAACATGCAAATAGGGCATTTCATAAAGTGAAAAAAGTTAAGCTTAAAGCAATAACTTTTTTTGCTTCTAATAATGCTTATGTGTTTGTTTTCCTAGTATCCTTTGTTGTAATTATGAAGATATTGGAAAATCAGACCTATTCCACTACTAACATAACAAATTATATTTATTCTACTAGGTAAACTAGTCTCTTTGGTAATTTTTAGGACTATTTCCCAAACTTTCAGAAATCAGTAATTTCCAAGTTTAGGGTTAAAAATAATAATTTATTTTGGTGATTTCAGTTGTTTCTTTTTCTAGAGCATAGCATAACTAAAAATACCTTGACTTTTATGCAATGATATTTTCCTTTTGTATTACAGTTAATGCTACTGAAATGCAATTTTGAAATTCAATAAGAATTTAATTCTGTTCTTTGATTAGTGTTATTTACTCTTGATTAATGTTATTTACTCTTTGGAGAGTGTTTGCCTCCTTGTTTTAGAACTCTTAAAAACAAAGTAATGATAAAATTAGTAGCTGTATCATTAATAATTCATCAGAGTTATGTGTTTTTAAAATACCATTTTAAGATTTTCTGAATTATTTATTCAACTTAAGGCAAAATCTTCAAAGTAAATAAATATTCGTTGTGAGTAGAATTTTATTTTGTAAATGACTTCAATTTATTGAAGTTTAAATGTGTTAATCTCTTCTTTTACCTTTTCTTCAAGGAAACACTTATCGAAAGGATATGTGATCAGGTATTTTCCAAGTTCCCAGATTTTGTGCAGAAAAGCAAAAATGCAGCCTTTGAAACACTTTCTGACCCTAAATACAGTGGAAAAATGAAGGTACATGCTCTTCTTTCAAGCTGAATATAGAGAGATGATACAGAAAAAAATTATCCACTGGTACAATACAATACAATTTAGACAGGTGCTCAGATATTCAGGAGAGACTGTGGCTCTAAATAACTATAATAGTTCTGTTAGCATTTCCTCATTCATTGTGTACACAGGTGGCTTCTCTATGGCAGTTGTATCAAATATAAACTCTCCTTACTAATATACTAGACTTAGACCTTCTTAAAATGTGTTCTGCTATCACATGTGTCATAGCTGTCTTGCTAGAAACATAAGTGTTAATGCTAAACAGGAAGGTAAGGGAGGAAAGGTTGGCGTGAGCCTAGAATTAGAGAAAGGAACCTCTTTAAGAGTTCATTTGGGGCAAAACTTTTATGTCTGTACACTTTCTGCCTATGGTTTTGCTTGCTGACCTCAATTAAAAGTTTGCAAGGGAACATTTGTTATGTAGGGGAATGGACCTGTAGCCATGTTATTCTTGGTGATATATTACTGAAGGAGGAGTGAAAACCAAGGCTAGCTTCTCCAACCATGACCTAAGCCTCTGGGCATTGCCCCTGACAGCAACAAGAAATGTTGACAGCCTCCAGCCTCCTTCTAACAAAATGAGTTTGCTTAACCCTTTCATAACTATCAAGAATCTTTATTTATGAATTCATAGCTTTTTATAAAACACTCTTCAACTATATGTTATAATTAAGGAAAAGGTAAATTATTTATTTCTTTTGGCAAAAAGGAATAAAAAAGTAATTCAAAGTAGTCAAGTTTTGTTTTTTCTGGAAATACTTTTAGAGTTAATCTAGATAACCTCACCAGGGCTTAGTTGCTTGGGATCTTTAAATTCAGTGAAATAAAACACAATATAGAAAAGTAATTCTTCAGGATGATTACATTAAAATTTTATGTATTTTAAATAGACAGGTTTATATTAGTGAGAATATCATGTCATTATCACACAAATAATTCAAAGCTAGTATTTCCTAATAGTAGTAAATCTTTTTATCCATTTCATTGAATTCAAGTTTTTAAAATATGAAAAGCTCAATTACTTTATGACTGAGCACTTATAATATCCTAAGTTAAGCCAAAAGAATGTTTCCAGAAATCATAGCTTCTTTGAAAATAACATTACCCACTAGTATTCATTTAAATTTTATTCTTTGTTACTTTGCCACAAAATGTTTTTTATTGTGAAAATACCATACAGAGGGGTTACAATTACATGGGCAAGGTAATGAGTACATTTCTTATCAAGCATTGTTGCCTCCTCCTTTGTTTCCCCTTCCCATCCCCCCCTTGCCACAAATTTACCTTTTGAAATGAAATAGTTCAGTAATTCTTCCTTTATATTTTTATATCTATTAAGACTAAATTTTAAATTTTTAATCAAAAGTCTAGGAAATAATGGTGTCTGATTAAGATAATTAGTGGATTTAATGTTTATTCAAATTGTTGGAGGAAAAAAAGCAGTCATAAAGCATTACTGGAGACTGGGAATACTGGTGTTCAGGAAGAATTCAGATAATTGACTTGTTTTCTGAGGGAGCAGAGATTGATAGTAGTAAACTATTAATAAAATATTTGGGGGATGTTTTTTACAATTTGATTAGCAACATTATCTGGTGATATTTTGATCTGGAAATGTAAAACCATCAGTAAACACTGGTGAGGGTATGCAGCAACAGGAACTCTCACTCAGTGCTGGTGGGATATCAGATGATTCCATCTCTGGGGAAGATAGTTTGGTGGTTTGTCACAAAGCTCTTAAAACTTATATTCATGTAAGAACCTCACTTGACTTTATTTATAGAAAGCATGGAGACAACCAAAATGTCCTTCATTATATGAATGAATAAACTGTGGTATAGCCTACAATGAAATTCATCAATAAAAAGAATTGAGCTACCAAACTGAAAATGCATGGAGAATCCTTAAATGCATATTACTAAATGAAGGAAGACAGTCTGAACAGGCTATTTGTGATTCCAACAATATGACACTGTGGAGACAGGAAAAAAAGCAGTTGTTTATAAGGATTCTGGGGATAAAGAATTAATAGGTGAAGCACAAGAAATTTTTTAAACAGTTAAATTATTTTGTATAATACTATAATTGCAAATACATGTAATGATACATTTGTCAAAACCCACAGAACTACAGCACAATGAGTGAACTCTAATGGAAACTGTGACCTTAATAATCAATGTACCAGAATTCTTAATGTTTATATTATAAAGACATTAATAGGAGAAAGTATGAGGAAAGGGCAGAGTGAAGATGAAATGGGAGTATGAGGGAACTTTCTGCACTTCCTAGTCAATTCTACAAACATAAGCAAAATCTGTCAATTAAAATACTTAATGTCTTCAACCAGACATTGGTGGCTCAGGCCTGTAATTCTAGCTATTTGGGAGGCAGAGATCCAGAAGATCTCTATTTGAGGCCAACTCTAATTAGAAAAGACCTCAAAAAACTGTCTTCAAAATAACCAGCAGAAAATCAGGATAGAAGTATGACTCAAGTGGTAGAGTGCCAACAGAGCAAGCAGCCAAGTAAGTGAGCATGAGGCCCTGAATTTAACCCAGTGGCAGATAAATAAATAAATAAGTTTATTGGAAAACGAAAGTTTGGAAGAGATGGAAAAATGATGAAAGTTTGAAGGAGAATGCATCAATTAAGTTGCATTAAATTTATAAACGGATCTGTTGAATTATATCCCTTTGTGTAGCTACTAAAGATGTTATTATACTGGGTATAATTTCTTTGTTCCCCCTGCAGATTGCTTTTCCATGGCATTCTAGAGCTATCATTGCCAGATGTGGGAGTGCCTGTTTAAAAATAACAGTATTGCTTGTATACACATGGCCTTGGACTTTCAGAAAAAGACTTTGTGGAGCAGATTACTGGCATTTTGAGGTCAAAATTCAATCTGGAAGTCAGAGCTTACTATAAATAGAGAAACAATGGGTAGAAAATGAGAAGAGGTGTATTATATCTAACTGATTGTTCCTAAGAAAATAAACATTAAGACTAGCTAGATTTCATGACATCTGGCTAGGATAATTTAAATACTTCCTAAAAGGTATGCTGCTCTATAATTTAGTTTTTCAACATGTTGTAGGTATAAAGAAAGTGTATATTGGAAATTAAATAAATCCATTTAAGTACAGCCCATAATTTAAAATATTTCCTTGTTATTAAAGCCAGATGAGATGAAATATGTCTTTAAGAGCTTTACATCCTTATTGATGAATAACATGTAATGTATTATCTAATAATGCTTTATTCCTCAGTCTTAGAAAAAATAGGTTACTAGGTTAACATTGCATTAAAAATAATTTTTAACAAATTCTCCAATAATGGTTACATATATAAAATATACTCGTTTTGGAACTGGTTTACTAATGTTTTGTAGTTCATTTCCAGGTCCTTCAGCAGCTTTTAAGTCATTTCAGGAAAAACAGAGATAAAGTTCTTCTATTCTCATTTTCCACCAAGGTGAGTTCCATTTGAAGTAAATTTTTACTTGCCTAGCCCTTTCTTCCCCATTTTTTTAAATAGTGAAAGATTTTTTTTTTTTTAAGAAAGATGACCAAATATTAAAAAGCTCATTTCAGGATAATGGGAAGAAGTGAAATAAATTGTTTTTATTTCAGTTTAGTTTTCGTGTTGCTGGGAATTGAACATAGGGCATTGCCTCTACCACTACACCCCTGTACCCCCAAATATTTACTGCTTTTTTTTTTTTTTGATCCGTCATGGGACTTGAACTCTGGGCTTGTGTGCTGTCCCTGTGTTCTTCAGCTCAGGGCAAGCGCTCTACCAGTTGAGCCACAGCACCACTTCCAGTTTTCTAGTAGTTTATTGGAGATAAGAGTCTCACAGATTTTTCTGTCCAGGCTGGCTTTGAACCATGATCCTCAGATCTCAGCCTCCTGAGTGGTTAGGATTACAGGGGTGAGCCACCAGCGCCTGGCTATTTACTGCTGTGAGGGCTTAGTGGTCAAGTATTTGCCTACCATGCATAAGGCCCTGGGTTCAATTTCTCTGTACCACATAAATAAATTATAAAAAGAGGAAAAAGAAATTGTGAGCCAGACACTGGTGGCCCACACTTGTAATTCTAGCTACTCAGGAGTCTGAGTACCAAAGATTGAGGTTCAAATCCAGCCAAAACACGAAAGTTCTTGAAATTCTTTTTTCCTTCTAACCAATGAAAAGCCCTTAGTGGAAGTGAGGGTGAAGTGGTAGAATACCATCCTTGAGTGAAAAAGCTGAAGGATTATGTCCAGGTCCTCAGTTTAAGCCCTAGTATAGGCGCGTGTGCACACGCACACGCGCACACACACACACACACACACACACACACACAGAGTACTGACTAAATCTAACCTCAAATAATCAGTGCTGTCTAAGTCTAACCTCTATATAGTAGAATGAGTCCTCTAAAATGTATGTTTTCCTCCTTTGTCTCTTTCTCCAGCTGCTTGATGTATTGCAACAGTATTGTGTGGCCTCTGGGCTTGACTACAGGCGACTTGATGGAAGCACAAAGTCAGAGGAAAGACTGAAGATCGTGAAAGAGTTCAACAGTACATGCGATATCAACATTTGTCTTGTCTCTACCATGTAAGAAAATAAAATTTGAGAGCTTGACTTTTATCTGTTTTTAAGATTTAAGTTAATTTAAAAAATTAATGCTAGATTCATTTTTAATGGAAAAATGTTTTGTTTTATTTAATTTTAAGAAGTAGTATGTTTCTAATTATAATCAATAATAGATTTGAATTTTGCATTTTTTTTTTTTTTGCTGATCCCCTTTATCATCACTGAATTTAGCTTATAAATACAGGGTATCCCTCAGCTCTTCAGCTCAAGGCTAGTGCTCTACTATTGGAGTCATGGCACCACTTCCAGCTTTTTCTGCCTATGTGGTGCTGAGGAATCGAACCCAGGGCCTTGTGCATGCAAGCACAGTACCACTGAGCCACCTTCCCAGCCCTGAGGACTTCTTTTTTTTTTTAATTTAATTTTATTTGTGAACATACTGTACAGAGGGGTTACAATTGCATGGGCAGGATAATGCGTACATTTCTTACCAAACATTGCAGCCTCCTCCTTTGTTTACCCTTCACATCACTTCCCAGCCTCCCCCCTCCCCCCCAGGACTTCTTTTTAAAAAAATTTTCTGACCCTAAAATGTGCTTTAATTCTATGAAATTGTGTATTTTTAAAATTATCTTTTAAGTAGTTGTTCAAAGGGGTTTCAATTCAACATGTCAGTTTATGAGTATAATGCATCACTCAGACTTCTTACTCATTGGATGAGTGAAAATTCCTGTAGCAGGAAACTGAGCTCACTCAGAGAGCTCAAAAGCTTGCCCTCCTCCACTTCTACCCAGTTATAGACTTTATAAAAGGTAACCATAAATAGATGTAATGCCTATTTCTGAATCTTTACTTAGAAGAAAGCATATACTTTAGAGAAAGATTTAAATAAATATGAACATCTGGGTGGGATGATTTCCTTTTTTGTGGAGGGAATAAGCAACCATAATTTTTACAATCCATGTAGTAAAAAATTTGTAGATTTACTCCCACTGTCTTTCAAAAAGAATTTCAAGGGACTTTAAAAAATAAATGTATTAGCTAGGGCACCAGTGGCTCACACCTATAATCCTCGCTACTCAGGAGGCCAGCCCAGTCAGGAAAATCTGTGAGACTCTTTATCACTGATGAACCATCAGAAAACTGGATATGGCACTGTGGCTGTAGGGAAAGCATTAGCCTTGAATGAAAAAGCTCAGAAACAGTGCCCAGTTCCTGAGTTCAAACCCCACAATCAACAACAACAAAAATCACAATAAAAATGAATGTATGTACTTGGACAGTAGAAGCAGGAGGATTGTAAATTCAGAGTCAGTCTGAGTTATATAGGGAATTCCAGGCCAAACTGGGCAGCTTACTGAGACCTTGGCTTTAAAAAGGAAAAGAAAAGGGCTGAGAAGTTGGCTCAGTGGTAGAGTGTTTGCCTCGCATGCATGAGGCCCTGGGTTCGTATTCCTCAGTACCACATAAGCAGAAACAAGCCAGAAGTGGTCCTGTGGCTCAGGTGTTAGGGTGCTAGCCTTGAGCTGAAGTGCTGAGGGACAGCGCCCAGGCCCAAAGTTCAGCCCCACATCGACAAAAAAATTTTTTTAAAAAGGAAAAGAAAAAAAATCATATGTAAAATGTATATAGTAAAAATTAAACCAAACTTGGGTGTTAGTAGCTTATCCTTATAATCCTAGCTACTCAATAAGCTAGAATCTGAGGATTGAGATTCGAAGCTAACTGGGGCAGACAAATCCAAGACTCATCTCCAATTAACTACCAAGGAACTGTGGCTCCAGTTACAGAATACTAGCCTTGAGCAAAAAAGCTAAGGGCTAGCACCCACACTGAGTTCAAGCTCACTGGCACTGAAAAAAATAATCAGGATAAAAGTTCATTTAAAATAAAAAATATATTTATAATTAACTGTTACTGTGGAGTACTAACATTATTCTTGAATTCCTGTAACTAAGGCAAAAAGAGACACTTTAGACTCACATTTTCCTCTGAATGAAGTCATGTCATTTTATCGCCTGGGTTCTTACACACAGAGTAATAAATGGCATACAGTACAGTTTTCAATTAAGTCTTAGAACATACAGGTTAAGTGTTCTTACTTTTAAAATAATGTGCTTTGAATTAATAAAACATTCAACATTAATTTGACTAGTACAGACCCTATAATGACATTAGTTGTCTTTTCTCTTCTGCTTACCTCTAGCCCAACATGTTGTTGTATTAACTCCTGGACTTGGGAACACTAACCGTTCTATTACTGTTTCCTATGGTTCCTGCCTCATGGTACATGATTTCTTCACATTTTCTATTTCTTATTCTCAATGTAGTTTCTTTGGAGACATCTTTTCCTCCTCTGTATAAATGTTTTAGAGGTCAGTTATTACAGTTTTTCTATTTGTTTGGTTTTGTTTTGCCCTATTAGGTGTCCTGACTGAGGCAAGAAAAACCTTTGGGATTTCTGTCTTTCTGTGACTGACTTAAAGAGCAGTTTTTTTCTATGTTATTATATTAGAGAACCTTATACAGTATAATAAGTATATTTATTAACTATTTTAATTTTTTAAAAGCTAAGTATTTTTCTCATTTTATTTTTTCAGTGGTTTATATTTACTTTCTATAGAAGCTGAGACATCACAGAGCCATTATTTTCCCAGAATTCTAAATCTATCAACTTTACCCAACTTGGGCTCTTTTACAAAAGAGGAACACCTCGTCTACTTTCATTCCTCTTTTTTTTTTTTTTCCAGAGTGTTTGCCCTTTTTGTTTATTTTCTATAAACTACTTTTCTCACTTGATCACTGTTCTGTCCATTTTTTCTGGGTTCCAAGCTGCATTTGTTCTTGGTTTGCCATTTGTTTTGCTGAACAATTCTGTTTTTAATCAACTTCCTGTATATTTTCCAATTTTTTGCAATGGCTGATATTAACACTAAAACATACCCTTCTACATTTGTCACCTATCTGTATTATATGTCAATTATTTTAACTTTTACTATCACCAATTTTGTTATAATTAAGTCCTGCAGTGATAATCAGGTTATTTTTATTAGCTCTAAAATTTAAAGACCAAAAAATAGAATTTACATTATGATTTCATAAATATTGTTTAATGCTGGGCTAATAGTACTACCAAGGCCATCTCTGAATATTCATGTCATTTCTTTTTTTGTTTTTGTTGGCCATGGGACTTGAACTCTGGGCCTGGGCACTGTCTCTCAGCTCTTCAGCTCAAGGCTAGCACTCTACCACTTGAGCCATAGCACCACTTCTAGCCTTTTCTGCTTATGTGGTGCTGAAGAATCAAACCCAGGGCCTCATGCATGAGAGGCAAGCACTCTACCACTGAGCCACCTTCCCAGCCCTGTTCATGACATTTCATTTAAGGAGTATAGTCTTAGCATCAACTAAATGAATTCTCATTTTTTATGTTTGCAAAATTATTTTCTTTCTTCCTTTCTTGTATGTGTGTGCGTACGTGTGCCAGTAGTTGGGCTTGAACTCGGGGTTGACTTTTTTGCTCATGGCTGGTACTCTACCTCCAGTTTTCATTTCATTTTTTTTAAAATCATGACTTTCTCAATTTCCCCACCCAATTTATTTTTCTTCTTTTAATAAACGTCAGTGTTTTATATTCTTACTCACATTTTCTCTGCTTTTGAGTTCTCTGTGTTCTGATAACTTTCCTCCAAGAACCTTTCATCTTGTGG
Organism: Dipodomys ordii; assembly: GCF_000151885.1. NCBI lineage: Eukaryota > Metazoa > Chordata > Mammalia > Rodentia > Heteromyidae > Dipodomys > Dipodomys ordii. The sequence continues at coordinate 2,045,746 of NW_012267417.1, forward strand.
TCTCAAGGTAGAGAACTTGTTTCCTCAACCTGAGAAAATGTACTGTTAATGGAGACTTGTCTCCATTGGATCTTTTACTTGGGTCCTGCACTCTTTGTCCACATTGTTTTTCTAGACAATTTCGCCAAGTTACTTTGTAAGCTAGGGTGTATAGAAAGTAAATTTTCTGTATCCTAGAATATAGAAAATGCCCCTGAGGATCCCTCCTCCTTGAATCCATACTCTGACAAGCTGTGGAATTCTAGGTTGAAAACACTTTCTTCTCAAATCTTTGAAGGCATTACAGCATTGTCTTTTGGTATTTAGTATAGCTAAATAGGTGTCTAATACCAGTCTGATTTTCATTTCATGTTGGAACTCCAAAGAATTTTTCTTCAACTGTATTCTGCTAAAATTCCACAGTGATATTTGAGTCTTAGTGTGGGTCCTTGGTCATCTATTTTGAAAGGCATATTCTTTTCAAATCTAGAGAATGCTCTTATTGTTTCTTTACAATGCTTTCCTTTTCTTCTGTTTTCTCTGTTTTCTCATTTGCCTGCTAATTCATCAAGTTTTAGCACTTGCATGCTAACTTTTTTCTTTTTGTTTTTCTGAGACAGCCAGATGAGCCTTGAACTCACAAGCTCTCAGACTTAGCTTTCTCAGAACTTGGGTAAAACTCCTACGTTAATTCTTTAAATATCATAGTTCATATCTTGTCATTTGTACTCTAATGTTCCAAGAAATTGCATTTTCAAATATTACTTGAAATAATCACATTTTTATTGTATTCTTTTCTTACTTTCTAAGCTGTTTTGTTCTCTGAATTATTATCTTAGCTTTCTCAAGTCATTTCACTCAACTTATTTTAAGAATAGTCACCTGACATTTTTCCTGAAGTTGGGTTTTTTAAAAATTGGAATCTTTAAATTTATGAATGATTTTGAGGAAAATTGGCATTCTTATGATATTAAGCCTTCCTAACCATGAATATGTAGATATTTTTGTGGAACACTGAAATACGGTTAAGGTATGCTTTCTACTATATGTGGTATGTGAATAGAATGTGGGGACTTAAGGAATGAACAGCTGCATGGTTGGTAAGTTTCTATCTCAAATATTAGTCCATAGGCTACAAAGGGTAATTTTATATTTTACTGTTTGAGAGAGAACCTTTTGCCATTGGCCCTGTATGAACAGAGCAACAGGGTAGAAAGTAGGCTTCTGAGTTGTATTATTATCAGAATAATTACAGAAATGAGGTTTAAGAATTTTCTTTTCTGATGCAAGCTTTGCCTCTGCTTTAATTCACTGAGGCCTCAGTTGTAATTTCGGAATCCATTAGAAGATTGCTACATCAACTAACAGAGTTGTGGCTCATAAAGACTATTTGAAACAAAATACATGTATGACATTGTCATCAAGAAGTTTTACTAAGTAGATACATCTTTAACTTAATACTTGTTTGGTGTATAAATCCCATGTACTTAAAATTACCCTTGATGGGATTGTAAGTTTTTTTTTGTCCTTTATAAAACCTACTCCCTAAGTCTCTTTCTTTGACTTAATGTTTCTGTGACAATTTTATGCTTTCATCTCTACAAAAATTCAATTTCTATTGAGTACTGAATTTTAAATCAGAATGCTTAGATTTCAATACAGATAGTGGCCACTTAGGAAACCTTGTTATCTTATCTGCAAAATGAAGATGTATAGCTGTCCTAACAATGGATAAAACCATATTTTATGAAAATACCTTGTGTAGTTTTTGGTATACAGCAGAGGCTCAAAAAAAGTTAAATTGCTTCCATTTAGAAACATTGTAGCAGAAAAGATTAGTATCATTTTTCTTTCCCTGGATATTTAACATTTAGTGTAAAGTGTTATGTAAATGTGAGTTGACTTTTGTGATACAGTTTTGGCAGCCAAAAAAGGAAGTCTGGCAATGTAAAACCTCAGAGAAAGGCTTGAGAGACAGGAAGAGAAAAATGATTGAAGAAAAGAAAGAAAAAAATCTTTATTTTAGGTTAGCATTTCTTTTTAAAATAGATTTTAATAGAATAATTAGTAAATACAAGTATTATAGACTACAAATTTCAAAACATGGACAGATCACAATTACTGTTGTGTAAAAGATAATACACATTTAATAGATACACATCTAATCTAAATTGACTTTTATATGTATTTATTACTTTATCTAAAATACACTAACAGCTTTTAAAAATTATGCTAGGAAAATCCTGTATAGTATTTGAGTATCCAAAAATTGTAAAAACCAGCACAGCCTATTTATTTTGGCACTCAGATGGTCAATTTTTTTAGGGATTTTCCTAGAGTAGATTAAGAATAATATGCTGGAAGTGGCATTGTGGCTCAAGTAGTAGAGCATTCGCCGTGAGCTGAAGAACCCAGGGACAGCGTCCAAGCCCAGAGTTCAAGCTCCACGACCAAAAAAAAAAAAAAAGAAGAAGAAGAAGAAGAAGAATATGGCATATATATATAATCTAAGCTTATCTATGTTTTAATTATCTTGCTTTTATGGTATTAGCAATATTATGTTGTTTTGACAGTACCAAGGGTTGAACTCAAGGCCCTGTTGTTACTAGACGGGCTATTTGTCACTGAGCCTTGATTCCAGTCCCTTTTTACAGTGGTTATTTTTGAGATAGGATCTTGTTTTCTTTCAACACACTTGCCTGGACCATGATCCACATATTTTATACTTCCCATTGTAACTGGGATAACAGATGCACACCACCATTCCCAGCTTCTTCCATTGAGATAGAATCACCTGGGTTCCCCCCAGGTGATTTACAGACTTGCCTGTAAATAAGATTTTCCTAATCTTAAGTCTCCCATATAACTGGGATTACAGGTGTGGCCCACTGATGCCAAGCATTGGTTTTGAGACAAAAATCTTACTATGTAGCCCAAACAAGCCTGGAACCTTGGAACCTGAGATCCTCTTATCCACACTTTCCAAGTGCTAGAATTACAGGTGTATAACACCATACCTGGTGATAATTAATGCTGTTTTAATGTGTGTTCTTTATATTTCATTCCCTAGGGCTGGTGGACTAGGCCTCAATTTTGTTGGTGCCAATGTTGTTATATTATTTGACCCAACTTGGAATCCAGCTAATGATCTTCAAGCCATTGACAGGTATAACAAATTTAAAGTAACTTGCAAATTCTTTCAATCTAAAAATACTCATGGTATCTTTTGATTATTCTTAATACAACTGACTAGACGGGAGAACCTTGTGAAAACTTCTGAATTTAAATAGCAGGCTGATAGTAGCCACTTGTTTTCTAGTCATTTGTAAATCCCAGTAATATGAAAGAAAGGACATAAGAAGAAATAATATAAAATTACAAAAATAAAGAAAGAACATTTAACAAGTAGATAATAAGAAATTTTGAGAAACTCCTGAAAGATAAAAATCAAGTAGAATCTGTGTGATCAAGAGAACAGAGGAAAAACCACAGTGCAAAATCTACAAAAAAAGAGCTAAGAAATTTCAAGCTTGAGATTAGTAACTTCAGGATATGAGAGTAGAAGACTGTATCAAGGAGACATAAAGTATGTGTGGAAGCAAATTCCCCTCTCACACTACATATTTACAGAGAGGTATTTAATAAGTATTCCTTCATCAGAGCTGAATAATAGAAGTAGAAGTAGCACTTTTTAATTCATTCTATGAAATCAGAATTTATTTCTAGAATGCAAAGATAGTTCAACGTCCTACAGAACTCAATATTATAAACCATATTAAGAAATTAGGGGGAAAACCCACACTGATCATCTTCATGCTGAAATAAAAAAAATGCATTTGGGCAGAGTTTACCAGCCTTAATGGTTTTAAAAAGTTAAGAATACCAAGGAAGAGGATGGGAAGGTGGCTCAGTGGTAGAGTGCTTGCCTTGCATGCATGAGGCCTTGGGTTCTATTCTTCAGCACCACATATACAGAAAAGGCCAGAAGTGGCACTGTGGCTCAAGTTGTAGAGCACTAGCCTTGAGCCGAAGAGCTGAGGGACAGTGCCCAGGCCCAGAGTTCAGGCCCAACGATCAGCCAAAAAAAGAATACCAAGGAAATTACCTTAGCCTAAAGACCATTTATACAAAATTCCCAAAATCCTAATGTTAGAAGACTGAATGGTTTTCCTCTTATCACACAAAGATAGGATAAATATCCTATGATTTCTCTAATATGTTACACATGGAATAACCAAATTCATAGAAAAAATAGAAAGGGCCCTGTTTTACCCAGTGAGATGTTGGTGGCTACAAATGTAATCTCTGCATCTTGGGCCTCAGCACTCTATCCCCTTGACCCCCCAGCATCCACCCCCTCTTCCTCTTACTTTGGGAGGTATGGGTGTCCTGGGCTCTAAAACAGGGGTACTTTGGGAGTTCATGTTGGCTTTCACTGCTAGAAGAACTGCTGCCTGCATTATCTCTGGTATCCTTGTATGCCACTTCTCCTGCCCTGGTAGTAGCAATAACTGGGAAAGGGGTTGGCTCATTGTGGAGGGAGCACAAACCCAGCTAGGAAGATGGAGACTTGCTGGAGCCCAGTGATGAGGAAGCAGGCAAGGTTGTCATTGGTGGCAGCAAGGTAGGCAAAGCCTGTCATAAGATCTTCAGTAACCATTACCACCATCTTCAGCTGAAGCTCCAGCCTCCTCCAACCTCCTTACACACCCACCATGTTGCTGCACAACTCCATGATGATCACCTTTCAGCACCCATGTCTCATTGCTGGTACCTTCCCTTATGCTACCATTGCCCATGGAGGCAATGGCCCAACACCCTGTCTGGTGCACAGTTGTGTCTTCAAGGGGGATGTGAAGAGACTCTCCTCCCTTATCTGTATGTACAGCATATGGAGCAGAAAGATAATCATTCCTTTTACATCTTGCTGTGATGTTAGGAAATAAAAAATGTGCCCATTCACTTTGGGCTCACAATGTTCCAGAAAAGGTGAAAAATACTCAGGGATAGAGCCATCTGCATCAGATATGGAGATAGACAGATGATTGCAGCTCTTTTAAGGAAACTTAATAGCAATCCAGGGCAAGTGTTAAAGAAAAAGACCTTGATTATGGAAAGCTTTGCAAGAGTTAGACTTATCTAGAACTTCACTAGGATTTTCAAAGCTTGTGTCTGTACTTTCCAAAATTCTGCCTTTGATTCATGTAAAATATACAAACAGGGTATCAATATCAGGCTTGACACAACTCTTACATACTTGACTGACATGAATTGCCAACAAGGAGATTCAAGCTTCATTTTCATTGAAGGTATGGCACCCTCTGAATCTAGTGTTAGACAATGAACAAAAAGTTTTATCAGGGCTGGGAAGGTGGCTCAATGGTAGAGCAATTGCCTTGCATGCATGAGGCCCTGGGTTCGATTTCTTAGCACCACATAAGCAAAAAGAAAAAAGCCGGAAGTGGCACTGTGGCTCAAGTGGTAGAGCACTAGCCTTGAGCTGAAGAGCTGAGGGACAGCGCCCAGGCCCAGAGTTCAGGCCCCACGACCGGACCCAAAAAAAAAAAAAAAAGTTTTATCAGCAGATACTCCATGAGGGAATCAGAGATGGAAATAGAAGTTGTTGACATTTTAATGAGCAGCAATATTTATTCAACTTTATGAACCAAATCAATTTTTTTCACACATGCCCAAGCCAAACAGTAAGAAACTTTTTGGCAGACTTCTGTCTGGTGAATGGACTTGTTTTAAAATCAATGAAAAGAAGAGAACATCTCAGTGAACAGGGTATTCTTCAAAATAAAGCCATCGTGGAGAGTTTGTGTAAAGGTGAAAACATAATGGAGCAGAGTATTGAGCCAATTTGAAGACAGTCCCTTACTCCTCCTTTTCAGAACACTATTACATGGGAAGGGGATATATTTGCTGAAAATGGAAAAGCTCCTCATCTGGGAAGAAAACGGGTGTGGCAAAGAAAGTAAAACATTTAAAGCCATAATAGCCATGAGCTAGGAATTTCCTTAGGAATGGAATTATTACTGAATATTCTAGAAGTAATAGCTCCCTTCAAACACTTTAACAAGCCTAGAGAATGTTCAAATGAAGCTTCCTCCAAGCTTTCCTGTAAAATTAGATACACCTGTATTTCCCCCAATCATAGCCACTGTGAATTTTCAGGAGTTTTGATTGATGAATTTGATGGCTTTATCTTTACCATACCTTCACACTCTGAATATAGTCAATATTATTGGACAGTACACTTAAAATAATTGTTATCTGTATTTTTGCATGTCAAAATAAGAGAAGAAAATGAAGTGATAAATTGATTATTTTGAATTATTATTGATTATTTAGAAATCACTATGGATCATTATTATTTAAGTTCTAATGCCAATTTAGAGTCAAATTAATTTCTTAGAAAAGAAAAGGTAAATAAGTAAAAGAAAAATATAACTTAGAAAACTAGAAAATCAAGTAAATAAAACATGTTATATTAAGTACATTATTCAAATAACAATATAAATTTTGCCTCATTGAAAGGTCATTTTGAAAAGTCTAAGGAGAAAAAAGCAAATATCCATACAAGCATACTTACTTGTAATAAACATTTTATGTACAATTTTATGCACATACATTTAGAAAAACAAAGACAAAGGAACATTATTTACATTATGTTTATTTTGAGCCAGGAACTTGCTTTAGTGTTTTTTATGGAATATCTATTTAATACAATTTCTTTTCACTGGACACTGGAACAATATGATGAAATACCCATTTTACATGTGAGCAAAGAGGGGAGACACATGATCTTATTAACTTGATCAAGTTCCCAGCCAGTAACTGGCTAGGTTTGGGTCTAAATCTGTACAATCTAAAGAGTTTGCAATTTTAACCAGCTCCTCTATACTAACAGCTGTCAAAGAAAACAGATAAAAACAATGGAGAAACAAATCTTTTCTCCTTTTTCCTTCAGATTTTGTCTTAAAATATGCGGTGTAACTTTGTGCTTATTTGATGTAGTTTATCAGCATGTATTATTTTATGCATCTCATGATTCCTTCAAAACCCAGTGCATTCCTCTTCCCTCTTTCTCCTTCCCCTTATACTGTGGCAGGAAGAACAGGAAAGATAAATGAAGATACTAACATACATATTGCATAATAGATCGCTCATACTTGTCTGTATACAGTGGAAAATCCATCACAAGTTCTTGTTTTATGGACCAAGAAATTGATGAAACAAAGATGCAAAGTAACAAGTATGTCTATAAAAGTGAAGGATAAATACTCTAAGAAAATTTAAGTACACACATATACCCAAAGACATTTTCTAATTTATTTTCTGATTTTCCTTAGAGGAAAAAGAGACTAAGTTCTTTTCTTCTTCCTCCAGGCCCCAGGAGGAAAGGGAGAATACAGCATGTTACCCTGTTTGGGCAGTCACAGGAACTTCACTACCTTCTGGGGATGTAAGATTTACAGGATTCAAGATGCCCTCTAGTAAAAGTTCCTATTCTGTGAGAAGGAAGGGGAAAGGCAGAGGGAATGCCAAATACAAGAGTAGATAGAGCAACCTCACAAGTTCAAACACAGATTTCCCCCAAATTGTAACATTTTTAAGCATGTTAGCAGTAAGCACTTTAGCAACTATAACAAGCGTTTTAAAAACAGGTGACCTCATTCTTCTCATCCAATAAAGCTTCCATATGAAAAGTTGCAAGGAACCAATATTAGTCACTGTGGTGAGGCAGGTTAGAGTTGTAATTAGTATTATGGTCTGTATCAGAACACCTGCAAAACTGGGTAATTCAGTCAAATTGTGGTTTGGACTCTACAATCTGCACATCCATACACTTTGCCAGTTGGTTAACTGCTTTTCTAAACATTATTTGAGGGTGGGAAATGTTTGTTTTACAACTTTCATAAAGGTATCATTGAATGTTATAAAGTAGACATTTAACATGCATACCTGGTTTGACATTATGTTCATTTGTGAAACCATCACCATAGTCAAGACAACGAACATATTGATCACTTCCTAATTTTTTCTTGTACCCTTTTATAATCCATTCCTTCTGTCACTCCCCATTCCTTCATTTCCAAGCAACCACTAAAAGCTGCATTCTGTAACTATGGGTTAGTTTAGGAGTTTAATGGTAATTGAATCACTTCGGAATAATCTATTCATAAGGATCACTAAAAGAAAACCAGTAAAAGTTTTTGGACACTGAAAGGTGTTTGTTACAAACATAACAGAAATGGAATTGATATCTATATTTTTCCTATAACAACCTCCTCAATAATTATCTTTATATGAGTATACATATATACAAATATATTATTACTAAATAATGTAGCATACCTCAATATAAACTATTTCTATTTTAATTAAAATTTTCATAATTTTACGTGAAAAAGCAATCTCTTGAACCCAAAGTTATATTACTTGGCTTTTGTTTTTAAATCTTTTCAGAGCATATAGGATTGGACAATGCAGAGATGTAAAAGTGCTTAGGCTGATTTCCTTGGGAACTGTGGAGGAGATAATGTATTTACGACAGGTATATAAGCAGGTAACTACATTTTTCCTTTCTCAAATTGAGATGTAAACATGTTTGGTTTCAAAAATTGGGAACAAATTTGTGTAAAAAGTTTTTAGTTTTATCTATAATGTAGAATTTGGTAAGATTATGAAATATACTCTTTAAGTATATTCTTATTCAATGTAGATTTCATATACTATGAAACATCAGTTCTTCCGCTTATTGAATTCTAGTACTCAAAGTTTCTTTGAGCAGCACTTCTTATACTTTAGTGTGAATATGAATCACCTAGGGATCTTGTTAAAGTACAGATTCTGATTTAGTGGGTCTGGGGTAGAACCCAAGGTTCTGCATTCTTAACTAGCTCCCAGGAGTCTCAGTACTACTTGTCCCCAGATCACAATTTAAGTAGTGAGGTCACATCTCCCAAATTGTGGGCCAAGACCTAGTGGTATGCCACAAATGGGTTACAGGTGCACTGCGATACTGATCCCACAGCTCTAAAGCAGTAAGAATGCCTACGCCAGCTTCCAGCCAAGCCTTCATTTGCTCCAGGCTGATGTTCATATATTACCACTTATATTTTCTTTATACACCATAACATGAAGAAGATTGGAGAGCAGTGGCTTAGGGATACTGTATGTAATGCAACTGAAACCACAGAAACACCCCAGTAAATGAAATTATAGGACTAGAACCCAAGCATACTAGCTACTGTGCTTGGTGTTTTTCACATGCATCTAAAATTGCATTAACTCATTAATAAGCTTAGGATATCAATTACTGCTCCATTCATACCTCTAGGTAAACAACATTTATTTCATTTAAATGTCCTCATTTAAGAAGATCTGGACTGAGGTTCAAGTTTAATTGTAGATCTCAAATTTGAGTTGCTCCCTATATATTTGGTTGGCATCTACTTAAGAGCAAACATCTGTCACATATGGTGGTAGTTAACCTAAGAATGATCCAATCTTAAATTTATGCTGTTTTTTTCATTCTAAAATTAGAATTAAACATAGCAGTTTTTGTTTTTTCTTCAACCAGTTAGCTCTATAAGAAACAGCTTAGCTGGGCACTAGTGGCTCTTGCCTGTAATACTACAGAGAGGAGACTAAGATCTGAGGATCACAGTTCAAAGCCAGCCTGGGCAGGAAAGTCCATAGCATTCTCATCTCCAATTAACTACCAGAAAAGGGGAAGTGGCCATGTGGCTCAAGGTGGTTGAGTGGTAGTCTTGAGCAAAAGAGCTCACATCCAGGCCCCAAGTTCAAGCCCCATGACTGACAAAAACATACACAAAGAAGCACCTCATATTTTGTTCTTTAGTATAACATAGCTACTTGAAATGTTTTTATTTTTCTATTTTACCACATTTGAGAAAAGTACAATATTAATTTTTTAGAGTACTCTCTTAAATTTGTCATAAGTAAGACTTTCTTCAATCATGTAATTTTTCTCAACCTATTATATTTCCTTTTTACCTATTCATTTTAATTCACTTAATGGAATGAAATTACCTGTTGCCTAATAATATACTTTAAATAGTATATAATAAAAAGTTTATCATGAGACAAGGTAATTTGAGTTTTCAGAACTTTATTTAAAGATAAGATGACAATCATAAGTTTGAAGACAGTTGTGAATTTGAATAATGGATATATAGGGAGCATACACTCCAGCCTCTCAAATATTCCTCAAATCTTGGGGAAAGATTAAAAAAAAAAACCATAAAGAAAAACTAACAGCAACAATGACAAAAAGCAGTAAGTAATGTTGGGAGGAGATAAGAAGAGTTTTTTCAGTGACCCAGACAGAAATAATAAGGAATTTTGAAAGACAGGAGTGAGTTGTGATTGAAGAAAAAGTGAAGCATAGTGAGGAGACTACTAATTAATTAATTGCAGCTTTCTTATGCCATTCTTAGACTCAATAGTTACTGAAATAAGAAGGGGCCCTTACATTGGTAATGTAAGAAAGTGCCCTAACCCTTACAGTATTTCTTTAGTTGTCCTAAAATTGTAGCAAACAGAGGTGTCTATTCTCTCATGAGAGCAATAAAAGGAAAGACTTGGAGCAGAGAAGTAAGCCAGAACACCACATTTTTGCTGATACTTAGAAGCAAGTCTCTCCTGTTACCAAGAAGACTAAATAGTTGCACTGCTCTCATCCTACTTGAAATACGTGCAATAGAGGCTAAGATAAAGATGTAAGATATTTAAAAGCAGATTAACAGCCAGCCAAAAATAATTACTGAACAGTTTACGGAAATAAACACTTTGAAAAAGGCACTGTAGCAGGCTGAATAATGTCCATCAAGTCCTAATCCCTGGAGCCCATAAATGGTATTTGTTTGTTTTTTAATGCCAGCCCTTGGGCTTGAACTCAGGGCCTGGGTGCTTTCCCTGAGTTTTTGTGTTCAAGGTTAGTTCTCTACCACTTAAACCACAGCTCCACTTCTTGTTTTTTGGATGGTTAATTGGAGATAAGAATCTCAGGGACTTTCCTGCTGGGGCTGGCTTTGAACCACTACCCTTGGATCTCAGCCTCTTGAGTAGCTAGTATTACAAGTGTGAGCCATCTGCCTCCAACTAAATGGTACTTTTTTATGAAGAAAAAAAATTAAAAGGGGATCTTCGTATATGTGATTTAATTAAACATTTAGATATGGGGAACTTATCCTGAATTGTCCAAACTATCCTTATAAGAGGCAGAGGAAAATTTGACACTGGAAAGAAGGTGGCAGGGTACCCATGGAGGCCGAAATTATAATGATACAGCCACAACTCAAGTAATGCTGGCAGCTAGGGAAGCTGCTAGCCCAGGCGGGAAAGTCCATAACACTCCATAACTGAAGAGTTATCCACCAGAAAAGGGGAAGTGGCACTGTTAGTAGTCCAGTAGTAGCCTTGAGCAAAAGAGCTCCTGGACAGCATCCTAGAGCCTCCAAGCTGAGTATAGCTCCTTGACTTTAGCTCCGTGATCCTGACTGCAAATTTATGACCTCCAGAACTATGAGAGAATAAATTTCAATTGTTTGAAGCATTACATTTATGATAACATTTAAGTGTTTGAAGATGTTAAGTTTATGATAACTTGTTACAGGAACCATAGGAAACTAATACAAGCACCTTAAAGCTACACAGAAGAAGGATTAATATCAGAGAACTTAGAATAGATAATTAAAGAAACTTAAAGAAACATAAGTAATAGTCAAAGGGTAAACCAAAAACAAGAATAAACTTCTAGGAAAAGACTATTTGGAGAGACTCAGAAAATGAAATACTCTACATGTAGATTGAGTAGCAAAAGACAGATCTTTCATCTAAGAGAAACAGCCAAGTAATTTTTTTAAACTGCAAAACAAAAAGATAACACATGTAAGAGGTTAGGAGAAATGGATCCAGAAGTGGAAACTTCAGTCTTTGTGTTGAAAAAAAAAAGAATAGAAACAAGAACCAGGAAGAAATGTGTAAAACAGAAAATAAGAATCAATGGATTATATGAGCTCACCAATTTCAAAATAGGATGAATGGAAACAGTGTCATGGTGGACATAGAGTCCATTTCTATTTTGTCTAAGCATAAAAGTAACAAGGATAAAGTAAATACCCTTAAAATGTCTAGAGGAAAAAAAATTAGTACCTACAATTGAACTTGGATTAGATAAACACCTGTCTTCTTCTTAGTGATACTAGATACATAGGAGCAATAACTTCAATGAGGGAAAAGGATATCTTTATGCGATTAAATGTTAAAACTTTATGCTGTTTAAGAAACTTTAAAATTTTATAAACTAAAGAAATTTTAATTTAAAACGTGAAGGAAGATCCTAATCCAGATTACTTCAGCATTCAAGTCTATCCAAAGTTTAGTCTTCTTTTTGAAAACAGAGGAAAGAATAAATTTATTTAGAAGAATACTGTTGCCAAAACCTGGCATATATTTCATGAACAGAAAGTTAACAGACCACAATCTCTTGTGAGAATAAAAATCAAAGCCTTTTACAAAGCTTTGGTTATGAGTTTATTTGTGTCAGTTCTTGTTCAAAAAGTATGCTGAAGTCCTAACTACTTGTATATGTGAGTTCAGATCATTTGTAAGTAGGATCTTTGCAGATGAGATTGAGATGAGGTTGTATTGGATAAAGGTAGGTTCTTATCCAATGACTGATTTTCTTAAACACAAGGGGAATTTGGATACAGACACACAGACAGTAGAGACAAAAATTGGGCTGATGAAGCTGCAAGCCAAACAACAAGTAGGATAGCCATCAACTGCCATTAGCTAGGAAATAAATTGACAAGGAAGGATCATCACTTTCAGAGAGTATGGTCCTATGGACATTTTAATTTCAGACTTTAAGCCTCTAGACTGTAAGAGAAAACCATCTGTAGTACTTAAGCTATCCAATTTGTAGTACTTTCTATATAATAGCCTATATAATAATAATAATAACAAATACTGATTTTAAGTAAATGTTGTAGATGTAAATATATTTCTATATGGAGCTTGTGAATGGCAAAGGAACTGAAAATATAATTGAGAGGGGTCTCTCTCTCAATCCTGCTGGTTCCATAGAGCAGACACTGATGGCAGATGTAGGATTGTTCATGCACAATTTTGATATTAATATTTAATATTACCATAAGAGGTGTAGAATGACATTGATGAAACTGAATAATCTCCTCTGTCCTCAGTTTTTACTGGATCAGAGAGTACATGTTTACCTAGGACAATTTTGGCTACAGATTAAAGGGTACATTCAGAAAGACAGTTAATAGGATATCAGGATATAGTAAAGTAAGGACAAACAGGTACTTACCCTGTCTTTTGACAGGATTACTGTGGAATGTCAAACACTGAGAATCCTATGTCATTATACAGACACACATAAGATAGTTTTACAATGAGAAGCTCTCTGATGACATCAGGCATTCACTGTACACACCATCCAATCATACTTCTGCACCCAGTCATATCTCTTATGAGGCTCTAAGGTTCCCATAGTTTCCCATATATATGGTGAAGAAATAATATCTGTGAAATATTTAAAACTCCTACAAACTAATAAAGAGATTATGTATAGGTAAAATTATAAGTGGTTAACACGTATGTGACAAGAAATAAGCCACGTAATCTAGAGGTAACAAAATAAAATATTATGTTCTATACACTGCAGAAACTTTATTTTTCTCTTGAAGGATTTTGGATTGGGGAGCTTTTTGCTGTTCATTGTTGGGTATTTGTGAAGAGGTACTTATCACTATTACAAATGCAACCCAGACACTTAGAATGCCTGTGATCTCCATACCAGCCTCACAGAAATGCTCTGTACATGCATAGGAAAGGATGACACAGATTTATACCCAGCATTATTAGTTTATTTTAAAATAAAAAATGAAACAGCTTGGATGTCCAACAGTAACAGAACACTAACATAAATTCTCATATACCTAAATCATACCATAGTCTGCAACAGAAAACAAAGATTGTGAGACTCACAGTCATGAAATACACTCTGTGACAAGATCACTGAGACATTTTCAGATTCCTGAAAAATCTTTCAAAACAGAATGTATTGTATATAAATTGTGCCTTGTATATAAATTGTTGTACATAAAACTACTTCTATTCATATATAAATAAGTATAACTACAGTGAAAAAGACTTTGGTCTCTGTTGAGAGAAGATCCCTGTTGTTCAAGAGGGACTTGGAGTTTTGATGTGATTGGTTTGCATGTATTGTGAAATACATTCAAATATTACATACTTCTAAAAATAAAAGCATTTATACAACTGTACTCCTTCAAGTTTGGAGAATTATATATACTAAAAGTTTGGTACTCAAGAGTTCATCTCATATATGTGTATGTGATTTATTTAGAAGTATTTACAGAAGAATTGCAAGAACAGCCCAAAGAATACCCTCCCTCTCAACTTCACCCCAGTTCTCTACTTGATAACACTTTATGTGTTTCATTTTGCTTTCTCTCGTCCACTATCTTTGTTCTTTTTCTGACCCTTTGTGGAAAGTCACAATCTTACACCAGTGTGTATATTGCCTCAAAACAAGGACACTTCCCTATTTACCAGTAAAAATAATTATAGACATTATAACTAGTTACACATATCATTCTGCAATTGGCCTTTTCCTCATCCTGTCCTCTCCAAAATGCTGTCGTCAAGACCAACAAATATAGAGTACTGCCCAACAAATATAGAGTACTGATTTATGTTGTTCCTAAAATGGAATTTGTCCTTAAGGGGTTTGATATCAGTGCTGTTTCTGTATTCCAAATTGTTTCAAATATGTTGTGTATATAGAACAATGAAGGCTTATGGGTTTTAGTTTTTGTGGGCTTTTAAAAAATTTTTTGCTGTTAACAATGTAGTCATTAGTTTGATACCAACATGTTATATAATTATATAATAATTTAACTTCAGTGATAGAATAATTACCAGTTTTTGTATTGCTATGAATTTATAAAGAGAAAAAGTGTAGTCAAGTGTGTTTTTTCACTATTAAATGTTTAAATGTCTATATATGCCATAGAGATATAATCTGACTACACAGAAAAAACATAGAATAGGAAATGTAATATCTTTACTTCAGTAAGACTGACCGGATTATTGTTACTTCACCATAATGGTATCATCTGCCAGTGAAATTAAAACAATTTCCTCCCTGAAGAGAGTTAGCTTGTTCCAGCGAAAGCTGTGTATATACAGAGAATGCCAGGAAATTCTGACATATTGTTGGAACAAACACTTAAAAATGTCTTGTATTTTTTGTGTTTTAGCAACTTCACTGTGTGGTGGTGGGAAGTGAAAATGCCAAGCGATATTTTGAAGCTGTCCAAGGATCAAAAGAACACCGAGGAGAACTTTTTGGGATCCATAACCTCTTCAAGCTAAGATCCCAAGGGTCTTGTCTTACAAAGGACATCCTAGAGGTGTGAAATTGTTGCCTAACTTTTTTAGTAACATTTCAAATGCAGTTTTATCCCTCGGTAAATTAAAAATATAATTGTTTAGGCCTTTTCAGGGATTTCTTTTTCCTTATCAGAAATAATTATGTTCAGAGTTTCTACTTTTAGAGAAATAGGAAATTAATTATTGTACCTCTAAGGTGTTTCAAAGCACGACTGTAAATAATGCACACACAGTTACAAATACTGATATGAACTAGTGTGACCTCCATGCCATTTTCAGACTGTCAGAAGTTGACTAGGCTGAAAACAGCTGTTGAAGGCAAGAACTAAAAAAAATAAATAAGATTTTTTCCTAAGTAAGTAAAACTGTAAAGTATGTTTTGATTAAAAGTTACCAAATACTCCCTGAGATGAACTCTCCTGGAGATTTTTGTTTTCTCTTTCCAATAAAAATTCCACACCAATATTTCAGATTCTCAGTGTGTTCATCCTCACCATATGGATGTTTGTTTCTCTTCAAATGAAATATTTTTACTTTTTAAAATTTTTACTTTAAAAAATATCTTTTGAATTTTTTAACATATCAGAATACTAAGGACAGTAACTTGTGTTCTAATTGATATTAATATGGATATCATAGAATCCTAGAATATCTTTTTCTACCTCTTTATTATATAAATAAGGAAACAGTCTCAGAGAACTTCAGGCTGCTTTCCTTGACTTCTAGGCCTTTCTAGTAAACTAAATGTAATTCATATTAGTCAGTAAATGAAAAGAAAATTGATGAAAAATCATTTAAGAAAAACAGATCCCTCTCCTTGAGAAACTTAGACCTTCTGGACAGGAAGTTTATATAATGAACATGTTATATTAGTAATTATATACTAAGTTCAATGGTAGTAGAATGATCACTGACAGATGTAAAAGAAGGTAGATAATACTTGTATCCTGTAAACATTCCCTTACAGAATCTGATGTCTACTGCTGAGTCTTTGTGGTAACTGTATTTGATTCTGAATTGAATGGCCCATAGGAAGTCCTTTTTTTCATTTTTGTATGGTTTTTAAAATGCTGTTTCTTTCATGGTGTTTATCCCCATTCCTCTTATCTATAGTTTTGTTTGTCCTCCATCTCTATCCATCACCTCCAGAAGCCACTTCCAGCTCAAAGGACTACTTGACATGCCTGTATTGCTGTCTGCAACTTAAAATCAGTGTCTATCAGAATACTAGCATTGGAGTTTGTCCTGTTTTATGCTATATATGATACAATTTAGTTCTTTGTTTTATCAGAATAGCCATGTATTCCTTTGTTAAACAGTTCTTAAAACAAAATGGAACAAGTGGAGAGTCCTTGTGTTCACTGGTTGTCTTAAGTGTATCTTGTTTATTAATGATAGGACTGTCCACATCTTGCTTTTGTTTGTGGTAAAATGTGCTTAACACCTTGTTAAGCATATCATTGGTACTCAGTTATTACATAAAATTTGAGGTAAAAATTTTCATATGTCATCAATCAGAACAAAATTGTTCAAACCAGCTTAGACTCACGCTGCATTTAACCAAAAAATATTTTAAAATATTAGTATTACAAATTCTGTATGAGAGGAGACTTTTAAACCTGAGCCTAAAAAAATAAAATAGACAATCCTATATATAAGACCTTTACTTCCATTTGGCAGAAACAAGTAATAAACAGAGTAAGTAAACCATACAAGATTCTGATATAAAAATAAAACAGAGAAAGGAAATAGTGAGTTTCAAGGAAAAAAAAATACCATTTTAAGTGGGGTGGCCAAAGAACCCCTCACTATGAAGTTCCAGTAACAATGGAGAATTAGGTAATAGGAAGGCAGAAGCAAGAAGCCATTTAGAAGAGTACTGTAACAATCTACCTGCCATGTGATGATTTGGGTAATAATGGCAGGTGGTATCAGAAATGCCTAGATTCTGTCTGTATTAGGCAGGTAGAAGGACAGGACTTCTTGATGGATAATATCCAGGACATGAGAAAACAGAAAGGAGTTAAGTATTGTTCTAAGCTATTTGGTTTATGCAACTGAAAACTGATGTTTCTGTTTACCTGTTACAAAGGAGTTTCAACTTGAGGATTTCTAGTACTGTCAGTTGTCAGTGAATATGAACAATACGTTGGTGATATAGGCCAGAATAATGTCCAATATTATTTGTGGAGTCTGAAGTATTACTCGCATGGTCTTACTATAATTATCCTGCAGGAAAGACTATCGTAGGTATAATTCTTAGGTAAATACATAACATTTTTCACCCCTCTCCCTACTTATGATTGCAGTAGAGTTGGCTATCTAAAAAAATTGAACTTCAAGATAAGAATTATGATTATTTTTAATTGTTACATAAAACTTGTTGAGTGGCTTAATTAATGTTAAAGCAGCCAAGCATGATCTCTTATACCTGCAATCTAGGCTACTTAGAAGGCCTGAGACTAGCTTAAGAAAAAAGGTCACAAGACCTCATTTCAACCAATAAAATGCTGGGTATAGTGTTATATTCTACCTTCCCATCTACTATATGATATAAATAGGAGGATCACAGTCCAGCCCAGCCTAAGCAAAATGCTAGACCATATTCAAAAAGTAAAATGGGCTGAGGGTGTGGCTTAAGTGGTAGAACACTTGCTTAGCAATGTCTTGAGTTCACATCCTAGTATTGCTACCCTCCAAAGAAATCAAGCAGCACTTTCTTAGCTCTAAAATTTAGCATTTCAATTTTCTATTGTTGCTATACATTTAAACATATATACTTGTTTTTAACATATTGTTTGCTTTCTCTCTTATGGGCATTCTAGAGAGAAGGCCAAGTAGAAGCGGGGATCATAACAGCCACAACATGGTTGAAAGAGGGACCTCCAGCACACAAAGTAGAAACAGTAAGTACTGTATGAGTCTGTACCCTCATTTAAACTTTCATTTATTTTAGACAGTTGAATTCATAAAAAGACTGTACCAAAATATAATAATAAATCCTTTATATTTGTTTATTAAATGTACTTTTAGAAAACATCAAGTGATAGATATGCTTGTGTCTGAATTTTCTGCCCATTGCCTTCCAGTGCCTTCCATGCCATCATCCTCACATGCTCTAATATTTTTGTCATTGTTCCTTATATAGCCCAGAGAGTCTGACTGTCAAGAATCCAGAGGACCAGAACCACCTTCAGATGCACTGGCAGCAGATGTGTGTGATCTCTGCAGTGATTTCAGTGATGAGGAAACTGTGAGAACCTCAACAATGAGGACTGCTAAACACAAAGCATCCGATTCAAGTAAAGCTTCTGGCTCTTTGGGACAGCTCACCTTATTCCAGTGTGGTTTCTCAAAACTATTTGAGGCCAGATGTGAAGCTCCTGAGGACAGTGATGAGAATCACACCTCTGGTGGTGGAAGTTCTGATGAACAGCCCACACTGCCATCAGCAGATGCCAACGATGCTGATTGTCAGAAAACTCAAAATTCTGTTTCTGCTTCAAAATACCAGAACGTAGATACCATCCTAAATCCACAGGAAAATTGTACTTCTAAGGAAAGCAGGATTTTGGAACAGAACATTTCTTCTGAGTCTGATGATGAGAAAAAATTTCAAACTATAGTTGGACATAATTGCATTTTACAGAATGGCACAGAATCAGAGGACAGTGATGTTATTTTTCCCACACAATATAAAACTCAGAGATTCCCTAAAAATCGAATAAGGTTTAAGCCATTCCTGGGTGGATCTGAAGATTCTGAAGCAGAATACCCTGTAAAAATCAGAAGTAGTCATCATGGTAAAAAGAAGGGTGACAGAGGATCAAGTTCAAAACACTTAAATGCCAAGAACATGACCCTGAGATCTATCATAGAAAGGAAAAACACTGGTGATATAAGTGATGAATCTGATGACATTGAAATTTCTTCCAATTCAAGAGTAGGAAAGAAGAAAACTACTAGTTCATTGAAGGAAAAGAAAAGGGAACTTGACTACTTTTCTAAAACAATGAAGAAAACAAACCAACTGCATGTACCAAATGAGGATTGTAACTCTCAGCTTATTGAGGCCTTTTCATCCTCAGAAGATGAGTTATCTGCCAGCCACTTCTGTCTCACCAAACAGAGCCATAGAGAAAAAACTATAAAAGACAGAATCACTTTCTCTTCAAAACGGCCTACCCATAAGAAAAACAGTACTTTCATACCAAGAAAATCAGTGACATTTTCAAATGAGGGTTTTGTCACTCAAGAGCATGAGTGTGAATCCATGGATAAAATTTTAGGTAACTACAAACATACTCTGAAAAATTTTAACTACTCTGGTCAGTCAAATAGTTCTTCAAGATACTGTTAAATTAGCTTGTAAAACAGCTCTAAAAATGAAGGAGCTGGCTGGGAAGGTGGCTCAGTGGTAGAGTGCTTGCCTTGCATGCCTGAGGCCCTGGGTTTTATTTCTCAGCACCACACAAACAGAAAAAGCCAAAAGTGGTGCTGTGGCTTAAGTGGTAGAGCCCTAGCCTTAAGCTGAAGAGCTAAGGGACAGTGCCCAGGCCCAAAGTTCAGGCCCCATGACCGGCAAAAAAAAAAAAAAAAAAATGAAGGAGCTTCACTGAGATACAAATAAGAAAAGAGGTGAGGGGCAGGATAAAGAGGCTACCCATATCAGGATTCTTTCTGTGTCTCATCCCAATCACACTGCTTTTCTGCCCCATAAATACCAATTATTCTGACCTCTACAGTAATTCCTTTTTATAGTGTTACGGTTTTATCACACAAATGTGCATCCCTAGATACTAATGACTGTGTACTAATGTATATTTTATTTTGTCTAGTCTCTTACAGGATTCATCCATTGCTTTCATTAAAGCTTTATCATTTGCCTGTTACTAGAGTGCTTTTACATGTCCCCTGACCTCCCTCAACATCAGCTAGCAGAACATGTCTCCAGATTCAGCTGTGGACCTCAGGTGGTCATGATCTTTACAGCAAATACCAATTCTTAATTGTTTCCTTATTCCTTACTCAAAACCTGGCACCATGCAGTGGGCAGCTCTTGGGGTTTTTACCTTAGGGTTTTTTACCTTAGGGGTTGATGTCGTCAAGTTGACCATATTTTGATTTTGCTGTCTAGTTGCTGTTTGCATGTGAGAATTCATCAGTATTGAAAAATTGATCCCTGCCTAGAATCTGTTTAATGATCATAAGAATTAGTCTTGCTTTCCCAATGTTAAATTATATGAAAGAAGCTGATTTAAAAAAAAACAACAACTGGGATTTCTTTTTGTAGGAACCTTAATTCTTATGTTTGATTTATTTATATACCAGGCTTTCTTTACACTTAATAATGATCTCACTGGTGGAGTGCATACCTAGTATACAAGGCCCTGGGTTTGATCCCCAGCATAGTATAAGAAAAACCCCACAAAAGCTCATTATAATAGATATTTTGGTACTATTGTAAACCAAGTATTAGATTGCCCTTTCATTTGTATACTACAGTGAAATTTTTGGATTGAGTATTGTATACATTAAAAAAAATCATCAGTAGTTAGTGTAAGACAAATACTGTGGTAAATAATATATAAAATGTGTCATCAAAATTAAGGAAAAATGCGAACAAATTTTCCATCAGAGAATCCTTTAGACAGTTTTCAAAATGTGCCATAGATATTACCTACTGTTTTTAAATTCTAAGGAAAATGTCCTGCTTACCCTTTTAATCATACAAAATGATGTCTTGTGTTTGCATGATTAGAAACTTTAGGATGAGAGATGTTCAGAGCGAAAACAGCATATGTGTTGGAGATTATAATTCAGGCCATTGCCAGAGCTACTTGAGGGAACTTTAGCACATCTCATTTCTATTCTAGTTTACTTATTTATGATCACAATTTCAGAATAAAAGCCATGAGGAACTTTTTTTACATTTCCTAAAAAGCTCCCAGCTTCATATTGACATTCTCTGGGCCTGTGTAAAAAAAGGACAAATTGCAAGCAATAAAACTAAGCAAATCCAACCAAAAGAAAACTTTCCTCATCTTAAGCCCCATGTTTCCATCCCATTGCTGTGATCAGGTACAAATTTATAGGAAAATAAGGCTAAGAGCATTTCCTCAACTTTGAAGTTAACAGAGGACAAATTCAGAGAGTACTCTTGAGCATGACTTTCTTGTGACCAAACCCTTTTCCCCCAAATTTCAGGTTTAAATTTAAAGGCTGTTACCTAATCTCAAAGTTTCTCATATTGATGAATAGGAAAGTCAGTTCCAAGTTATCCTAGACTAACATATTTGAACTTTCCTTTCAATGTTATTGGGTTTTTATTTATTTATTTATTTATTTTTTATTTGTGAACATACTGTACAGAGGGGTTACAATTACATGGGCAGGATAATGCGTACATTTCTTACCAAGCATTGCAGCCTCCTCCTTTGGTTTACCCTTCACATCCCTTCCCAGCCTCCCCCCTCCCCCCCAATCCCAACCCTTCTCCTCCCCCCCTTCCCCCCCCATTGGGTTTTTTTTTTAAAGATATACTTTGGTGTTAACATAAAATAGGCAATTGCCAGGGTTCTATAATCTTACCTACTCAGGAGGCTGAGATAAAAGTTCACAGGACACCATTTCCAAAATAATCAAAAGGCAGGGTTGGCATGATTCATGTTCTAGCATCAGCCTGGAGAGTGTAAGGCCCTAAATTCAAACCCCAGTACCACCCTCTCCCCCTAAAATTAAGTATTTTTACTGAGGATTAAGAATAAGGTAAGCATATTTGGGTATAGTGACACACACTAAGCAGTTCAGAGGTCAGCCTGGACTATAGAGTGATACATGATATGCTGTCTCAGAAAATAAAGCAAAAATAACCTTTGTTTACTGTAATATTGGTAATTTAAGGTATTCATAGAACCATATTGCTTCATGGAGATAAATCACCTATTATCAATTACTTCCTAGATGGTGTTCAGGAAGTGGCTTACATTCACTCAAACCAGAATGTGATTGGATCGAGCAAGGCTGAAAATTGTATGAGCCGATGGGCAGCCCGTGATGTATTTGAGCTGAAGCAATTTTCCCAGCTTCCTGCTAACGTAGCTGTTTGCAGTTCTAAGGTATGAAAAATATAGAATAATACTGTTTTCTCAGTATCATAATTTAATTTTTATCTCGTTCACATGAATTTTTTTAAGTACATCTTTACAAGTAGTTACTAAAATTGTAACTTACAAGTAAGAGTAAAAAAGCCAAAACACCATTTGGGGAAAGGTAATTACAGAAGATGTCTCAGGGACAAAATAACTAGTAATACTTAATTTCTTAATATTTCCCATTTAAAAAAAATATACCTATGGCTTCAAAATGCAAAAGAATCTGAGGGGATCTGGCAGTTGAATCAAAAGCAAAAGAACCTACCTACCTCTCCTCATGGCCTGGGTACTGTCCTTGGACTCCTTTTGCTCAAGGCTAGCACTCTACCGCTTTGAGCTACAATGCCACTTCCAGCTTTTTCTATGGTTAATTAGAGAAGAGTCTCATGGACTTTGTTGCCTGGGCTGGCCTCAAACTGTGATTGTCAAATCTCAGCTTCCTGAGTAGCTAGGTAGATATGAGCCACCGGCACTGGACTTAAAGAATATTTATTTATTTATTAGACCAAAGTTCTTTAAAAAAAAAAACTTTATTGCCAAGGTGATGTACAGAGGGGTTACAGTTACATATGTAAGGTGGTAAGTACATTTCTTG
The DNA here is from genome assembly GCF_000151885.1 of Dipodomys ordii. Classification (NCBI taxonomy): domain Eukaryota; kingdom Metazoa; phylum Chordata; class Mammalia; order Rodentia; family Heteromyidae; genus Dipodomys; species Dipodomys ordii. The sequence goes on from NW_012267417.1 coordinate 2,068,951, forward strand.
TCTAACTTGTTACCTCCCTCTCTCATTTTTCTCTCACCCTCCTTCCACCCCCACTCCCACCCCCAAGTTGTACAATTCATTTCCAATATATTGTCTTGTGAGTATCCTTGTTGCATTGGATCTTTGTCCTTAAAAAAATAAAATAGTGAACACCTTATATGGACTCTATTCACTTATTGTTATCTGGAAACAAAGTATTTTGTAAATATGAAATTTGTATTTGTATATGGTCACTTCCCTCAAAGTTTTTAAAAAAAATTTTCCCTTTGACATTTTACTCTTTCTTTCTTTCTTTTTTTTTTTTTTTGTCAGTTACAGGGCTTGAACTCAGGGCCTGGGTGCTGTCCCTGAGCATTTTTTCCTAAGGCTAGCATTCTACTTACCATTTTGAGCCACAGCGCCACTTTTGGTTTTCTGGCAGTTAACTAGAGGTAAGAGTCTCACTGACTTTTCCACCAGGCTGACTTTAAACAACAGTCATCAAATCTTAGCCTCCTGAGTAGCTAGGATTATGGGTATGAGCCACCCGTGCCCAGCTGACATTTTAGTCTTTATTAATTCTTAGAAACTAAATTTGAAGTAGTTTCACTATTACTCTTGGGAAGATTTTAAGACACATATTGTATATAAAAGTGATATTTTGCTTTAACTTAGTATTACTTTTAAGAATATGCAGAGGAAAACCCCTCTTGTTTTTTAAGTTGACATCATTTATTTGTGCAACAACTAGTTCAACAAAGGTTTTTAGTCATTTTAACAGTAAAACTCAAGTGTATAGCAAAATCCATGATGAGAAGAAATAAAAGTTAGACTGGAAGTTCAACTTAGAGGGAGTTAGAGCACAGACATAATGTTATATTAGGGTACTTTATTAACAGGACAATTTTTTTTTGGAGTTTTCTGGAGGACAAAGTAAGTAAGCCACTTATTTGGTGATTTCTCAGCAAATGAATGTGGAAATGTATGTGGGGATTTTGGGTGGTCATAATGAATAAGTGCCCAACTGGCATTCATGTCTAGAGACTAGAATGCCTAATGACCAGTCTGGACCAGAGGAATAATGGAGAGCGCAGAGCAATCTGACATGCAAAGAATTGGTCCATGCCAAATACCATCACATCCTGCTGAGAAACAGTAAGTTAACTTGTTGTCTTTCAGGGGAGAACAGGCACCTACCAGTTCTTTTATAGGGAGCAAAGCTTTTCTGAGCACTTCATTTGAAGGAAATTTGTCACCTGGGTTTTCTAATGGGGATCACTAAAGGATCTACTAGAGTCAGTTGTCTTATGATATCCCTTGAGGAAATATGATAGATTTCTTAAAAGCTGTGCTTTTTGAGCATTTTTAGTATAATATAAAAGCCTATTGCTAAATTATAACTTATAAGCATTTTTTCATGTCCCAAGTATATTGCTTGGTAATTATTTGATTAAAAAAAAATGCCACGCTGTCATCTCTCCTGGTAGACAGGAACTTTCCTACAGTTTGACTGCCTTGTAGGAGATATCTGAAAAAGGCAGAAATGTATTTGGCTTTTCAGAAATTTGCTTTTTTAGGACATAAAACATACCAGAATCTTCTAAAGGTTTATTTTTAATCAATTTTTTATTTTTATTTTTAAGCTGTGTTCCTCCAAATATATTTTTATATGAAAAGCCAGATAATTTTTCAAACCCTAAATTTAATAAGATGTTAATAAGAATTTATATTAACCCTCCCACCTACCCACCCAAAATAAACCTCAGAAACAGCACCCAAATGTAGAAACAGTAAACCATCAATTTGGAACTTCTTAGAGAAAGTTGTAAAAACAGAAATGCCCTTTGCCTCAACTCTTTTTCAGCTTCAACATTTTTGAGGTAGATGACTCAGTCTCACCAATACCTTTTCTCTTCACGGTGATTTTCAGAGCAGGGAATATCTCTTACCGGGAAACAAATTAGAATATCCCTATTTGTCCCTTCCCTATGGAGGGCAGGGATAATACAGCCTTTGAGGCCTTTCATCTTTCCATAACAGATATACCAACTTAGATCTTTTTCAAGAAAATATGAAGGTATTTGTTATTTAATGTCTAAATAATGGTGGATATAAGCTATTGAAGGAGGGATTTTTTGTTTTAGTACTGGGATTTGTGTGGGTTTTTTGTTTTGTTTTGTTTTTGTTTATGTGGTAATGAGGAATCAAACCCAGGGCCTCATGCGTGCTAAGCAAGCATTCTACCACTAAGCCACATTTCTAGCCTAGTTCTGGGATTTGAATTTGTACTTAACATTTTAGCCACATACCTCCAGTCCTTTTTGCTTTTCTTACTTTTTCAAATAGGTTCTCAGTTTTGCCTGGGCCAGCCTGGACCTTGATCCTCCTATTTATGCTTCCTGAGTAGTTGAATGAGAGATTTGTGCACTTTATCCAGCTTTTTTGTTGGTTGAGATTGTTTCTTGAGGACTTTTTCCCTTATGCTGGTTTCAAACCAGTCTTCCCAATCTCAGCTTCTTTAGGATTATATGAACTACTGTAGCTGGGAAGAGAGGTCTGATCCCATGCCACCAAATCTAGAAGGCCAAGAATGGTCCATTTAAAAACACTTATTTTAGTGGCTGACTTCTTTAAAAGTCAATACTTGATGAGGCAAAATTCCATTCCAGCTTTTCAAAGACATGTCACAGAATTTCTGAGGCAAAAAAAGTCTGAAAAAAAAATCACTGATTTCATTATATCAGAGAAATGTTCCTTCAACACTCAATGAGGAAATCCCTGAAACATACCACCATCTTTGGTCAAAAGTATAATTGAGAACTGTGAGAGGTTTTGCAGTTTCTCGTGTGGTGGGTGGATTTAAAATTTTGAAGCTTTGTTTAAGTTGTGGGGGTGGGAGGTGCAGAGAGAATAAATGGAGGAGAAAGGAATTGAAGGAAGAATAAAAGGGATTCAGTCAGTCACAGAGTAGCAAATACCTGGAAACCTCTTACTCCTAAATTCTCCCAAAGCCTATACCTCCCACCCACATTACAGTATCTGTCATCTAGGCTCAAATCCAGAATCTTTTTGATTACTGAGAATTCTTCTGAGTACTTCATGTCTGTCGTCAAAGTTTTATTAAAGAACTTGAAAAAATGGTGTGTGTGTGTAGGTGTGTGCACATGTGCTTGTGTTTTTGTCCACAGCCAGATGTAGACATGTTACCTCACTTTTTAAGAAAACAAACAAATCCCCTATATTTATATGAAACCAACACATGAATAAATACAGTCACAATATGCCAGTATTTCACTTTCTGAGGAATACCACAGTCAAGTCTGAGTTAAGCCTTTACCTAAATTGCAAAGGAGTATGTATCCTAGATGGAAAACTTGAAAAGGGAAAGTAGTAGCTATCACATTAGTAGATAAAATTCTGTAACCTTCTACAGGTTCTCAATTATTTTTGACATTAATTATTTGTAACCAAAAATGGCAAAAACTATGAACCTGCCTTCCAAATTCACCCATTATTTAAGAAAGGTCCAAAATATGCTAGCTCTTTTATATTTCCATTGGCTTCTTATAGTTTATACTTCAGTAATTTCTGTTTTAGAATATTTTATAGATATCATAAACTATAACCTATCTTCCCCCAAATAAATTTCTAATTATACCTTTGTTATTTGGTAATACAAACTATATGAAATAATATGGAGAATAAGAACAAAATTTGCCTCAAATATACTTGGATATTTTTAAACTTGCATGTCTTTGAAGTTCAAACAAAAAAGAAATGTTTAGAATTATCTGAAGAAAGTGGTAATACCTTTATTAGAGTTAATTTGTTCTTTTAATGTATGGAAGTATGTCATATAATTTAACTATACCTGTTTGTGACGTGGTGCCTCCTTTTTTTCAATCCACTGCATGTTTTCAACTTAAGTTTACTTAAAGTTTTCTGAAAAGAAATGTACAAAGACAGCATTCAATTAAGGATTAATCTCTATGGCAACTGAGATGTGGTGACTGAAGGGGGAGGATGTATTCTCCCCTCAGCTTCCTGCCAGCTGTCATAGTCAACCTCTGCTTCCTGAATCTAAGCCAAAATATAGACTGTGACCAACTCTAAGAAACTATATCTGTATTTTTATAAATTGGTACAAGTATCAGACTAGAAAATAAGGCTTAATCCCCTGGATTGGATGACAGACACTTGGCACTCTTGCCAGTGTTTGACAGAGAAATAACGGGTCGCTTTGTAGTAAAACCTGGATTAATAGTAAACCCTTCTTTATGTTATTGCAGTGTGGTGTAAATGAGAGAACTAAGCGAGCTGTCAGCCAGGGGTAGGAGCTGTGTTGGGCTGGGGGGCTGCCTTTTCATAACTAGTGCAGGTTTAAGCACTGTACAGATTCTGGTAAATAAAAAATGTGTTAATAAGAACTTCTCTTTCTTGTATTTGTATTAGATTGGCATTTTGTAGATGACTTAAAGCAAGGATTCCAGTGAGCTGTAAGTGGATTTGATTGCAGTATGTTTATACAGCTTGTAGAGTCAGCAAGTAGGGATGGACTGTTTACAATGAACAGACTGGAGAGATAGAGCATTCCATTACCCTGTTCTTTAGGATAATGAATAGCATGATGGTTTAAAGTAATTGTTCACAAATGACTGGTTTATGAAGTAGCCTAGAAAGTATGGTTTATAGTTTCTGCATGTCACAGAATTAACTCTTGGTGGGTGGGATTTTTTTATAAGGCTTACCATTTTCCCTCTCTCTATCCAGATATTAACTTCATAATGTTTGTATCAGAAAGTTATTGTTCCAAGTAATTTTTAGTAGAAATTAAAAATTTTAAGATTTTGTGTGTGTATGGAAATAAATTGTTGTCATTGTATTAACATGCAAAAGGCTTCATATTCCTCTCCCTAGAACTAGGATCAATTGTAGATGATACTTTGTTCGAGAGAGCTAGTATATCATTTGAGGGATGACTATCTGTCGACTATCCAGAAGAAGGAGAAAACAGTGGTTCTCCTCCTGTTTGGGAGCCATGAGTACCTGGAAAAGCCCTTCTCACAGTGGAGTTACTAGGATTCATGGACTAAGGTGTCTGATGACTCGATGTGTATAAAACACATTCAATTACTTGCAAAACAAAAAAGACATGGAAATTATTCAAAATATAATCAAAATTTTTGTTATTGCAATTATAGTTATTTCTTGCTAGTAGAGGTGAGCAGTAAAAATCTTTTTATGAGTCTAAATAATTGCCTGTTATTATTTTTTGTTACTAATAGTACAAATAATAGTTTGTTTTAGAATACCTTGTAAGAATCAAGCTTGAGCTGGGCAGCAGTGGCTCATGCCTGTAACTCTAGCTACTCAGGAGGCTAAGATCTGAGAATCGCTGTTTAGAGCCAGCCTAGGCAAATTATAGAGATTCTTATCGCCAGTTAACTAGCAAAAAAATGGAACTGAAGGCATAGCCCAAGTGGTAGAATTCCAGCCATAAGTGAAAAAGCCAAACTAAGCAAGAAGCGCCCCAGTACCATCATGTAAAAAAAAGGAGTTAGGCTTAATGGCACATATCTGTAATTGCAGCACTCAGGAGGCAGAGGCAGGAGGAATGAACTAAATAGTGAGACTCTGTCTCAAACAAAGAACAATTGAAGACTTTATAAAGATATCCAGATTTCATAAATGAAGGATCTGCCTTAGTTTGTGGCAGAATTCCTATGAAAAATGCTGTAGGTAGAAAATGTATTTGAAAGGAATCATTAACTGATTAACAATTGGCCAGATTGGCAAGCATAATCTTTGCTTATTAGGAACTGATTTAACTCTTCTAGCTGCTTATTGTTCTGACTGCATAGAAGATAGTTGGTTTTGAACAGTTTCTCTTTTTAGAATAATTAGAATATTTTAAATAGCTTACACAATACTGTTTCTTCTGGTAATGCCTTTTATGTAGTAACATAAAAGTGTAGAAATAGAAAGTCTTATTGAACTCTGATTGATTTTACCCAGTGACTTAAAGAATGGTAAGTACTTAACAGCCATTTTTAAATTCTGTTTCTTCCCATTATGATGACGATGATAGCAATTACCCCTGGTCCCTTCGGAAAAACTCCTTTCATTTCCTTTGATCATCCTGCCTCCATATACATGAATTCTGATTTTATCACAGGATAAAGCAAAAGTGAGGGTAGGGAATCATAGTATTTCAGGATTTGGAGGATTCTTGGAGATACCAATCCTTCATTTCATGTTTTAAACTGACAGGCTAAGCACTGGGCCTGGGGCTCAGCAATTACAGTGAGCTTTCTTCCTTGTTTCATTCCATTAACTTCTATTTGGAAACTTCAACTTTACTTTCCCAATATGACCAATGAATCTTTTAATTTTTCAAGATAATTAATATATGAAAACTTTTCTTCACTTTAGCAGTTAGATTCTCTCCCCCTCCCCAAAAAAACAACCAAGTGGATTGAATATATCCTTCACTTTCAAAATATACTGTTTAGATAATTAAACTGTCAATACTCGAGAAATACAGTGTAAGCTGGGTGCCAGTGTTTCATATCTTTAATCCTCAATACTCCAGAGGCTGCAATCTAAAGGATCAGGGTTCAAAGAAAGCCCTAGTAGAAAAGTCTAAGAGACTAAATAACCAGCAAAAGTCTGGTGTGATTTACATTGTAGAGTGCCAGCCAAACAAGTAAACTGAGGAAGCTCTAGGCCTTGAGTTTAAACCCTAGTGTGAACAAAACAAAATAAAACATATATGAATATATAGCAACTGTTGATAGTATCTACTCTTCCACAGGCATTTGGCATGATTTATTACTTTTTCCCTTTACAAATTAGTGATTCTTGGTTATCAACTTGACTAGATTGAGAGATGACCGGAAAAGTAGTAAAGCATAATGAACTCTGGGGATGTCTGTGAGGGTGTTTCTAGAGACAGTTGACATGTAAGTTGGTAAACTGAATGGGGAAGACTGCCCTGGCTGTGGGTAGCACCATCCAGTAGACTGGGGCATACAGAGAACAGAAAACCAGAAGATAAGCTCATGCATGCACCTACTGGATCCCTTTTGACCAAGCACATTATTGGCTGTAAACATCAAACTTGTAATGCCAGTTTGCACCAGTGACTCTCCATGACATGCAAGACCTATCTTAACTTGGCCCTAGCCTACACTTGTTCAGGACTATTGTCACTCAGTATATACTAGACCTTGTGTTAGACTACAAGAGATACTAAGATGAATAGGCTTCCTAGACAGCCTCAGCTTGTGAACTATTCTCCAAACCTACTTTTACACCTCTACACTTTTTATTCTTTTGCTTAAAATTCATTCTCACCTATGTCTACCCATTGAACTGACTTGCATTGTCAGTTTAAATTTTTTTATTGTTGTTTTTACTTTGTGTGAATGTCTTAGCACTTATGACATTGTATTTTGCAATACAATGTCTGTATATCTATAAGATACTTTCAGCTATGTGTGGTACCAAACCAGATTTTTCTGTTGAGTTGGCGTAGGAGGAGTGTCAAACTTTTTCTTTATGCCCGCCTTGAGCCACTTCTCTGGTAGCTAGGATTGTAGACATGAGTCGCTCCACTTGGCTTGTTACTGATATTTTCTGAAAGACCAATAAATGATATTGAACATTAGTCATGGGGAAAAGATTCACTCAAGGTACAGATATACCAGTGACCTTTAATTTTAACAGTATTAACTGTTGTTTTACCGATAGATTTTATTTTTTGTAAAATGAACTTTCAGTTTTAGTAAAGGTATCAAGAAGGGATACTCATAATTATCTGGAAAACTATTAATTTTTTATTTTCTAATTTTATATCAGTGTTTGTTTTTGTTTTGCCAGTTCTGTCTGAGGCTTGAACTCAGGGCCTAGTCACTGTCCCTGAGCTTCTTTTTTGCTCAAAGCTAGTACTCTACCACTTGAGCCACAGCACCACTTATGGATTTTTCTGTGTATGTGGTACTGAGGAATCGAACCCGTGGCTTCATGCATGCTAGGCAAGCACTCCACCACTAAGCCTCCTTCCTAGCCCTAACTTTGTATCTGTATAAGACTAATTCTTTCATTTATTTTGACCAAAACTATAGACTGAATGCAGAGATAGGAGAATCCAGCTATGTCTCATCAAGCTAGATATATAAAGCCACTTTACTCACTAGTTTAAAAAAAGTGTTTTTTTTTTTGTTTTAGAAAAGTTGTTTATGGGGGCTGGGAAGGTAGCTTCAGTAGTAGAGTGCTTGCCTTGCTTGCATAAGGCCCTGGGTTGGATTCCTCAGCACCACATTAGCAGAAAAAGCCAGAAGTGGCTCAAGTGGTATGGCACTAGCCTTGGGCTGAAGAGCTGAGGGACAGCACCCAGTCCCAGAGTTCAAGCCCTACAATCGACCAAAAAAAAAAAAAAGTTGTTTATGCTAACAAGCAATGGGATTGTTATTTTTAATAAGTGAATAAGTCCTTTTAAGTTTTCAACAGCTGTAATGCACCTGATCCAAAGCTCTTTAATGGCCTAAGATCAAAAAGCTTCAGACCTGTTGTCTTAGACCATATAAAGAAAGTGATTTCATTTATTAAATTCAGTTCTAGAAGCACGTACTTCTACTTGTCCTTTCTATGTGTGAAAACACTTCTCCCCTATATAACTCAAGAAAGCATATCAGAGTAGGAGAGGATGAAAATTATGTGGTTGTAGGGGACCCACTATAATTTACTAAAAAAAAGGTGAAGCATTGCTTCACCCTTCAGGCTTACACCTGAAATCCTAGCTACTCAGGAGGCTGAGATCTGAGGATCACGGTTCAAAGCCAGCCCAAGCAGAAAAGTCTGGAAGACTCTTATCTCCAATTAACTACTAAAAAGTCAGAAATAGTTCTATGGTGGAGTACTAGCCTTGAGCACAAAAGCTCAGGGACAGTGCCCAGGCCCTGAGTTCAAGCCCTGAGACTGGCACCAAAAACAAACCCCCCCCCAAAAAAGAAGAAGATGGAAGTATTCACAAACTGCATTACTTTATTATTAATAACAAATGATCTGCAGCACTCTACTATTAATAGCAAATGATCTACGCCCACACTCTTAATTCATTGCCAAGTCTCTGTATGTGCAGCATGATGCTTGAAAAGTTCTTCCCCATATGCCATAGAGTCATTGGTGGCCTTGATACTACATGAGAAGTACAAAATGCTTATTACTACTGCTGGAACATATAACAAAAATTTGGTTGAATTCTGAGTTTTTAACATAATTTGGGGATCATTCCCTAGATCCTGATACCCAAATCCTCTGCCCCTAGATCATGAGGCTCGAAGTAAAAAACAAAAAAGAAGAAGAACTCAGAACTATACAACTTGGCAAGGAAAGGGTCACAAGGGAAAAATCTGGGAGAAAAATGAGGGAGGGGGTGACACTGTTCCAAAAGAAATGTACTCAGTACCTGACTTATTTAACTATAATCCCTGTGTACATCACCTTTACAATAAAAATTTAACAAATAATTTTTTTTTAAATCCCAAGGATTACACAGTAAAGTGATAGAGGAATCTAGACTCCAATTGGTGTCAAGCAGTGGGTTTTCAAAAAAAGACCAGGGATCCTACCATCACCTTGGTCTACAGGCGAATTAAAAGGAAATGCTTTCAACTAGCCTGCTCATATTTCCATTTCCACTTCTGATACCACTTTTGTGAAGATTACTGCCAAAGTCTCACCTAACCCTCCCTGTGAGGAAGCTAAATAAATAATTTAGAGAGACCATTTTTAAGCCATCATGTATATAGCCATCAATTTTGATAGTAACTATCAGCAGGTATATCAGTATGCCCAAAGTCTTAACAAATAAAGTACCACACCATATTTCCCTATTAATCCTTTGTAAGATCTAGGTTAAGTTTGTTGATAATCCCAAGTTGGCTAATATGACCTACTTCATCACAGAGGCTATTGGGGGGAGAAAGTAAGACATGCTCTGTCTTTTTGACCCAAAACTTTTTTTCAGACTAAGTTTTTGCTTCCTTCTCTTTTTATCAGACATATGAAGAAGAAATAAGTACAGATAGAACAGCACATACAACAAAAGACCCTCAACCAAATGAAGGAAGCACTTCATTTCCCCTTTACCTTGCATACCCGATAAGCCAAAGAAAGAAACAAGTTCACCGGACAGACCAGACCACCTTCATAATTGGAGAAACACCAAAAGGAATCCGTAGGTATGTTCTGGATTATGTTATCTGTGGCAACTTCGAACTTTAAAAATAATTGTTAAAGGAATATAGTCACACTGGGCACAGTGGCACATGCCTATAGTCCTAGTTATTCAGGAGGCTGACATCTGAGAATCATGGTTCAAATCAAGCCCAGGCAGGAAAGGCCGTAAGACTCTTATCTCCAAATAGCTACCAAAAAGCCAGAAGAGCTTTGGATAAAGTGGTAGCCTTGAGCACAAAAGCTCAAGGACAGTGCCCAGGCCCCTGAATTCAAGCTCCAGAACTGGTACACACACACACACGCACACGCACACGCACTCATGCACGTACACATGCACACACAGCATACACACAGTATAGCCTCTTCATAAATTATAAAAGTTTGAATTTCCATATCTCATGTCTGTTTCAGAAAAATTCAGTTTATATATTAAAAAAATTCCACATACTTTAGACATTTTTAGACTAATCTCAGAGTAGATTTTAATGAAGTACTTATACAGAAAGAAATGAAATATTTAAGTGCATTATTTATTCATTCATTAATTGTATATTTACTGAGTACCTAATATATTTCTAGGCATTGTGCTCAGTGTTAAATACACAATCTGGGGGAAGAAAAGTAGAAATGATAGTGCAGTAGTAGGATGACAAGGATTAACATCTAACCATTACATTTTAAAAAGTCGACAAAGGAAAGTATCTTACAAGCCACATTAAAATAAAGTGTTAAAAAAACAGAAATAGATAGGCTACCTGTATACAGCCACCTACCTAGTGAACAGTCAAAAGAGATCTCCTTCCACAGGTGGCATTTAAGGTGAGACCAGAGTAAGGCAAAGAACCTTAGTAAGAGCACCAGAAGAGGGAAGGCAACTGATATGTTCCAGGACCTAAGAGAAGACTGATAAACTCAGCAAATAATGAACTAATCAAAGTTACAAGAGCAAAAGACAAGACATAGATGGGGCTGGAGCATGGTAAGTCTCAGAGACTCTGGAAAGAATTTGGATTTTGTTCCAAGTGTAGTTGAAACCTGTTGATGGTCCCAGCTTCTGTGTAGACAAGCAAAGTAGACAAAGGGAGAAGATAAGGAACCAGGGGATAGCAGTTCAAGCTAGAGCAGTCACCATGGTGATCAAGCCAAAATGATGGATCAGACTTAATGGCAGAATGGTGTAGGTAGGAAAGAGAACAGGATTGTCCTACTATTGTGTCCTGAGTAAAAGAATAGATGAAGAAAAGCAGGAGAAAAGTTTAGAGTGAAGAGAAATCAGGGTTCTCTTTTGGTCCATAAATCTGAGATTCTGTAGGAAATTTCAAGTCGGAATGAGACATTTACCTTATAAATGGTTTTTAGAGCCACTGCACTATGCAGACAGTCTGGGAACAGACAGGAAGAAGGGGAAGAGCCCAGGACAGAGCCTGGAAGCAGCAGCTTCTACTTTGCAGAGCAGAAGGCACAGTGGGTCCTGAAATCCCAGAGAAGTGAGTTTCCAAAAGAGAACTTACTTTATCCAGGCTGCAGAATTGGACAGAGTGGAAAGTGCCCACTGGAGTGGGCAGCAGAGAGCTCATTGCCACTGGCCACTAGCAGTGGGAGAAAGCACAAGCTAGGGTGAGAGGGATTAGAAGGAAATAAGGAGCTATGTGAGGACTCTCTAAGACATTAAAAGGAGACAGTGGGGGCCACGGCTAAGTTTGGGTTTTTTTTATTTGGGAAAATAGTAGAACCTGTTTGTGTGTTAAGAGGGGAAAAACTCATATGAAAGAAAAAAAAAATGACAGAGGTGGTAACAGAAGGAATGATATCCTGCAGGCAGGCGATGGCAGCATCCAGAGCATAGGCCAATGCCTGAACTTGGAGAGGCACTGAAATAGAAGGACAAACCTAGACACAAATATGGTGACACTCTCAATGAATCAAGAATTAAAGCCATCAATTCAAAGAGAGATAAATCATGGGATTATCAATAAAATAGGAAAACAAGTTTAGTGAAACTAGAATTCCTGGTGATATTAAGTCCCTGATTGAGCCAGAGGTTCAGTCAAACTAGCTCTAAGGTTGTATAGATTTTACTCAGCAAGCTTCAGTCATTCTGTTGCAGGCACAGAATCAAAATGGCTAGGTTATACCAGTCTTAGAAGAGAGGGTGAGAGAAGCAAAGAAACTGAGGTGTTTGTAAGGAAATGATGATAGACTAGTCTAAGCTGGATAAGGGAAGCTGATGGATTTGAACAAGAATAAGAGGCAATGGATTATAGGTAGACTACAGCTTTATTGACAATGGGTAGTAGCTGAGCAGCTTAAATGGGCATATAAAGATAGGATTCAGTAGGTCTGGAGGTTGTGAAGTTGATGGGAATGATGAGACATAACCATGGGCATGAGGTATTAACATGAAATTGAGACAAATCTTCAGTGGGCCACCAGTTGGGTGGGATACTGATATCAGGAATGACAGCAGGAGGTACTATAGGCAGTAAAATTAATCCGGGATCCAGAGTTGCATCACTTATAGGAAGGATAGGCCAAGGGAAGTAGGGTAGGGGCATAGTCCTGATGACCTCTGAAGACAGTGGAAAAATGATGCTGGCTCTGTGAATTCAAAGTAATTCCTGCTAGGGTTGGCAACTCCTAGGAACCTAGTCCTTTAACGGTCCAGGAAAAGGCCAACCTTTTCAGTCCCTTGAGGTACTGGCATAAAAAGCTGATACTGGACACCTAAGAACATAGGCAAGACATATCCTCACACTGCCATAGCAGATTTGCAGCTATTATTTTTTATAGGAAATGCTTTTCTAGTACATATGCCATGTTAAGTGGCTGGCCATATACATCTTCCTAGTCTCTGAATATCACGTGTCTTCATCCCCTTAAGCAGTATGTACTTTAAAAAGAAATCAGCAGTGATACTCACTAGACACTATGTTGTAAATGAACTATACAACTTGGGGGTGGAGGAGTCAGGAGGGGAAAAACTGGGAGAAAATGAGGGAAAGGGTGACACCCCTTCTGACTTATGTAACGATCTGACTTAGGTAACTATAACCTCTGTATATCACCTTTACAATAATTTTTTTAAAGTAAAGTAGTTAGGGCTGGAGGCATGGCTCAGGTGGTAGAGCAGCTTCTTGGTTGAGACCCTGATTTCAAAAAATAAAAATAAGGAAACCAAAAAGTATGCAAGTGCTTATTTCTGAACTCTTAGCCTAGAGAACAAATTAATGTAAAGAGTATTTAATATTAGACCAGGATATGATCAGGACAGTGTCCAGACTGTTGACAGCCTCTCTTTTTTTTTTTTTAATTTAATTTAATTTTATTTGTGAACATATTGTACAGAGGAGTTACAATTACATGGGCAGGATAATGCGTACATTTCTTACGAAGCATTGCAGCCTCCTCCTTTGTTTACCGTTCACATCTCTTCCCAGCCTCCCCCCTCCCCCCCAATCCCAATCCTTCTCCT
>NW_012267417.1:2083868-2136368 GCF_000151885.1 Dipodomys ordii
TTTTTTCTTTTTGCTTATGTGGTGCTGAGGAATCGAACCCAGGGCCTCTGGCATGCAAGGCAAGCGCTCTACCACTGAGCCACCTTCCCAGCCCAAGTCCTTGAGATTTTTATCTCCAAATAAAAACTAGAAGTGGAGCTGTGGCTCTAGTGGTAGAGCCCTAGCCTGAAAAAAGCTAAGGGACAGCTCCCACACCTTGAGTTCAAGCCCAGAGATCAGCACAAGAGTGTGTGCGTGCATTTGTGTTCACACACACACACATACACACACACACACACACACACACACACACAGGGGCAAAAGTAAAATGAATGATAAGTATAACTCATTCTCTCCATAGTAATCTTGTGGACTAATTGACTTCTTAGGCTAAGTTCTTCCCAGAGGTGACAGACCCAGGGCCACATATGAGGTCATGGTTTTAGCACAGCAGAAATGAAGTTACTTTGGCAGTTACCATGACACCACCCCATCTTGGATAAATAAAAGACATCAGCTTATAACCCTGCCAGTTACTAAATCTTTGCAAGCACAAATATTTATTAGAAAGGCCATGAAAATGGATTTGGAGATGATTAATAAACAAAATAATAACTTATTACTTCATTTGAAGTTAAAAACTGGGACCTTTTAAGAACATACTTACATTCCAAGAAGAACATTGACAGTTTCCAGGACAGAAATTGGGGAGCTTGTACTTGTGTTATTAAATATTCTGTTGGAGTTGAGAGTGGCTGTCAATCAGGAGAGTAAAGTGTCTGGATTTGGAAGGTTTAACAAGACAGTGTGGTGAGTTCTGAAGCCCTGATGCTTATCTGAAAGTATAAGAGACAGATGTAAGCATGCATGGTAGGTTGCCATTAAAATCAAAGGAAACACAAACTTTATATAATCTGACCGGAAGAGAGAAAAACAAAATATTCAAAATAGTAACATCAAAGTGCCTTCTTACTACATTAAAAGTAATTAATTATTTTAGCTTATACTATAACACTGTTCACACAATAAAATTTCAGCCTTTTTCACTTGGTATACAGACCCCTTATGATTGCCACCCTCTTTCTCAGTTTCTCCTGCCCCTCTGTGTGTAAGGAAACTCTCTCCCTGTCTTTACCTGACTGATGTGATCTTGGGAAAACCCTCCCTACCCTATTCCTTTAACCATCAGTTAGGTTCTGTGCTTACTACTTTCTCTATGCAATTCACTGTCATTATTTTCTAGTTGGATTTTCATGTACTTGTCCTGTCCACCGCTGCTTGAACCAGACAGCAAACTCAATGAAGCTAGGAAACAGGGTCTTCTTCACTGGTATATCGTACTGAGCACCTAACAGGTGTCTCTAAATATTGTTAGATGAATGAATGAACATTTCAAGGGATGAACATATGAAGAATAAATGTAATTTTTAAACTTTGGGAATCTTAATCATGCACTGTCACATGATTGTGGTTTTGTTCAAAGAAGTTTTATAAACATTGGGCTCCCTTGAAGTCCAGCCTCAACATTAGAAAAAAAACACCCTCTTAGTCTGCCCAGCTGTCATGACAAAGAACTACTGACTGAGTAGCATAAACTGCAGGTATTTGTTTCTCACAGATTAAGAATCTAGGAAGTTCAAGATGAAGTGTTAATCAGTTTGGACTTTGGTGAGGAACCTCTCTCTCCTAACTTGCAAATGGCCTACCTTCTCACTGTCCTCTTGTGGCAGCAGGGAAGAGGGGACTAGCAGAAGAGGTTAGAGTTTGGGTTTTGGTCTTTGGTTTGGGTGTTTGTTTTTGATACAGGGTCTCTCAGTGGAGCCTAGGCTTGTCCTCCTGAGTGCTAGGATTACACCTGGCAAATAGAAGCTCACTTCCAAGTAACTATCTGTACTGAATTTGGAACAATTGGGGGGGGGGAGAGAAGTTAGGGTTGTCAACAGAAGAACTCAAGCCTTGTAAATTTCTGCATTATTTGTGGACAAAGCAAAAAGAGGAAAGGAAGGGAAAATTGTTTTTAATTTTTCAGAATTTTCTCTTTTGTTCATAAAACTCTAGCAATACTCTTTCATGGGGCTTGAATGCAATAAAGATTTTCAAATGTAGATTGTGTGAATTATGATTCTCCTGTCAGTCATAAATTGGCTCACTGGAGAAGTAGCATGCTGAGATCCCATATTTCCCCAGAAATACCTGATAGTATAAATCAGAATAACCTTGAAAGCTGGTGATTTCAATGAGCTTAGATTGTTTTTTTTTTCAATAGCTTAAGGAAAGAGGCCATATTCTCCTAAGATAAAACACATTGACTCTATGGAATTAAGGCATATGCTAAAGGATTAAAGTTACATTCCTTTGCCTATGCATTTCCCATTACTGATGAGTTCTTTGAAAATAAAATGTATTGGAAATAACCACTTGTTTTATTCATTTAATCTTTAGAAAACAATTTGAAGAAATGGCCTCTTATTATAACTTACCTTCAGCAAAGGAATTTGCTAAATGTATAGCTAATGCTACATCAGAAGAAAGACAGAAAATGCTGAGAGACTTTTATATTTCTCAGTATCCAGAGGTTGAAGAACTTTTTGAGGAATCTGCTTCAATATCCATTGAATCTACACACAAAGAAGGAGGGAGAGTCAGGAAAAAATTCAAAGAAAGAAAATCTCCAGTAAAAGAAAGGCTGCCAGATTCTAAAAGTCCAACATTTAATGATTCCACCAAAAAGATTTCTCAAATTTATAACCTAAAAATACATAAAGGAGAAGCAATTAAGTTTCATAAAGATATTTTTCATAAAGAAGAGATACTTTCTACTGATGAAGAAACCAAGAAATTACCCATGAGCTCCACTGGAGAGATTAAGAGTGGGAAAAAGAACCAAATACCCAAAGACCCTGTAGCCTCCTGCTCTCTGAACAGGAAGTCTGAGACACATGAGAGAAAGTTAAAAAATACCATGGAAAACCAACAGCACCTCACAAGAATGAGTGTTTCAAGAAATGGACCCCTTTTCAAGTTGGAAAACAAAAATGTAGACAATCCAGTGTTAGAAAGCCCTTCTGTGGAAGGCTTACTTGGTGACACCTCTATTCTTGATGACCTCTTTAAAAGTCATGAGAACAGTGCCACACAACTGCCAAAAAAAGTTCTTTCAAGGCCCATGGAAAAGGCAAAACAGAAGCCAAAAGACTTCTGGGACATCTTGAATGAGCAGAATGACGACAATCTTAACAAACTCACCGACTTGGCAGTGATAGAGACTCTGTGTGAAAAAGCCCCCCTTGCTGTGTCCTCCAAAAGGAAAGCAGAGCTGGAAACTTCCCTTTGGAAGTCCAATGAGAAGTTTTTGTGGAAGACATTTAACTCAAGTGATACAGATGAAAACATAACCAATACACAGAGAGAATAACGTATACACATGTCAGGGAATTAGTTCACATGGGAACTGCTGCCATGAATGTTTACAGTACTGTGTATGGTATGTGAATTTATAGATATAGTTACACACTAGTGGTAGTAACTTGAACATGGTTCTTAGCATTTAAAATGTTATCATGGATTTGTTTTCTACAATATTTAATTTGGTATTTTTTTAATAAACCACAATCATAGATCTGGAGGTATAGTCTAAGTGGGAAAACACTTGCCTAGTGAGGAAGGTCCCACTGCATAAAATAAAAAATAAAATGAAACTGTATTATAACATCTTCTGAAATTTAAAAAATTATTCAATTTGCTATTGAGACCTATGGCATTGCCCCTACTTCTCACTAATGTGACCTAGAATTGGATCCATTTCTTAATGTGAAGCTGCTGGATTTGGACCACATCACTATGCATATCCTTGCACTTTAAAAGAGCTTTCATTCACTCTTCTCAAATTCCATTAGTTATAAGTCACTTCATGCTCCCAAATCACTTACACACTGATAGGTTTTTCTTTGGAAAGCCACTCATTGTTTTTCAAAACCTCTGATTTGTTGTATGACTATTAAATTATTTTAGGAAATAGTAATAATACTGAGTTATTGTGGTATTGTGAATATATGGTTTTGTGTTAAATTTAAAATTCTTCTAACAGCTCAAAATCAAAGATAACGTTACCAACAGCTGTACTATTTTTTTTTTTTTTTTGTCATGGGGCTTGAACTCAGGGCATGGGCACTGTCCCTGATCTCTTTCGCTCAAAGCTAGCGCTCTACCACTTTGAGCCACAGCTCCACCCGGTTTTTGAATGGTTAATTGGAGATGAGTCTCATGGGAACTTTTCCACCTGGGCTGGTTTTGAACCATGATCATCAGATCTCAGCCACTGGCGCCTTGGCACCTGAACTTTTTATACAACTATTGTGATTTAATTATTGTAAATAAAACTTTGTGTAGTGTTTATTTAGGAAAAAGAAATGAATAGACACTTTTAACTAAAACTATTTTGCTGAAGT
Source organism: Dipodomys ordii (assembly GCF_000151885.1). Taxonomy (NCBI): domain Eukaryota; kingdom Metazoa; phylum Chordata; class Mammalia; order Rodentia; family Heteromyidae; genus Dipodomys; species Dipodomys ordii. The sequence goes on from NW_012267417.1 coordinate 2,088,296, forward strand.
TAATTTATGTAATTTATATCAGAAATGGAATGTGATCATTATTGGCTTAATATATTTTAAAATATTCTCTCAGTTTGTGAGGCATGCAGCATGCTTGATATCTTTCTCTTCTAGCATATGTTTGTGCTAATTCTTTCATAACCCACTAAATTGACTTCTTGGGTGAGTAATAATTAAGAACTAGTTTACAGAACACAACTGCAGGTTATTTAGAGTTAGTGATCTTCTCTCTACTTGCATCTGAACTATGTCCAGACTTCTCAGATGCTGTATTTTCCAGTAGGGAGCTTTCTACAAAATGAATGTGCTGTACAGACTGTGTGGTGGTAGACTACACATGAAGATGCTGTCAGTTTACTGTGGTTAGCTGTTGGAGGAGCTCCGAGAGTAAGTAGATATTACCTCATCTCAACTTACATACTAGACAAGTATAGTTCAGATGTTTTAATAAAATACATTTTTCACAAAATAAACTACCTTTAATTTTTTTACATGAGTACAATCTTATGATTACAAAGTTCCAGTTACACAAATATTAGCTCTGCTTTTCAAATATGAAGAAATGCTCTTAAGTGGACTTTTGTCAATGGCATTCAAAAATGCAGATCAGGTGTTTACTGGTCTCTGCACCCTCCTTGTGTGTGCACTTATAAAGAAGGGTCTTTCTTATCTAGCTTCCAATTTTTCAACTCTTTCTTCTTTGCCCTTCTTTGTTCTCATAGTAAATTGGGCTCAGAGCATCCACTGATACCCCTGCCACAGCCTGAACATAGTGATGCCTTGAAATTGCCAGCAGCAGATAAATTAGACCTTTAAGCTCATTTTTCTATAAATTACCAGATCAAGGACAAACTGCAGCCAATTTTTTTAAACAAGAATGGCCTTTAGGGGCTGGGAAGGTGGCTCAGTGGTAGAGCGCTTGCCTTGCATGCATGAGGCCCTGGGTTCGATTCCTCAGCACCACATAAGCAAAAAAGAAAAAAGCCGGAAGTGGTGCTGTGGCTCAAGGGGTAGAGCACTGGCCTTGAGCTGAAGAGTTGAGGGACAGTGCCCAGGCCGAGTTCAGGCCCCACAACCAGACCCCCCCCCCAAGAAAAAGAATGGCCTTTAGTCTAGTGTCCAGTAATCTTCATTTTCATTTGAAACCTCAACACATCTGTATCCACATTCCTGTCTTTCTTCTCGCCTTCTGAGCCCCCCACCATATTAAATTCCTCTTACAGATTCTAGGCTTTATCTAACCTACTTCAAACCTACTTCCATAAGTGAATTTTGAAGGCATTTCCACATTGTCAGGTATAGTCATGTACCAAATGTCCATATTTGTTTTCCATATGCTCACAAATACCTAAGGTGTTCAGTTTATCAAGAGAATAGGGTTGTTTGAGTTCACTGTTTCAGAGGTTCCAGTGTATGATCAGTCAGCCTCCATTGCTTTTAGGACTGTGATGCCACAATGCATCATAGCCAGTGCTCTGTGATGAAACAAAATCACCCCTTGGCCAAGAAGTAAAAAGAAAAAGAGAGGGTAGGATCTCATTATCCCTCTCAAGGACACACGCCCAACGGCATAAAGACTTCCCACTAGGCTCTTCCTAAAGTCTCTCCCACCTCCCAATAGCATTACCCTGGGGAACAAGTCTTTACTACATAGACCTTTGGGCACATTTAAGATCCAGATTCTAGCAGACACTGAAGGTTCTACTGTAAAATCCTTCCTGTTTCCCCCTCCCCTTGTTGGTGCTTTGTCACAATGTTCTGCCAACTAACTAGGTGGTCTCAGGAAAATCTTGCTTCTTTCAGCCTCCATTTTCCATTTAAATCAGGGATGGATTGAATTGGCAGTGTTGAAACTTTTTATTAAGTAAATGAACCTCTATCTTAATCACAAGCTCAATTATTAAAACAATTAAAATAGAGATTTGTTGGTTCAAGCAGTACCACAGTGGCTCTGTGGAGTACTACTTTCAAAACCACAGCGATGAGATCATTGCTAAAAACCTTCCAGCTTCAAATTTCCATGATTCTATTTGCCGTGGTCTGTCTGTCTTCTTTTTAAAATAATGATACAGTTTCTGGCTGCTAGCACTTACCACATAGCTATTAATCCTGGAAACTGAGGCAAGACCCTGAAAGTCTTTAGCATTTGGATTCCTCAGGTTCCCATAAAGCCCTGAAACCACTTCTTCCAGGAAATTAACACCATCTGCAAGTATTGCAGCTTCCCCTTTCAAAGTCTTCTAGGCAAAGGATCCTTGGTTTTCAGAGATGAGTTGGTAAGAGATGTTTCATCAGTGCACAGAAAATGAGAAACAGCAATGTAGGATTCTTTGCATTGCAACTTTTAAATTCTTATAGTTATCTTTCCTCCATTTATGATGTTAATGTCTCTTTTGTGAAATAATGGGAATAGATCATAGGATTTAGGCAAATAGGGATAGAAAGAGTTGGACATTATAACATGTGGCTCATCATGGTGCTTGATGTTGCCATAATACCTTGGTCTCCTGCTCAAATCCTTCTTCCCATAATTCCTCAGGTGGCTGCCCAACCAATGAAAAGAGCTAGGGCAGAGCATGCACAAGCCAACAAGTAATCCCCACAAAGCTCAGGGGAGGAAGTATGGGAGGGGATCCCTATTACTGCCCTCCTGAGAGGACACTGTTGGACTCCTCACTGAGACCCTTCTCCACATAGAGTCATGGAGAAACGTTGTTTTCTTTCATGGCTTTCCTTTCACTTACAAGTAAATTTAGTGCCTTAAACACTTTCCTGCCTTTTAATCCTTTAAAAGTCAGAAATGAATCTGTTCCCCTAGACAGCATCAATATCACTACCTGCCTTAAGGTCTTTTTAATTTTTTAAATAAATATGAGGAAATATAACTCCATAGGTTATTATGTCACAAATCCAATTAACAATGGATTCTCACTGACCCTTTAAGATCCAATGAGATGCAGATGCTTCAAAGAACTCAGCATAGAGGTCTTCCCCAGTTCCTTTCTGCTTCCTTCATTCCTTACTGGGATAACCTTGCCACATCACCCACCTACTTTTGCAAAGCATCTTCCACTTAGTGCTCCCCAGAGCAAGTGGCTTGCAAGCCACTTGCCCCCCAGTTCTCCAGCATCACATACATTAGGAATCCTACTCTGAATTTTGATGTAGAATGGTATGATAGTCTCTGAAGATGCTTAACTATATTGGCTTTTGCAAGTGTTCTGTGTATGTTTAGGATAAGCCAGGCTATGTGTGATGTCTAGTCAGATATATTAAGTGCTATTTCAGTTTATGGTCCTTATCATGTTACAAGAAATTTATTGGATACCTAACCCCATTTTGAGTCAAGAAGCATCTCTATGTAGCTATGAGGCCTTTCTGCCATTGACAGATAATACCCAACTGACATTCTTGTGTGTGTGTGTGTGTGTGTGTGTATGCAGGCATTGGGACTTAATGCTCTTAGATTTTTCTCTCAAGGTTGGTGCTCCACTACTTGAGCCACACTTCCACTTCTGGCTTTTTTTTTTGCTGATTAATTGAGGATAAGAATTTCTTGGCTATGTCTTTCCAGGCTGGCTTCAAACCATGACCCTCAGATCTCAGCCTCCTGAGTAGCTACAATTACAGGTCTGGGGCACCTAAGCTCAGCTCTAACTGACATTCTTAGGTTTTCAGTGCTAAAAATCAAGAATGCCTTTTTCTTTGAACAGCTTTTTAGTTAAATAGTTTAAGACATTCTGCTGGGCTGAAAGAAATTTCAGAGGAAGTCTTACAATAGCTAATCCATATATTTTTTTATTCTCTAAAATGTTTTGTTTTGGTTTGGTTTTTTTTGGTCGGTCATGAGGCTTGAACTGTGGACCTAGGCGCTGTCTCTAAGCCCTTTAGCTCAAGGTTAGCGCTCTACCACTTGAGCCACAACTTCACTTCCGGTTTTCTGGTGGCTTATTGGAGATAAGAGTCTCACAGGCTTTCTTGCCTGGACTGGCTTTGAACCTAGATCCTCAGATCTCAACCTCCTGAGTAGCTAGGATTACAGGCGTGAGCCACCAGCACTTGGCTCTTCCCTAAAAATTTATAAAGCACTGAGGTGAGCCTTTTAGTTACACAGGTTCCTGTTTTTGATTGGCTAAGCAAAACAGTTCTGTTGATTAAATAACCTAACTTGCAAGGTATATGCGGATTGGGGGCAGGAGGAGAGGACCCAAATTCGAGGAGGCAGAGAGAGGAGACACACTAGCGTTTCTGGGACTACACGAACATGCTTCTGCTGTGTAGTGACAGGCAGTGCAGGTTCCCCGACACTAGTCCAGGACCCCTCAGTAGGAGCCTGGGACAAGGGAAAGCTGTTTGGCATTTCCTCGGTCCTCGGTGGCCTGTTACTCTGGAATGATGGCCACGGGGAGCCCGCGCTAGAGGTCTAGCCTGGCAACAGCCTGGCACAGCCTGGCACAGGCCTCCTGCTGCCCCCTCCCTCCCGGATCTGGGCTGCGCTCAGTACCCCCTGCAGGCGAATACAAGGCCGAGATTAGAGGTAGAATTTGTTTCCAATAAACTTTAAACTTTCTGCGAGTTTCCAACAGGCCCTTTGGGCCCAACCGTCGTTGGAATCCCCCCACAGCGGGGGCCACAAAACCGAGTTGGGGGACCTACTGCGCCCAACGGGGGAAGATAATCTATTTCCCAAGCAAGTTTCTTTTCTCTTTGAGGGACAGAGAAAGCCGGCTCATGAAGTAAATGCCCAGGGAAGCTAACTCTGGGAGCTTGCCCCTTGAAGGCATGCTCTCTGCCACCGCCGCAAACCTCAGGAATGTCCCCAAGCCCGCCCTTCCTTCGGTGCGCCCCGGCGATGGGTGGCCTGCGCCCCTCCCGGCATGATGGGCCGGAGCCCCGCGTGTCTGCAGCCCGGCCTTGGGCTGAGGCGGGCGGACTGGATCCGGGAATACCCGAATAGTGTTGAAAAGGGAGGAGGGGGGAATCCAGGGCTTAACAGAGGCAAGTGGAAGGAATCTTAATTCAGGGTTCCAATGGCCGCAGAGAGAGAGTCCTGGCTTTGGATGGGTGCTGGGAAGGGTTTTGACTTCCAGAGGGGATCGGGAGCAAGTGCGGATCCCCAGTTGGGATGGGAGCCAGTCCCTTATGTCTGCTCACCCAGCTCCCTCCCGGTAAAGGGCGCACAGCCTGCAGTCACCCTGGTGCTCAGACACCGCTGGCCCCCAGGTGGATCTGGAAGGGTGGCGGGGGTGGGGGGGGGGCGAGGCGCTGCGCTGGAAGCGTCTGGGGTGACCCTCCGCCCAGAGGGGCCCCTCCGCTGTGCCCGCGCCCTGCCCTGCCCTGCCCGGCTGGGACGCGGGTGTGAACGCCTGCGGTCTGGCCCGAGGCCTGCTGGAAAACCAGCCTCGACTTGATCCCGAGCTTCTCTGACTGAGGTCATGGGAAGCTGCAGGGCTGAGGCGCCGGCCAGGTCGGCAGGGAACCTCCGTGAAGACTGAGGTGCCCAGAGAGGAAGGCTGGGAGGGAGGAAGCAGGCAGGATGGGTACCCAACTGGTCCCCCGTGTGTGTGTGTGTGTGTGTGTGTGTGTGTGTGTGTGTGTGTGTGTGTGGTACACACCAGTGCCTCCACCTACCCAACTGGTCCCCCGTGTGTGTGTGTGTGTGTGTGTGTGTGGTGCAGGCCAGTGCCTCCACCTACCCAACTGGTCCCCCGTGTGTGTGTGTGTGTGTGTGTGTGTGTGTGTGTGTGGTGCAGACCAGTGCCTCCACCTACCCAACTGGTCCCGTGTGTGTGTGTGTGTGTGTGTGTGTGTGTGTGTGTGGTGCAGGCCAGTGCCTCCACGGGGCCCAGCCAGGCATGCCTGGCAACCGCAAAGCTGACTCGCTGGGGAGGAAATCGGACTTAGCACCTCGGCAGACTCCACCTAAACCAGAGCCAGCTGCTCAGGGGAAGCAGGCCCCCCACGAACACACACACACACACACACACACACACACACACCAGAACCCCACCCAGCATGCCCTGCGCCTTCCTGGCCTGCTTGTTGGGCCTCAAGTCCCAAACCACACAGCACACCCCACACCTCCGCAGCTGCCCTGCCTCCCTTCCACCTTCCCCCCCACCCCATCCAAGTCGGCGCCTTCCGCCAAACCTCCGTTCCCAACCTGTTATCAAATCCCAGAGAGAATACCTCCAAAATATTTCCTGTATCCCACTGCCAAGGGCCCTAGTTTCCGCCCCTCCACCTCCCATCTGGATGCCTGCAGACTTCTCCCTGGGTTCCCAGCCGTCAGCCTCCTCCCTCTCCAATCCATTTTCCACACTGCTTCTCCACCTCCCCGCCCCCCCCCCCCAGGCTTGTTAAAACACACCGGGACCTTGTCTTTGTAAAACCTCAGGAAGGCTAAGGAGAACCGGGCTGGAGAATACGGGCCATAGAGACAAGGGCTCACATTTATTTGAGCCCTATGTGTCATTTTTTAATGTTTCAAGTGTTTGGGTTTTTTTCATGCAAATGGACAGATATTATTATTATTGTCTTGTTTTATAGGGGAAGAAATTGAGGCTCACAGAACCACACCACTCAGAATCAGTCTCACCTCAAGTCTTTTTCTTCACAGAGATGGGGACCATGCTGTCCTATGGGCCAGGTTTCAGTCAACAGAAATACTAAGTGGATGTCAGGTTTGGTTTCATCAGGAATGCGCTACAGGTCCCCTCTCCTTGCTCATGCACCTACCTTTGGTGGATTAGTAGTCTGAATCCTGAGGAAGAACTCTGTAGAACAGTCTATATTGGGCCCGCCAAGAGTCTCTATTGTTTTGGATTGGTTCCATCTTGGAGACACCCCAAAACCAACTTGTAATACTGTCCTCCTAGCCTTCTTTCCACTTCACAAATACAAGTTCTCCAGTGCCCATTGTCCAGCTCCCAAGCTTCTGCCCCTGCCCACTTCCTTTTGCATGTGAGTAAGTCCCTGCCTGGACTCCCCCTATTTCCCCCTTGTCCTGGAAGAGGTGGGATTTCCATCTTTAATTAGTAACTGGGAAATCTAGTATCAATGGTGGTACCCTTTCCAGTGCCCAGAAACAATACCCTAAGAGTCCTTGGGACTTAGGAATTACAGGAGATCCTATACCTCTGCCCCCCCTCTCCTTCCGTGCTTAGATAATAAGATGGCCAGAGACCCCTGGACCAGTTAGAGAGGAGATGCTAATTAGCATTCCTGGAGTGCAGTTTTCTGTTTGCTGTTTCTGTACATTTACCTGTTCTGCATACTACTGGTGTTTTCTAATGTCTCAGGAACCAAGTCTTCTAGATTTTTACCTCTTGCATATTTCTTTAACCCTACTTCTTCCTTTCCAGTGTCCTAATGCCTAAACCTTTGCAAAATCCTCAAACCTTTCACTTATGTTTCTTAGAGGAATCAGTTGTATCTGGTAGAATTGCTTTGTGACAAATGACACAATTCACTTCAGCAAGAAGGAAAGAAATTTGTTGGTGTAAAACTAGTTTCAGATATGGCTTGACAGAGTTACTCAAAGGACAGTACTCAGACCTAAAGTCTCCAGTTAGTCAGTTCTGCTGTCTTCCAAAACTGGATTCATTTCTTTGTGACAAAGTTTTCAAAGTCCTTTTTCCAACTATTTTGAAATATATAACACATTATTAGCTATAATCACCCTTCTGTGCAACCCATCACTAAAACTAAGATCTTGAACTTTGTGCCCATTGACCAACCTCTCACTCATTTTTCCTTATTAATCACTATTCTCCTAATGTCTGTGAGATCAGCTTCTTTGCATTCTACTTATGACTGATGGGATCATGTGGCATTTGCATGTATGTGACTGGCTTTTTTTTTTTCTTTTTTTGCCGGTCATGGGGCCTAAACTCTGGGCCTGGGCACTGTCCCTTAGCTCTTCAGCTCAAAGCTAGTGCTCTACCACTTGAGCCACAGTGTCACTTCTGGCATTTTCTGCTTATGTGGTGCTGAGGAATAGAACCCAGGGCCTCATGCATGCAAGGTAAGCACTTTACCACTGAGCCACCTTCCCAGCCCTGGCTTATTTTTCTTAAATAACTTTCATTAGGGTCATCTACCTTATCACAAATGGTACACATTCGAGGTGATGCATATGTGCTACTTTTTCTGACTTAATCATTACATAATGTACAAATGTGCCAAAATGTCACATTTTCCTCATAAATTTACACAATTATATGCCAGTGTTTTTTAAGTTGACTTTTGCTCTCAGTTTGCATGCAATGCCAAAATGGCTGCACATGCTGCAGCTCAATGCTTCCAGGCTATGTGTTGCTATCTTCTAAATCTTATTACTTGATTTTCTACTCTTTCTACTCTTCCTATTAATCAGATCAGACCTAGGACTTAAGTGATCATCCCTACCCAATCTAGAATCTAGACTTAAAGTGGGGATTATCACAGTGAGTGAGCAAATAGATACAGGTTCCCATTCTCTTCCTTTGTTTTGGATTATTGGCTTTCTAAATGCACAGGAATTAGTGCTCCGTTCTGTAGTGTGGGTGAATAATTCCTACTTATTAGAGTTGATTGAGTCTAGATACATGAAGATTTTCTGTTACTTAAGACTCACAGGAAAGTATGTTATTATAACACTTGCCAGACAAAAGATAACTAATCATCTGTTTCCTGCCTTCCTTTTTTCCTTCTTTCTTTCTTTCCTCTCTTCCCTCTTTCCTTCCTTTCTTCCTTCGTTTTTTCTTTTCTTCACTTCCTCCTTTTTTTCTTCCTTTCTTTTTGTACAAAATTCCATCTTTATGCCATATTCCAGAGTCCTTTACTAATGTCACATGAGTAAAAAAAAAGCAATGCAAATGAAAAACTGAAATCAGAATCTTTAATATTATCAACTAGGAAATTAAATAAAACCTAGATTCCATCAGCAATAGCACAGCAAAGATAATGCTGAAACAATGCTTTTGAGCCCGGCACCGGTGGCTCACACCTGTAATCCTAGCTGAGATCAGAAGATCATGGTTCAAAGCCAGCCTGGGCAGGAAAAGCCATGAAACTCTTATCTCCAATAAACCACCAGACAAATGGAAGTGGCGCTGTGGCTCAAGAAGGTAGAGCACTAGCCTTGAGCTGAAGAGCTGAGGGACAGTGCTCAGGCCAAGTTCAAGCCCCACGACTGACAAAACAAAAAAACAAAACAAAACGAAACACCATTTTGTTATAGTTTTGTGTCAGGACAGGGGCTTGAAATTATGCTCTCACTTTGGTTTTTTTCCTCAAGGCTGGCTCACTGCCTCTTGAGCCACAGCTTAACTTCTGCCTTTTGGTGGTTAATTGGAGATTAGTTTTATGGACTTTTCTGTCCAGCATGGCTTTCAACCATGATCCTCAGATCTTAGCCTCCCAAGTAGCTAGGATTACAAATGTCAGCCATCAGCACCTGGTTTGCATAGTACTCTTTAAAACCAGCACCATATTTCCCTTTATACAATGAGATATAAACAGAATTTTTCTGTTAAGGTATAGAGACTACAAGTTCTTTTTTAAATATCATAGATGAGTAAAATGTACTTGTAATGTTAATTCTAACTCAGTTATGATAGAGTGGCCCAGGAACACATTTGGATTGTAGGGATGATGTGTAGTTTCATGCTTTTTAGAGGAAGACTGTTTTATTGGGAGAAAAAAATGTTGAAAAAATGAACATAGAAGTTTAAGACAAAGGTGAATGAGACTTCTTTTATACCTAACAACATGAGGATGGAATCAAATTTAAATGAAAACTGGGTATTTTATTAGGCATTGGCTATGCTCTCTAATCTTAATGGTGGTCACCTATGAGAATACTCAGGAGGTGTCTTCTTAAACAACAAATCTAAGTTTACTGATAAAACTGCTTTTAGTAGCTGTGTCTTTTTGAGACATAACCAATCACTTTTTTCGGAGGAAGTCTCACACTTTCCTTCTATTTCCTCCTATATGTGTAAGTATATCTCTGTTTTCACAGCCATCCATATTGCTACCTTACCAAATTTAGTTCTAACATGAATGACAGCTACACATACATCGATCATCACTGTCGTCATCAGAGATTCTCCCATAAGGCCCATCAGTATCTCTAGCCCAAAGCAATGGTGGCCACTTCTTCTCTGATGTTTGTAATTAGCTATTGTCCTCTCCATTTTTCTCATCTTCACAATACCATACTTACAACATAAGCCAAGCACTGAATTACTAGATAACTGGATGTGGCTGATAGAGTCTCCAAGAGTATCAAACTTAGAGATCAGTCAAAGAATTGCTTGCTAACATTTGCTTTTATCATTAAACCAAACAAAGCACCCATCTGTTCTGCAGAGGCTGTTTAATATAGTGTTCTGGGTTAGATTAGCTTCTGTCAGGGTCTGATTAGATTCTATCTTTTCCTCTTCTATAGATGATGGGTTAAGAATATGGCTGATTTCTGGTTCCACAGGCACTATCTTAGATTGAGCCCTTGAGATATTTGATATTATGCTCCATGAAAAAATGTAAAGTTTAGGAAATATACTCTTTTCAGAAGATAAGCTATATTTTCTCCTATTAAAGGTACTGACAAGTGTAAGCTTTCTTCACTGGTTTTCCCAACTGACAACTACAGGTTTGTTCTGTACCCACACCACCCACATCATACTATAATTTTCTGTGACCTGTTAGTGTCACCAGTAGCTGTTGAAGGTTTGGGAAGATTCCCTCTAGAGTTAAGGACCCTCCATGCAAAGTTTTGTCCCAGGTCCTTTGATTGCAGAACAAGAATTTTAGGACAAGCTAGAATGATAAGAAATCATCATAATCACTAAGAAAACAGAGATATACTCAGTAGGCAGAGTTTGGGTGCTCCAAAGGAGACACATCAAGCTATTTTGACATAAGGAATATTTATAATTGTTTAAAGCTTGTATTGAGGATAAAATGTTCCCTTTTAATCTAACACCTGGTATATCTAATCACTCCTGTTGTTACACTGTTTTGTCAACCAGACCCAGAGACATTTTGAAGATTATCTGTTCAGTAAACTTGGGCTATTGATGTCTGAACATCCCTTCAAATGGAATGTGGCAGAATGGGTCTGTCACAACACAGATGTCCACCTTTGAGATAAGTATTGTTCAGAAGAGTCACTTTCCCAGAGTAAATTTCTTTTCTTTTATATTCCCTTACCCAGTCCTAGAACATGTTACAAGGCCAAAGGGAGAGGGAGGGCTATTCTTTTGCTGTTTTTATTAAATACTACAGCTCACTGAGGGCATCAAAGGCTCAAAGCAAATGTATAGTATATATACCTATAATATCTAAAGCAAATATATACAATTTAAATATATACTATTATATATATACATATATATATATACATAGAGAGACAGAGACAGAGAGAGAGAGAGAGACAAAGAGAGAGTGCTAATATACTTTTAACAAGTTTGTCTCTAATTTCCTGTCTTCTGTTTCCTGGACATCACAGTCCCTGGTTTCTCCTGTCTCCTTAGTGTTCTTCTTAACATAGAAAACCTTCTCTAGGCAGGCTGAGAAATTTACTGTTCCAGCTTTTAAAAGTTGCCCACCAGTTCTTTCTACCAGTATCCCCTAGTACAGAGAGCACGGATTCCTGTCTGCCATCTATTTACCATGTACTCTAACCATGATGTACTGGGACACCACAGGCCCTAAGCAATAGGCACAAGTAATATTGGACTCCAAAGACTGGAACCTCTGAAACTTTCAGCCCAGAGCAGTATTTTTTACTTCATTTAAATTGATTAGTTTAGTTGGAAAGCTAACACACTATCCTGTTCAATGCCTGGCTTTCCACTGTGAATTTCTATTAAATGAGCTCCCCAGAATAGGTCCAATAAATACTCCTTTCTAAATCAAGTTGTCCAAAGAAGTTCTGTTGTTTGCAACTTCAAGATTGACACAGACTAGTAGACAAAAATTCAATGAAGTGGCCATAGTACCAAGCTGGAAATTTCCCAAATAATCCTTAAAGTTTGAATGGATAAAGAAATTATGATTTGTTTATACAATGGAATATTATACAGCAAGAAGAAATAACTGTCTTCAACTGTATATAATAATGTGGATAAAGTTCACACATATTATTTAAACAAAGTAAGCTACAGCCAATATGACTCCACTTATATGAAGATAAAAAACTGACAAAGTAACCCTAAAATAGAGATGGGAATGTCAGAGGCCTCCAGCAACTGGTAGCAGTCTGCTTCATTGTTTGCTTATTTCTTGGATATGTTCCTTTTCTGAGTGTTCAGGAGCTCTGAACTCCTATAGCAGATGCAATTTTTTTGTATTTGTGTTAACCTAGTAAAAATCTGAAAGGCCTATACTGTGGTTAATGCCTGTAATTCTAGTTACTCAGGAGACTGAGATCTGAGGATTGCAGGTCAGGAAACCAGCAAGGTTAGGAAAGTTCATGATATGCTTATCTCCAACAAAGGACCCCCAAAACACCAAAAGTGGAGCTATAAGTCAAGTGGTCAAGTACTAGCCTTGAGCAAAAGAGCTCAGGGACAGCACCCAGGCCATGAGTTCAAGCCTCAGGACCAGCACAAACACACACACACACACACACACACACACACACACACACACACACACACTGGAGGAAGACAGGGATCAGAGGCACTGAAATCTTGTGGGATTCTCAGAATCAAAGGAAAGGTAACTTCACTCCAACTTGTCTTAGCTCACTTCAAATGCATTGTCTGAATATCTGCACACCTACATCTCTGAGATGTGTCCTGTATCAGTGAGGTATCCTGTATTCACTGTGTATGTCTCTTTTCTGGATTGTACAATGATTTAGCTTGGAGCCCTTTCAGACTGAGGGAGGAGCTATACCCCTTAGGGGTAGCTAATTGCTTTGGAAAGCAGACAAGCCGGTGATGAGCATACCTTTCCTTGTAAACTAATCAAACCAGAGCCCATATTCCCAATGAACTTATCCATCTACCTATATACTCCTCAGGGCCCATTAGCAGGTGCTAGATAATCAGGGACCACAGTCCACCTAAAGCTTACCAAATTATTCACCCTGGGCAGTTCAAAACCCACTGAGCTATCTCATGGGTTCCTTCCCAGGAAACCGCAGGAAAGGCTTTTCCTCATGCTTTTCCTCACTCCTTTGGGCCTTCTAACAGACTTGTGCTTCTCAGTGTGGCCCTGCATGGCCCACAGGCCTTCTTTCTTTAGGGACCTATGAACACAGCTATCTTCTTTGTTTATGCTGCTGGGGATTGAACCTAGGGCCTTGCATGTGCTCAGCAAACACTGTATCACTAAGGTACATTCTCAGCACTTAAGGTGTCTTGGGGAGGGGGGCTGTTGTTTGTTTCTTTTTGCTGCCAGTCCTAGGGCTTAAAATTGGACACTGTCCCTGAGCCTATTTTTCTTGAGCCATAGCAATTCTGGCCTTTTCTGAATAGTTTATTAAAGATAAAAGTGTCATGGACTTTCCTACCCAGGCTGGCTTTGAACCTTGATCCTCAGATCTCATTCTCTTGAGTAGCTAGGATTACAGACACAAGCCACCAGCATCCTGGCTAGCTCTTAGATTTTTGAGATAGGATCTCACTATGGAACCCAAGCTGGTCTTGATTTCATGATCTTCCTGCCTCAACCTCTCAAGTGCTGTGATTATTAGTATACTCTACTATATCCTTCCTCCTTCTTCCATGTCTGCGTTTTTTGTTTACCATATCCAATGAAAAAAAAATCCTAGGTGCATTTTGAAAGCACATCTCATAGTTTAAAAATCACCTATTATATTTCAGGCACAGTTTCAAATACCAGGGATAGAATAGTGACCATGCAAACAAGGTCCTTGAGCTAAAAACAAAACAAAAAAAACCCCACAGTCTAGTAGGGACAATTAATAAGCAAAGAAAGAATACATAGCAAGATAATCTTGTGTTATCAATGAAATAAAGATGCACATGAGTCATACATTGTACACTCAGGGTACCCAAAGGTCTGTCTGGTTGCTTGGAAGCATCCAAAGTAACCATAATGCATCTGCGGCTGATGCTCAGCCAGAACAAACTCAGTCTCTTTCCCAACAAGGAAAAGGAGGGCTCTGGTCCAGGAGAAAATGATTTCCACCTGGTCCAATCAAGTGGCTTTCCAAATGCTATAAAACTCATTCGCCCAAGTACCAGGGTCCCAGGGATGGGCTGGCCACATGTTGAATGCTAAGGACAGCCACCAGCTTGGTCATGCTTCCTTCTGTTTGCAACAAAAAGATGGTGCAAAGATCTCTGGGTCCTCTTTGCTTCCAGTCATCCCTGGAGACCCAATTCCCAGTTCAGCTTTGAGCAATAGCAGCCTTACCCACGTCACTGGAGTCCTGACCCCATCCCCTTGTTCTTGGTCTGATGATTTGTGTGTGTAAGTGTGTGTGTGTGTGTGTGTGTGTGTGTGTTTTGTTTTAAAGCATCCAAGGAGGGGTAAGCTGGCCACCCTGAGTCCACATTGCCAACACACAGATTTACCCACCTTTTATTTATTATTGAATTATTTTTGCTTAATTAGATCTAACTAATTGAAGACAAGAATAGAATAAAATAGAGTAGAAAATATCAACTCACAGTCCCTCCAATTGTCATGACACATCATGAGGTCATTGACATTCCTTCCTACACTGAGCCTGGGGACCAGTACCCATATAGTTCCCTTTATCGAGAAAAAACTAGAGCCCCTAGATGTGAACATAATTCCCATGTCTCCCTGGGAGCTTCCAAGACAGGCAGACCCATCACATAGGGCAACTGGGGGCAGTGAGCAGGGCCTGCTTGGGTATAAATGGCTCCACTCTTAGCCCTGGCTCCTTTCTTTGTGTAGCCTCCTCTCTCCTACCAGCAACCCAGCCAGGGCCAACTCCTCCCAGGAACATTCCCTGAGATCTGGTGAAGACTTGGCTCCATCCCTGAAACAGGCTTGGCTTACCCAGATTCCAACCATTTGCCTCCCACCATGGATGACTCCAGTGGATTTATTTGGGTACTTCACTAAACCCAGCCAGTCAGCTTCAATAGCTGCCCTTTAGGAGCCTCTTTGCTGTCACTAATATCATGCCTCACAACTAGGAAAATGCAAAGAGACTTCTCAGACCTTGAAGCGACTGAAAAGCAGCAGACTTCTCCCAGGGCTGGCAGAGCCAGAGGGAGCTTCTGTGTGGCCAGAACACAATGCTGCTCATCAATAAAATGCCCATGTCCTCCCTGAACTCCACCTCCAACAATCCCTCCAGCTTAGCAGTCTGTGAAAAAGTCCATTCCACTGTATGTAGGTCAAATCTCAAATTCTCAAGGCTCCCCACTGGCTTTCAAATGTCAACAATGTGCTACTTAGCAAGCATTTTCTGTTTCCCCATTTAAGTGGGAAGTCTGCAGAGGCAGGCCCCCACCTTCCTGTTCCACCTAAGGTCCAGGCCTCCAGTGGGGTCCTGGCATTGTAGCAGCCTGTACATACAAACTCTTTGGACCCATTGCAGCTTTCGCAGAAAAGGCTTTCATTCCCATTCATTTATTTGCTTATCCACAAATTGCAATACTCATTTGTTAGGGAAAACTCACCAGTCATTAATATGAACCTTAAAAAAGTGTTTCAAGGAGGATTTAGACCCTGATAATTTCCAGTTTGAACCTGACACATTATCCAAGAAAAGATTGCAGGAAACCATGAATAATCCAGAATTTTCCTACTAGGGTCTATGTGTAATGAAGATATTCTGCTATTTGCAAAGCAAAAAATCAAAACAAAGCAAAACCAAAACCAAAACAGGAGGCTAGGAAGTAGGTAATCAGGCAGAAAAATCAGGACCTGATTGCCTCTCCCTGTATCTACCTGGAAGTAAAAGGAAACATAGTTTTTGGACTGTAGTTACCATTTGGAAAAAAAAAAAAAAAAAGCAAGGAAGTCAGTCTCCACTGACTCATATCTTTAACCCCAGCTACTCAGAAAGCTGAGATCTGTGGATCACAGTTTGAAGCCAGGCAGAGAAATCCAAGAGACTCATATTTCTAATCAGGAAAATACTGAAATGGAGGTGTTTCTCAAGTGGTAGAGCACCAGCCTTGAACAAAAAGAGTTAAGGAGGGTACCCTGGCCCTATTTCAAGCCCCAGTACTGATTGGCACAAAAAGAAGAAGGAGGAAATATTTAAGCGCACAATTTGAATCCAGACCCCTAGAGCAGGATCTGGACTAGAGAACTCTCAGTGACTTTACCTGTGGATTAAAAAGAATCAAGTTTAAATCAAGATTTTGCTGGCAATGTAGCTCAGTGGCAGAGTGCCTGCCTAGTATGCATGAAGCCCTAGGTTTGATGCAAAAAGCCATAAGTGGCACTATGGGTCAAGTGGTAAGAGCGCTAGCCTTGAGCACAGAGGAATGGTCCAAAAAAAAAAAAAAGCAAGATAATCAAGATAAAGAGAATATCACCTGTGTGTATGTATGTATGTATGTACCAAGCTGCTTGCTGTGGTCTCCCTCAAATCTCCATTCCACCAATCTCCATTCCACCACTCTGAGCTACTGGGAATCTGGCCTGGGACTGCCATTCTGTTGGGTTGAAAGCAAGCAATCATTCTTTACAGGCACTAATTCAGGGACTCTGTGGCACCATCTCTCACACTTAAGCATACACACAAACCTAGGACAGGGAAGTGTAAGGCAGGAACAAGACAGAGTGAATGCTCATCCCCAGACGGTTCACTTCCACCCTCTTGCTAATCCCATTACCTGCCTAATGGACACCTGGATTGCTCTGATTTGCAAACCTGGCTGGAGCAGGCAGCAGGTAAGGTTCTTCCTGGAAGGCACCATACATGGCCAGAAAACCTGGATGTTATCTGAAGAGTGCTCAGGAGCTTCTTAAATGTGTCCCAAAGCAGAGTGATATTACTTACCACTTAGACCTTCAGGAGAGACTTCCTGCCAGGGCTATGATTTGACAGAAAAGCAAGAACATTGCAAGCAAATGGCAAAGGCAAAGAAGAGAGGCCTGGGATGTCTGGAGGATTAGAAGATCTACCAGGGGAGAGAGCCCAAAGCTGGGAAGGGGTGGAGACAGTAGCACTCAATGCCCTTCATGCCCAATGTATGGGAAGTTCCTATCTTAAGCATGCAAAATGATAGAAGAGAAGCAGGCGCCCCAGAGAGAAGTCCAGGAGAGCTCGGCCCAGTGCAGAGCTCCTGGAAGCATGGGTGTGAGCAGTGAAAAACCTCATTTCATTTTGCTTCTAATCCTTTTAAGAGTGATACTTTCAGGAATGTGGCTTAGTGGTAGAGTGCTTGCCTCATATGCATGAAGCCCTGGATTCGATTCCTCAGTACCATGTAAACAGAAAAAGCCAGAAGTGGCACTGTGGCTCAAGTGGTAGAGTGCTAGCCTTGAACAAAAGAAGCTCAGGGACAGTGCTCAGGCCCTGAGTTCAAGTCCCATGACTGAAAAAAAGTGATTTTTTTATGAAAAGAATTACCAGAGAAATGAATTTTTATCTGGGCACAAGTGGCTCACATTTTCTTCATTTGTGATCAATACGAAATACATGTAGATCTGGCTTCCGACTAAGCAGGCTGAAGCAGCACTTGTTGGGTTACCACGGGTCCTGGGGATGAGGGGAGAGTCAGAGGGAGCCTCTGCCCAGCCCCCACACTCCAGCACTGAGTGTAGTCACCATTTGATGAGCACAACACCTGACTCAGTAAGTGCTGGCTCTTCCCCCAGCTTATAGGTGAGGAAACAGAGGACCAGAGAGCTTAGGGGCCTCATCTGATGTTGGCAGGAAGGGTTGTGGCAGAGGTGGTTGGAAATCTTCACCTCCTGATCATTCACATGTTACCCTTACCCCTGATGAAAATGGCCTTTGCCTACTTTGGCACAGTTATGTTTTCTAAAATTCATTAATCAATTGGTCACATATGGGGGAAAGACAACAAGGGTCCAGGTCCTGCTTGAAGACTCACTGGGTGGGAAGAGATGGCTCCGTTGAAGGAGTGTGACCAGTCTAGTTTGGGCCAGGTTGAGGTTAAGGCTCAGACTTCCAGGGGGGAACAGAGCCATATGTTCTGAGCTCCTGAGCAAGGATTGGGCTAAAAGTTTGAGAAACATCAGGATGAGGATAAAGATGAAAGGTGATGAGATTCCCTTAGGAGACCAAGAACATTGTAAGAGGAAGCCCAGGATATAGAGAAGGTAGGGAAAGAACATCAAAAGGGAAGGAGGTAGCAAAAGGGTGTCCAGGGCTACACAAAAGAACATCTAACAGGCTGGGAAGGTGGCTCAGTGGTAGAGTGCTTGCCTTGCATGCATGAGGCCAGAAGTGGCACTATGAGCTGAAGAGCTGAGGGACAGCGCCCAGGCCCAGAGTTCAGGCCCCATGACCGATTAAAAAAAAAAAAAAAGAACATCTAGCAACCTAGGGAACTTAGCCATTGTTAGTGGTGAACACTTAAAAGTCGTGTGTGTGTGTGTGTGTGTGTGTGTGTGTGTGTGTGTGTGCACGCGCGCATGCGCACACGTGCATGTACGCACATGCCTGCGTGAGTGAGTGAACACTCATGTGCCAGTCCTGGGGCTTGAACTCAAGAACCTGGGAGCCATCCCTTAGCCTTTTCACCCAAGACTATTGTTCTACCCCTTGAGCCACAATTCTGCTTCTGGATTTTTGCTGGTTAGTTGGAAATAAGAGTTTCATGGACTTTCCCAGAGTGACAAGGCTCAGCTGCTTGTGGACAGCCAGAAAAACTTAGAACCTGACTCCAAGGCCCTGCTCTTACTAATCCTGCCCTGCAGGCCCCACCTCTACCTGTCTTACCCTGAGGCACCAAAAGACAGCAGAGCACAAAGGTCCTGTGTTTAATGGGGCTTCACTGAAGCCTGTGTAGCTAGGCCACATAGACTGCCCTGACACTTGCCAAATGTACTCACTGCTGGACACT
The DNA here is from genome assembly GCF_000151885.1 of Dipodomys ordii. NCBI lineage: Eukaryota > Metazoa > Chordata > Mammalia > Rodentia > Heteromyidae > Dipodomys > Dipodomys ordii. The sequence goes on from NW_012267417.1 coordinate 2,107,288, forward strand.
TGGGAGAGATACACAGAGAGAAATACTTGGTCCTAATCTAAAGGAGGAACAGATAGCAAAGGGAGAAAAATCCTCAGGAAAATTAGTCTCCAAGAAACAAAGTTTTGCTTGCCCCTGTCTCCCACAGTTTATCTGTACATTCTCTCCTTTGTCCCTCTGCATTTGTTCATTCCTTGGTAGTCTCCCGACTCTGACCTTCATCAGCCACTTTTCTGCCAAAGACTTTGCTTCTGTGGGTCACTGGAAGCCACTGCTTTCTGGGTATCGCTTGTCAACTAGGCTCTGTTGGCTTGGGTCTTTCCCAGGAGGTCTTGGGAAAGATTCCTGAAGGATTCAGTTCCCATCAAAGCCTGGTCTCTAATTGCAGGCTTGTCTGAATCAGAAGAGAACAGAACCCAGAGTTCATTATCAAGCATTGATTCCTGCTAGAATATACATCCTCACACTCTAGTATCTGTTCGTTCTTTATTTAACTTGCTAAGGTTCTCAAACCTAGGTTTACCTGGTAAGGTTAGATGCTTTTGAAAAGGGTAATGGTGACTATTGGGTGGTCCCTTGCCCCTTCTTGCTTCCTGTAGATGCACATATGGTCCCTATAGCCACACCTCCTGGGGAAATGACATGAGTGACAGTATTTGCCGAGATCTGGACACTGGGACAGGACCAGGCCAGAAAGAAAACCCTTCTGGAAAACATGTGAGAAATACAAGGACAGGCTTGTCATGCCCTTGGACCTCAGCATTATCCCTCTTGCTTTTGCAGTTGTTTAATGTTGAAACAAGTCAAGTTGAAGCTGTATAATAAATGAATTCCAGCTTGAGTCTTGGCAGGATTTGTTTTGCTTAGGGGAAGTTGTTTATGCTAACGGGTCCCCCCCTCTGTATAGTTTGATTTATATTAAACAGAGTCTTGTCCATCATCTGGATGCTGCTGTAAACAAGATAATCTTTGTCTACCAGGAATGAGCCCAATGCCAATAGCTTTAAATAAACACAAGCACCAGTTTTATATTTTTTGTATTGTCTGAGGTAACTCCTGGCAAGGTTGTTAATGGCGCCCATCAGCTTCTCCCTGGCTAAGGTAGTGTCGGCTTTCAGACAGATCTTGTTTGTAGTACACTAGCTCAGAAAAAATGATTCCATACTTAGTAGATGAGTACAACCAGAGCAATGTACTTTTGTGTGGTTTGGGTATTTTAAACCATGATGTCTAGGTATCATGAGTTCTTTTTGTGCTGGGTAGAACAGGGCATGGGCTGGGGTAGGAGGGAAAACCTAAGACATAGGAAGTGAAATCTTGGACTTGAGCTATTGTTTCCAAGGACAGGACTCTAGGTACAACTAGAGTTCAAGGATTCTGTTACAGGTAGAGTCATGACTCCACTCTATGGAAGTCATGGGTGCAGTGATTTGCATTGCAGGCAGAAAATAACTGACTTTTGCGGAAGCTTAAGTGTCTGTTGCAACTGCAAACCAAGTAACTGCAGAACTCTACTGCTCTTTATATAGTGATCAATGATCTCAATGGAGTGAAGCAAAAAGCCTTTTTTCCCTGGCTAATCTCTCCTGTAAGGAAAACAAGACCTAGGTAATAGTACACCAGAGTTACATTTCCATCTCTATTCAGAAATAGACCAGCTGAAATGTTATTTCCTTTCTTTCTCTTTTCTTTCTCTCTGTCCTTTTTCTTTATTCCTTTCCTTTCCTTTCCTTCCCTCCCCCCCCCCACTGGGGCTTGAACTCAGGGCCTCACACTGTTCCTTAGCTTTTTGGCTCTAGGCTAGCACTTTACCACTCGAGCCATACCTCCACTTGCAGCTTTTTACTGGTTAATTAGAAATAAGTTTCTTGAATTTTTCTGCCATATCTGGCTTCAAAACCTTGATCCTCAGATTTCAGCTTCCTGAGTAGCAAGGATTACAGACATAAGCAATCAGCACCCAACTTCTTTTACTTTTTCCTTTTTTTTTGAGACAGGGTCTCACTATGTATCTCAAGATGGCCTTAAACCCTTGACCTTCCCTCCTCCACTTCCCTGAGAGTACAAGTAGGAGTCATTAAGCCTGGCTTAGAAATGTCTCTTGTAGTAGCAACTATTGGGTTAATATTTCCAGCATCAAATGCAAGACATAAGGAATCAATTCCTAATTGCTAATCAAGCTGCTTATGGAATATGTAGATGAGGGATGGTTGGTGAATGGAAGGGGAAGATGGAACATTCCCTGAGAAAGAACTGATAGATAGGAGCAAGGTCTTTGTGGTCCTTGTTTGAGGAGTTGAAAATGCCTCAGGTCTGATTTATAAACCTTCAAACTAAGATGAACAAAAAGTAATTTAACAATCAAAGAGGCAAAAGAAAAATCCCAATTCATAACTACATACTTTATACTGATTTGGGTTCATATCATGCAAAAGAGGCAAGCTATTAGACTATCAGATATAGCCTGGGCTGCAGGTGGGACAGGCAAGGTGAAGGCTTCAGGCCCTGGAAAAAGATTGCATGGGGACAAGCTTGGCTTTGCCTGTCCTTGTTTAAGTGACTTAAGCCAAATTATTTAATCCATGTGTGTCTCAGTTTTCTTGTCAGTATAATAGGAATAATACAGTTACTTAATGACTATTAATTAGTAGTAGTAGTTAATGATGGGAAACCAATCAGAAGTATTTCACTGGATGATTTTTTTTAGTGTGCAAGTATCCTGGAGTAAGGGTTAGAGCCATGGCCTGGAAGGTAGCTTAAGTGGTAGAGTGCCAGCCAATCCACCAGAGTGTCAGATACTGAGTTTGAGTTACAGTCTCTGACCAGAAAAAATATTCTGGAGTGTACATACACAAAGCTAGATAGTATAAGGCTGAGTGTAGCCTTTGACACTTGGAAACTGGGCATGATGGTATATTTTTTAGTCTCAGGAGGCTAAGGCAAAGAGATATTGATTTTGAGGCCAGCTTGAGCTACATAACAAGACCCCAACTTTAAATAGGACTAGGAATATATTTCAGTGGTAGAGTGTTTGCCTACCACATGCAAGGGCCTGAGTTCAATATCCACTACTAAAAAGAGAACAGGAGGAAAGGAAAAGAAAGGAGAGGAGAGGAGGAAACATACTATTTTCAGTGAACTTTTATATATAAGTAGACATATATTTTTAAGTCATGATAAATATAGAGATACAGTCATTTATGATAATTACCAAGTAATATGTACTTCATATAATTGTGTATTCTTTTACAAGTGGTAGTGAAATAGATTTGCTTACACCAGCATCAGCACAAACATGTGAGTGATGGAATGTCCCGTGATATTACAGTGGCTGAGCTTTTGACACAGCACTGCTAGATGACCATTTACACTTCTGTTACTTCAGGATGGATGAAGAACAACTCCACACTTTCTAAAAGAGCCCACCTATGACAAGTAGCAAAGTACTCTTGTTTCTAAGGATATTTCTCTCAAATTAAGAGTAGAAATAAGTAGAGTCTGCAATGTCAGCAAAAGATGGAGTTTCATATATTAAATACAAAGGAGAAAGATGTCATAGGCATCCTCCATTATATTATTATGGAACCATTGTTGTATATGCAGTCTATGACTGACCAAAATATCATTATGCAGTACATGACTACACATAGGTTACATTTTATTGGGATAAGTAAATTCGCTTTAGTGTGGCATAGTGTAACCCAGTTGTCCTTCCTCAAGGGCAATGTGGCATATGTGGCCCGATAGGCAGATGTTCAAAATGATTTCTTCAATAGAGTACCTGTAACAGTACAGGTTCAGATACTGAATATGGAACCCACTAGAGCTGTTTTAGGTGAGCTGGGCTTAAACAAGATCACTTGTAGAAGGCTGGTGGCTTATGCCTGTAATCCTAGCTACTCAGGAGGCTAGGATCTGAGGATCGCAGTTCAAAGCCAGCCCAGGCAGGAAAGTCCGTGAGACTCTTATCTTCAGTTAACCACAGAAAACCAGAAGTGGCACTGTGGCTCAAGTGATAGAGAGTCAGCCTTGAACTGAAGAGCTCAGGGACAACACCTAGGCCCAGAGTTCAAGCCCCATGACTAACCAAATAAAAAAAAAATCCCTTGTAGAATCAGTGGGAGATTTGAAGAAACCAAATCTAGGTAACAACATTTTATCAGTGTTCATTTCTGGGAGTAAGGATAATACTCCTCGCCTGTCTATGCTTCTTTATAGATCTGTCAACATCCATGACTAATTTCATCTATGAAAAAACAACACAAGGGTTTTTATAGCCCATCAATTGAAAACTAACACTCCTCCTTCTCCACTTCCTCTCCTTCCTCCTTTCTTTCCTCTCAATCATTTACTGATATTTCAAAAGATCTCTCACTATTAGCTTAATATTTACCTGTAGAACTAGTAAACTATTAGTTATTTTCAAAGTATAACAAACACCCCAGTGTGTGTGTGTGTGTGTGTGTGTGTGTGTGTGTGTACACGCACAGGGGTGGAAGTTCTTGGTGTTTGAATTCAGGGCCTGTGAGTGCTGTTCCTGAGCTATTTTGCTCAAGGCTAGCACTCTCCCACTGAAGCCACAGCAGCTTCACTTCTGTTTTTTTGATGCTTCTTTGGAGATAAGAGACTCCTGGAATCCCTCTCAAACCTAACAAACCAATTACTAAATGGGCAAGGGAACTAAAGAGGGACTTCTCAAATGAAGAAATAAAAATGGCAAAGAAACACATGAGGAAATGTTCTACATCCCTGGTGGTGAAGGAAATGCAAATAAAGACAACCCTGAGATACCACCTTACCCCAGTCAGAATGTCCCACATCCACAAATCAGCCAACGACAAATGCTGGAGGGGATGTGGAGAAAGAGGAACCCTATTGCACTGCTGGTGGGAATGTACACTTATACAACCACTTTGGAAAGCAGTCTGGAGGGTCCTTAGAAAGCTAAAGATTGACCTCCCTTACGACCCAGTCATACCACTTCTAGGTATCTACCATGAACAACAGGAACCAATATACAAGGACACGTGCACCTCCATGTTTATTGCAGCACTGTTCGCAATAGCTAGGATACGGAAACAACCTAGATGCCCCACCACAGATGAATGGATCCAAAAATTGTGGTATCTATACACAATGGAATATTATGCAGCCATTAGAAATGACAAAATAATGGCATTTGCAGGGAAATGGATGGAGCTAGAAGGAATCATGTTGAGCGAGGTAAGCCAAGAACGAAGAGACAAACGGTACATGGTCTCCCTGATAAGTGGATGCTAAATCCAAAATGTTAGGTGATATCACAAAACTAACAGGACTTAAGAAACAAAGAACTCCCACTCATCTGGTTGAACCACTACTAAATATCCCCATGCTGCTGATCATGTGATATGTATGGTATATAACATGTGAGCACCGTTATATATTACAGACTGTGATAGACAATTTGCTCCAGGAAAGTTAGAATGAACTTGTGACTTTAAATGAGCATCATTATTCTACAATACTGTGAATTTCCGGAAATTATGTAATCACTTAATCACAATCAAAAAAAAAAAAAGAACCTCGGGGAAGGGAGGGAGGGAGGGGATGGTAGGGGGAAAACAATGGAGGGGTAACAATTCAAGAGGAAGTGTACTCATTACCTCACTCATGTAACTGTAACCCTCTGTATAGTATCTTTACAATAAAAAAAACAAAAGAGACTCCTGGTTGCTTTGTACCACACTCCCCAGATCTCAGCCTCCTGAGTGGTTAGGATTACAGACATCAGCCTCCAGCACCCAGCCAAATACCCAACTTTTAAACCAAACTTTGATTGTCAGTGGTTGGGTTTTATCCTTAGCTCTTGAGTGAATTTGTCTTTTGTCATCTGGAACTAAAGTGAAGACTTCAAAACCATATTAAATAGTTGCTTCTTGCTCAACTTGTTTCTTTAAAAACAGTAACAAAAGTAGCCCCATCTCAAGCAAGAAAGGCTGAGATATGTCCTACAGGATGTGTGCAGAAAAATGTTGTTGAGAGTGCCACCAGTCTCGGCCACACTTGTTCATAGTTTCTAAAAAAAGTTACCTTTTTTTTTTGGTGCTAGTACTAGGACTTTGGATTCAGGACCTGTGTGCTGTCCCTTAGTTTTTTTTTTTTTTTTTTTTTGCTCAAAGTTGGCGCTCTACCACTTGAGCCACAGCTTTACTTCTAGCTTTCTTTCAGTGGTTAATTGGAAATAAAAGTCTCACACACTTTCCAGGTTGGATTTAAACTCTGATTTTCAGATCTCAGCCTCATAAGTTGTTAGGATTTATAAGGGTAAGCCACCAGCGCCTAAAGCCTTCTAGAATATTAATCAAATTCCTGGGAATGGGCTGTGTTCCTGGGCCTGACACAAATATTTGTTGACTGTTTACAAATAAGGATTTTCACATGACCCTCTGCGCTGCCTTGCAAGAGCAAAATTCTCATCTCGGTTGTAAGCGGGCATTGGTGGTTCACATCTGTATGAGCTCCCAAATTCATTTACTTATAGCTAAACCAGCTTGCCAGGCACTGATGGCTCATGCATGTAATCCTAGCTACTCAGGAGACTGATATCTGAAGATTGCCATTCAAAGCCAGCCTGGGCAGGAAAGACCGTGAAACTCTTATCTCCAATAAAGCACAGAAAACCGGAAATGGTGCTGTGGCTCAACTGGTAGAGTGCTAGTCTTGAGCTGAAGAGCTGAAAGACAGTGCTCAAGCCCAGAGTTCAAGCCCCATGACTGACAAAAAAAAAATCTTATGTCAAAAAATATGAGAAGAAAGAAGGTAGCTGGCCACTGGTGGCTCACACCTGTAATCCTAGCTACTCAGAAGGCTGAGATCTGAAGATCATGGTTCAAATCCCACCTATGCAGAAAAGTTTGTGAGAGTCTTATCTCCAATTAACCAAAAAAAAATCCAGAGGTGGAGGTGTGGCTCAAGTGGTAGAACATCAGCCTTAAGCAAAAAAATAAGGCTCTGAGTTCAAGCTCCAGTATCAGCACAAAAGAAGGAGGAAGAGGAGGGGGAGGAGGACCCTAGTCTCCTGCAGGAATTCTCCTGGCAGTACCTTAGGGTGAAGACAGGGAGCAATCTTAGAAAGTGTCTCTGGTCCCTACTCCAGGGGGGTTAGGCAAAGGGAAAACAAGGACCATGAAATGTCATGCAAGCCTCCAGATTATTAATGAGCTTTCTGTCCCTAGGACAGGTACCTTAGGTGAATCAGCTTAAAAGGAACAAAGGTTATTTTGACTCCATGGTATTTTAGTATCTGATGACTTGGCCTTGTTGCTTTAAGGTAGCACAAAACATTGTGGTAGAGGAATTCTGTTCACCTCATGGCAGCTGGGGAAGCTAAAGCAAAGAGAGGAAGAGAAGGAGACAGAGATCTCCTAATACCTTCTTCAAGGGCATGCTCCCAATGACCCAATTTCCTTCTGCTAGGCCCTACCACCTCCCAAAGTTTCTGCCACTTCTCAATAAATAGTAACACAGTCTATGGTACCAAGACCTTAGTGCATGGAGCTTTGAGGCCATGCTGATGCCTTCCTGGGCTTCAGCAGTGGAAAATACTATTCCCCTGGATATGCTAGATTAGATTTGGAACGCCCCCTCTAAGGCCTATGTATTCAAAGCTTTATCGTTGATGTGGCATTATTGGGAAGAAGGTCAGCCTTATGAGGTATGGGAATTCTTTAGGTTCTTGGCAGTATGCCCTTGAAGGGGATAAGGAAATTCCCTACTCCTTCATTTTCTCCTTTGCTCTCTGGGTTATGATGTAAATGGTTTTGTTCTGTCACACACTCTAGCCATTGATGAGCTACCTCACCACAAGCCCAGCACAACTGGGCCAATGAATCGTGAAATACAACCTCCAAAATTGTGACTCCAAATAAACCTTTATAAGTTGATTTTCTCAAGTATTTGTAACAGTGATGAAAAGCTGACTCACACAGAAAAAATGTGTGAGTCAGCTCCTTTAATAAGAAGCTGCCATGCAGCATCTGAACAGGCCCCAAGGGCTGCTGGGGAGGTAGAGAAGGGGGTGGGGGAATGAGGCTGTACTCCAAGTCCTACTGCCCCAAGTCTACCTTTTACCCCAACCCCTCAATTCATTGTACCTCAGAGGCACCATAAATATTTCTTTAATTTAACTACTCTCCTTGTATATATTGGAGCTTACATTGAGAAGGTTCAAAAGGAAAAAGAAAAAGAAAAAAAAAGAAAATCCAACATCTTCCTTATGTCCCACAGGGCCCCAGTTAGATTCAGTTTGCTCTATTTGAAGTACATAGACAAAGATGGGTATGGGCAAAAAGACAGTAAATAACTGTGCCCCACTGCCTCCTAAAAGCAGCACATTTCACACATCACATTTTAGGGCAAGCTCCATATTTCCTGTGTGTAACTATAATTTGACTCACTTGATACAAGCAACAGGAATGCTCCCCTAATGGTGCTGGGAAGATGGGGTACGGGCTCATACAAGCCTTATTCTTAGAAAGAAAACGAATGCATTTTCCTGCCTTCTGCTTCATGGTGATTTCAGCAATTCCATTTGGCTCCAACTTCTCAAATTCTGTGTGTGAGATGGCCCTAGTTTTTTGGTGTTTTGTTTTTTGGGGGGGGCTTGAGAGGGGGTGGTAAGCTCTCTTTAGTATGGAAGGCACACACTGTAGTAATCCATTTTTTTTTCCTTCAGCTCTCAACAAAGGACTCCTTAAGCCCTGGAAACCCCCCTCTGACTCTGATTATGGGTTTTCTGGTGCCAGTCATGGCCAGTTTGTCAGTGAGGGTGAGGGGAGGGAGAGAGAGGAGGGAGAGAGAGGGAGAGGGAGGGAGGAGGGAAGAGGGCAGGAGCAACCAGTTCAGAACCAGCGCTGTGTGTGGTCCCAGGCTAGTCCTCCTTTCATGAAATCCATGCTTCATTCCTGGCTCCGGTTAAACTTGAGTCACTGAATGAGTCCCTTATCCACTTTCCAAAACACTGAAGAGGTTTGAAAGGGCTCTGTGGGCAGACTGTTACTATCAGCAAAAGCAAACAAGCCAATGTATTTAGCTAAGCATTTTTTTTTAATATTTAAACATCTTAACCTTCAGCTATTCATGAACAGTTGTGGCCAACCAGGGAAGCAGACGGGAGGGGCTGTGGAGCTGCAAATGTTCCTTCAGGTGGGTCTGCTGTCCCATGGAGAGGCCAGTCTGGGGTGGCCAGGTTTCTTACTGGCTCCAGAGCTGGAAATGAGGACCAGTGTGCCTCTAAGACTGGGGGACTGGGGACTTGGGGGGGATAGACAGTGTGGGTGGCAGCTGGCTGTAGAAATCACTCATAGCCTCCCAATAATCAGATGTGGTTTAAAGCCTAACTTTAGTGTTTCCCACTCTTAAAAAAAATTAAAAATTAAAGTCTAGGCAAGCTCCTCTGTTGAAAAGAAAGCTCTCCAGTGGCAGAAGAATTACCGGGCTAAGCCAGGGAAGCTGTGGGTGTCCAAAGCCAGGTGCAGGTACACAAATATGTTCCCTGTGGACCAGGCCTGGACTCCCCACTTCGGGAGCTGAGGCCTGTAAAAGTGGCCTGGCCCGGGCTTGTGACAGACCACAGCGCCTCCGTGGCGCGGGGACCCCTCCCTGCCTGGACAGGATGGCACCAGACTCCCGCCCACCAGACTTCATTCCACCAGCTGGAAGTGGCTTTCTGGTTTATGGAGCAAGACGGACCTGTAAAGTCAGTAATTCTCACTGGCCAGAAGAAAGTCAGCACTCCGCCCCCCTCCCACCCCCACTCAAGCCAAAGGGAGGCTTCTGGAACCCCGCAGGCCCCCCTGAGCCAGCCCGGATCTCAGCCAGGCCTCCCTGCCCGAGGGTCTGAATGGGCTCCCTGTCTGCCAGAGCAAATAAGACCCCTGGGCGGGGCGCTTGGGCACAGCCTGGCTGCAGAGCAGGCCGGAGGTTACACAGGACGCTAGGGAGGACAGGGGACTTTTTCTCTCTGGAGGTGCCACTAGGGAAAGCCTGCCAAAGTCCTTGCCAAGGAGTTCAGTCTGCTCCGATACTACGGATGCATCAATAAATGGCTCCATTCAAAGAACACAAGGCCCAAAGGGCTTTTCTAAAGCAACTGCCCGCCCATGCCCTGACCAGAGCCACCTCCTGCCACTCCTCGCTGCTACTTTGGTCCCCTTGTCTGGGTCAGGCTCACCCAGCTGTTCTGCTAAGCTTCTAAGTGTTCTGGATTTCAGAAAACGCAGTTTCTCAGAAAGAGATTCTGCTTTTCTACCTGTGAAAGGTAAATGATAATATCTGGTGGGGGCTTAGTAAGAGGTCGACTTGGGGAGTGCCGGGCCTGGGTAAGTCCTCACTATGTGCCTCCTATTGTGAGTCAAACCGCCTGGCAGTGTGCAAAGTTCTCATAGCTTTGCCAACAGCTCTAAGGAAGGAAGCCTGCGGTTGCCTCCATCCCAAAGGCAGGTGTGTGGTAGGGACCAGGGAGAGGCATCTAATATTTTTCAGCTGCATGCATCTCCCCTTCCCACCTCACCAGCTAGCCCCTGGGGGTTCAGTTCTTCAGCATCTACCAGGGATTGTTTTCACCAAAATTGGAGGGTGCGAGATCCATCACCTCTTCTTGTGTACCTAATACAAGACAAATGCAATGAAATGGGTCTTACCACTGTACTACTTAAGGGGATCATGACATGAAACCATGGCCACACATATTCAATACAAAGATTTTTTTTCCCTAAATATTTTCCATTCGCAGTTGGTTGAACCCACTGATGGAATGCTGGCATATGAGGGCAGTCTGTTCCAGTGAACTGCTTCTCATTTCCCTCTTGAGTCCTGTCCACAGTCTCTTGACAGTTGCTCCCCTCGAAGACCCCAAGACCCCTACTTTAACCTTTAACCCGAGCTTAGAAGAGCCTGTCTATGCTGTGGCCATCCATTGGCAGGCAATAGATGGAGGGGACCAAGTTGATCTTTATCCTTTTCTGTCTAAACAGTCATCTCATAGATGAAAACAGTGGGTCTGGTGACTGCCTTGCTGTACATTCTGTCCCTGCAGGCCTTTCAGCAGGCTAGGAGAAGGAGGCTTCTTGGATCTGTGGCCCAAGTGGACACCACAGGATTCCTTAAACAACTATATCCCCCAAACCACTCCAGTTTGGAAGCTTTCATGATAAGGAGACAAATAAGTGTTTTTCACAGTGTTCTTCAATAAATACTTATTGACCTTAGTTCATTCTGAAAGCCAGAAAATGTTGGAAAAGTGATGCTGAAAAGAAGGCAAAGGAAGCAAAAAGGAAAGAGTTTCAAACATGGACACATTAGAGAACTAGCCACCGTGAGTGGCATTAGGACTTATCTAGTACTAGCCTGCGTCAGAGCTCAGACTGAGGACACTGCCCTCGTGGTGTGAAGGAAAGGCTGAGGCAGATGTAGAACAGGGAATGTTGTCTCATGTCCCTTGCACTATTTGTTTCTTGTTCTGTAGAGGCTGGTCTGGAGTCCACATCTTCAGACTTAGGAGTCTCCATGGAGGCCCCTGCCTGGCAATATCCCCATTCAGGGCCAAGTACCTTTCCCGTGTGTGCGTGTGTGTGTGCACGTGCGTGCACGCTATGACACTCAGGGCCTTGTGCATGCTAGGCAAGTACTGTTCCAACTTGAACTCCATCTCAAGCCCTCAAAGTTCCTTTCTTTGTATCTCATTAGTCTTTGGATTCTGGCCTTGTTTTGCTCAACAGGCTGAAGCTGCCTTGCTAGCTGAGACATCACCCAGAGTGATTAAGCCATTGGCTGAAAGACTTTGTGATTGGAGCCGACACCCTAGGCCAACTTCTGCTGGTGACCATCAGGTCCCAAATTCCTGAGAGGACTCTTCTGCCACTGAAGCTAGCATGTAATTCAGCCTCCGTTTAAAAAACAGAACAGAACAAAACAAAAACCTGAAGCTACATAATGACCAGGCTATAGGTGGAATGCTATAGGCGGAACATCCTGGAGGTATTTGGATCATGAAGGTGGGGCCATCATCATAGGATGTGTGCCCTCAGAAGTAAACCCTAGAGAGATGTGTTGCGTTCTCCACCGTGTGAGAGCCCAGTAAGACCTCGTCAGTCTTTGAACCAAGAAATAGGTTCTCACCAGATACTGAATCTGCCAGCACCTTGAATTTTGACTTTTCAGACCCCAGAATTGTGAGGTTTTTTTTTTTTTTTGTTATTTGTTACAGTAGGCTAATTGAAACAGACCACTAGTAGAAAACTGATGGAATTCATTAACATAGTGGACTACATACAATCTTCCATTATAAAGAATGAACTAGAATGATCATAAACTAATTTGAAATAATGTCTAAAAGATAACAAAATTTGCAAAGATCTGAGTTGTAGGTATAGAAAAATTCTTTTTCTTGTGAATATAAAATACATAATCTTTGCTAATTCAAGGGTGGACTGTTTCTCCAAGTGTATAGTCATTTAAACTTCCTTTGGGGGAAGAAACATCCAAGACTTTATCGAATATTTCTTTGTACTGCTTGATTATTTTTTAAAAACAAGCAATGGTCTTTTTCATTGAAATGAAGGTTAAATAGAAATGACATAATAGAAATGTACAGAGAATGTTGTTTAAAGAAGTTGAGCCAGGTGCCTGTCTGTAATCTTAGCTACTCAGGAGGTTGAGATCTGAGGATTGCAGTTCAAATGTGCAGGCACTGGAAAGCACACACACACACAACACACACACACACACACACACACACACACACACACACACACACACACAGAGTTGACCAGTAGGAATGAATCAGAACCTCCTGCCTGAGTTCAGCATGTTTGTGACACTAGAGACAGTTTTAGCTCAAGCTGTTTCCGATTAATATCACAGCCCTCCAGATGAATGGAATGTAAACCACATACCAATTATGAGAATCCCAAAAAGGAAACTCCCTTTTCCGTCTGTCTATCCACCCAGTTATGCGCCCACCCACTCACAGGACTGTTGTGTCTCTCAAGAAGAGACAGAGAAAGGGATCCTGCTGCTAATAATAAAATTTGCCTGTGACCAAATCCACTCTGCATTTCTTCTTTTACTCCCTGGTGCAGCTCAGCCCTCCATAGAGGGAGAGTTAGATGCAGCTAAGCTACTGGCTCACATTTTGCAAAACTGTGGTTGGCCATGGAAAGAATCCTTTTCCCTGGCACTGGAATGGAGCATGCGTAATGAGGCCCTCTTCAGGGTCTCTAGCAGGTGGAACCACCATGGCAGACCCCTTCTCTTGGAAAGCTGCAGCACGAAGTGTGGTTTTCTGTGTTCCACATTCTCTACAATCTCTCCCTGCTTCCCTGCCTCTGCTTTGAAAGAAAGGGTGAATGGTCAACCCATATTTCCTGATCACTTTCTGTATCCAGCCTCTGTGGTGAATGTGAATGAGACCTTGACCTTTTCCTCCCGGGGTTTCTGGTCATCACGGCGCCCCCTATTGGCCATTGGAAGAGATTCCACAGGTTTCATTTTTCTGTTGAGTGTTTTGTTTTTGTTATTTGTTATTGTTTTTAACAAAGCTTGGGCCAGCCACTGCTGTCTGATGGTGACTACTGAGGATCCCTAAACTGTTATTTCCTTTCCTGGGTTTTGACTAGTTGGAAGCACTTTTCTCTCTGGGTCTTTTTTCTCATCCTTGCATGATGGGTAACTTTTTTGGTTGGGAGTGAAGGAAAATGCTCAGAGGCCCTTGCCCAGTTCTGGAAAACAGTGAATCTGAAATATGTTTATTCAGAAAAAGGGTTGATAAAAGAGACTGGCCTTAAAACCTACAGTTTGTCAGACCATAGGAGGAAAAAAGAGTGGAAATTTGTTCAGAGCAGTGAAATGACACTTCAGAAACAGGGAGTTGTGTCCTCAGGTCTGCAAGGCTGTAAATATTTCTCTCCAGCTGCTTCCTGGCATGGTTCTCTGATGCTCTGCTGGCCCCTACAGGGATGTGTTATAATAAATGCCAACCAAGTAGCATCCAGACCTGTGCTGTGCTCCTGGGCTTCCCATATATCAGTCAAGGTAAATTTCTAGTTGCTTTTCTATGATGCTGAGCAAAAAGGGTAAGAAATGATCCATATAGAGAATGACAGAGGTAATGACCAAGTGGAGAATGTTCAGAGTTATGCTTCCAAGTTAGATGCTCTCTGCTTTTGTGAAAACCTGTTATTAAATGCCAGACTTAAGTAAACACATAGCTGAGCTGGGAAAATCAGAGGTTCCTCCTGGGAAGGAGTTGAGGAAACAAGGTCAGCCAAAACTTCTCATCAGGAAAGGTGGTATATCCTGAAGGGCTCTAGTCTGTCAATACTCCAAAAGTACTAGCCAATATTTATGAATGACAAGCTAACATTTATGCAGAGGTGACAAGACAGCTCTGGTAGGTACTGCTTGAATCATGTCACAGTTCACTCATCAACCTCTCCTCAGCCCTGCACTGTACGTATGTATGATTTTTATTCTAATTCACATTTTGTAGATGACAGAACTGAGATACGAAGTTTCAGTTCATTGATTTAGTACCTCGTTTGTGGTTACATGGAGAGTATACATATAGTTCTCTATGGTCACCTAACATATTACCACAAATTTAGCAGCTTAAGCAAAACATACCTACTATCACTGAGAATCTGGGGGGAATTAGGCACTGCTTAGCTGAATGATCTAGATCAGGGTATCACATAGGATGCATTTCTGGTGTCAGACAGGGCTAAGGTTTCATTCGGAGGCTCAACAGAAGGATTGATGTTCAAGTTCCATTGACAGGCTGTTCCTTGAGTACCGTTGGAATGACAGCCTCAGATAGCTGCTAACTGTTGGCCAGAGGCCACCTCATTTCTTTCTGTGGCTTTTCTTTAGGGTCACTCAAGTAGCTTACATCCATAGGGAAGGCACTTGCTAATAGGGAGGTCACCATGTGAGACACCATCACCAGGGCCCTGACATTACATCATTATTTGCATATCTATTGGTTAGAAGCAGTCACAAGCTCTGTGAACACTCACGGGGAAAGATTTATACAGGAAAATAATAGGGATCATGATCATCACAGGGCTTCTCTAAATCTTTCTGCCATAGTGCTCAACATGTACAGTGTGGCACCAATGCCTCCATGCCTCTTATTAACATTTTGTATTAGTTTTCTCTTGCTGTGAGACAAGACCCAAGATAAACAAAAGAGAGAAGGTTTAGTTTGGCTTACAATTTCAAAAGTTTTAGTTCACAGTCACTTGGCCACATTGCTTTGGCCTCAGGTGTGGCAGAGGAGACCGTTCACCTCACAGCAACCAGCAAGCAAAGGGAGAAAGGGACTAAATTCCCTTCAAGAGAAAGACACACACCCAATGACTTAATTTCATTCCACTAAGATCCATTTCCTAAAGGTCTCACCATTGTCCAATAATTCTACAGACTAGCAACCAAACCTTAGCACAAGAGTCTTTAGGTACACTTAAGATCAAATAATAACACGCTCCTGTTATAGAGTCATTAGCACCCAATTCTCCCATGCCTGACTGAGTACCTAGTCTCCTTTCTTATGTTCTTGTTCCTAACTGTAAAAACTCCTGTGAGAAGTAGCCCATATGAGAAGTGGCTTCCAGCTACCACAGTATTGATATATCAAGGAAGGCACAACCTACTACCAAATGATTCTTAAACTTGTTCAACCCCTGTCAGGGCCCAGCAGGAAATAGAGACACAATTGGAAGAGGAGTTCTTTACAAAGCAAGTATTGTATTTACAAAGTGTGGACAAGTGCAGGAGACCATGCAGGAATTCTAGTGATCATCAACCCCAAACCCAATGGAGAAAGGGAGGGAGAGACAAAACCTGGTAGGAGAGAGACATGAGGAAGTCTCCTGCAGAGGTGATGAGTCCCTCCTTGCCCTCCTCTCTTCCTCCAGTCTCCAGCTGGGAGCTTACCACTGGGTAAAGAAACCATAAGCCATGGAGCTGTTGCACACAGCCCATACAGATAGGCCTGTGGACTTCCCATTAATGAAGTGGAGAATGGGAGAGTGGGTCTTGGGACAGCGCACACAGGGCACACAGTGGACTCCATGCATGAGGACAATACTTTAAAAACCTGTTAAGAGAACTTGAAAATAAAAAATTAAGAACAGGGAAAATTGAATACCAATACAAAAGGAAAATTCAAGCTTAGGTGGCAATGTTTGATTTAATCCACACAATATTTAGTTTTTTCCAAACATTTAGAAGCATATCTATGGCTTATGTGAGGTGAATCTATTATTCATACAATTCTAAAGCTCTCATGGTATCCTCTGTAAATCCAAAGCCCAGAATTTGGTTTATAATAACAATAGTCACTATTATTATAACAATTAACTAGACATTATTATTATTATTATTGTTATTATCAGTTGAACTCTGGCCTGGGCGCTATCTCTGAGCTCTTCAGCTCAAGGCAAGCACTCTACTACTTGAGCCACAGCAACACTTCCAGTTTTCTGGTGGTTAATTGGAGCTAAGAGTTCCACGGACTTTCCTGCCCAGCTTTGAAGGGCAATCATCAGATCGCCACCTCCTGAGTAGCTAGGATTACAGGCACGAGCCACTGGTGCCTGACTAGAAATTTTATTTTATCTTACAGATCACTTTTCATGTATTCTCTTGCTTATTATGTTTCAATGTCAATTTCATTAGAGCTAAAGGGAGACATCAGACTTAATGGTAGCCTGATTTGTCGCACCCCCACCCTCATGCCTATTTTGTTGAGTAAAGTAGAAGGAGCCTAGACAACATCCATCAGAGAGCCCTGATGGGCTATACTTGGGAGAAGCAAAAATTCATTGTTCCTTTTATAATGATTTTTAATATGACATCTCCCAGAATGATTATGCATCAGCCACTCACTAAAAAACCAAGTTGTGAAGGACCTGTGTTAATCCAGGATAATATTCATCCTATACAGCTAAAGAGAAAAAAAGAGCTTATTAGTGATACTCCATAAGAAGTAGATATGAAAATGAGATTCTATGTGATTATCATTTTCATCTTGCTTATTTGCTGTCAATATGTACTTACCATATAATAAATTATGAGAGAATGAAAGAAAATCTCTGCTTACAATACCTTGACAGTAGGCACAGCTGTAGGTACCCTAGTCATACTGTATTTTCTGCATCCTATACAAAGGGGATCCTTCAACTCTACCCTTGTATCCCAAAGTCCATGCCTTGACTCCCTTGTTGTTAGAAACATGCACTATGAAAGGAAAGAAAGAGGAGACCTGCCCCAGAGTATCAGCAGAGAAGAACGGAGGGACCAAGATGAGCCCCCTGGATCTGTGTGCCATGTTCTTTTCTGTCTTTCCCAAGCCCTCATTTTACCTAAAAGGAAGGGCAGTGACATTATGCTGTTATTCCCTTTGGAATTTTGATCTTACAGCTTAAATTTGGCACAGGTGTTTGCCTTCTTTATGTTCTACTTCCTATTTACAAAATGATAATGCTATATTCTAGTCTAGGAAGCCAAGAAGCCCTGTGAGGTGTCTCTGGATTTTCTTCCCACACTCCCATCTCGTCCAGCTGGGCTCCAGATGAGCAAGATCAACCAACACTCTCCTGTGATCCTCGCAGTAAAGACATTCCAGATCATATGGGGTTTTCCTGCTCCCCAGCATAGCACCGGAAATGATCTCATGAGGAAAGCAATCCAAGCTCTCAGCACATCCCTCTTCTAGGTAAAAACCAAGCTTTTGGGAAATCTCCTCTCCTCAGTATTTCCTCCCTTGAAGTCAACAACCTTTGGCCTTTCTCTGCTGCTTTTCTAGTTTCAGAGTCCATTACTGAACATGTCTGTAAATTTTCCCTTTTTGGAAAGTTTTCCATTTGAGAAAGGCTTTTAAAGCTATGGTACTCCTGATCACAAATGAGTTCATTTCTCAGCATCTTTATTTCCTTCCAAAGGATGGAGGGCTGGAGAAAATTTGACAGTTAAAGGCTCATAGGTTGAGGATTTGGGCCCATATCTCGTTTCCTCCAGCTATTGTGGAATATATTTCTGGAACAGTTTGTCTATACCTCTTTAGTCTGTGTTACAAATTGGGTTCAACTTTATATTGCTCAAACCATCGCGGAAAACATAAAACATGCTCAACTAACTGGTGAGGATGAGGCTATACAGAGGGATCTTCCCCACCCCCACCACACACAGTTATACTCTCCTCTAGGCAATGATTCTGATCCCTGTCTTCTAGAACTTGATATTACCTTAATTATCATGTGCCAGTGAGTTTGGCTGGATAGAAACATTCCTGAGATGTAAAATGCCAAGAAAGACCATAGACAGGCAGGAAAGGAGGAGAAACAAAGAATATGACAAGAGAAAAAGGCAGATACTAATAAGACATCACACTAGAGGGAAAACAGCAGACTTGGACTCAAGCGTGATGTGGACAGTTCATTTCTTGGAAGAATGAGTTGCATGAATCTACAGAGACAATTCTCTAAAGATGCCAATGACCAATAGCATATGAGAAGATTCTTCACATCAGGAAAATGAACATCAAAATCACCTCACACTCACTAGGATTTGTTAAAATCAAGAAATTAGACAGTAGCAAATGTTGACAAGGGGGTAGGATAATTAGAACTTTCTGGCACTCCTTGTGGAAATGCAAAAGGGTCTGGTCACTTTGCAAGAGACATCCAGAGTCTTATGGCAAGACGGCCACTTTCCACAAGAGGTAGAGGCCCTGGGTGTGGGTGTGGAGGGGATTGATGTCACCATGTGCCATGGCTCAGCAGCTTAGAGAAATGCCTTTTTATCAGAGATCAGAGGGCAGTAACACCTTAAGATCTTATAACCACAAATGGCTGAAAAGCTCAGGGACAGAGCCTTTGCCCAGAGTTCAAGCCCCACAGCTGACAGAAAGAAAAAAAGAAAAAGTAGAAAAAGGAAAGCACAATTCTGGGTATGTCATTGAAAGGTTTCCAAACATGACTCATTAGGGGTGATAGCTAGCCTTCTACTCTCTAAGTGGATGGCACCATCCCATAGGCTGGAGCCTAGATATTATTTTATTAAAAGGAAGAAAAAGCATGAACATTCTCTCTGAGCCTCTGTGTGTGTCTCTCCCTCTGTCTCTCTTCTCTTCCTCCCTCCTTCCCAGCTTCCACAATGTGAGCTGCTCTGTTTCACCATGGCCTTGTGACCTGTCCACCAATATGCTAAAACCTCGGAAACAATGAACCAAAATAAATCTTTCCTGCCTTAAATTGTTTTGCTCAGACACAGAAAATGAGACTGTTGCTGTGACTGGTAATATGGTTCAGGAGCCTTTGAAACTGGTTCGTGGGAGAAATCTGGTAAAGTTTGGAGACAAGGGCTATAGAAAACCGACAGTGATGTAAGCAGAGCTTAATGGATGAGTCTAGTAGGAGCTCACAAGACCAGAATGTTGATATGAATGTGAACAGTAAGGACTTCTAGCTCAACAGCTGCAGTTGCAACTCTGTAGCAGGCAATGCTTACTTAGTATTGCAACTCAGCAGCAGACACTGCCTGCCAGTGTTGCAGCTCCATTGGCAGTGCTGCTGTAGCCTCTTCAGGTTCTTAGGAGTTTCATGAATGAAGTCCATGACAACAAAGGAATATGCAGAAATATCTAGCTTGAAGGCCACTAACATCACCACTCTGTTCCATCTATGTCTCTGTCTATGTCAGTTGCTCTGAGTCTAGGGGTTCTTCTTTTTGGTCCATCATGGGGCTTGAACTCAGGGCCTGAGCATTGTCCCTGAGCTATTTCACTTAAGGCTAGCACTGTACCATTGAGCCACAGCACTACTTCTGCTCTTCTGGTGGTTATTTGGAGAAAAGAGTCTCATGGACTTTCTAGCCTGGGCCAGCTTTGAATTGCAGTCCTCAAATTTCAGCCTCCTTATTAACTAAAATATATAATCATGAACCACCAGCCCCTGGCTAGGGGTTCTTATTATACCCTGTACTATGCTTTGATTGGTTGCCTCTATTATAATGTTTCAGAAGGTGATACTTTATTGGTAAGGCCCACAGCATTTTGATTTGTTGTTTGTGTCTAATCAGGTCCCTTCTGTAAACCCTCTCCTCAGGGTCACGGGAAGTTTATTGAAACTAGAAGAGTCTAGAGAGGGACAGAGACAAGTTGTTCTGAAACAATGTCTATTTTGCAATTGGTTTGGGCTTGCTAGGCCAAGATGCTGGCCTGCGGGCTTGAGTCTTAACTCTCAGTGTTCTGAGAAGAATCAGAGGTGAAATATTGTAGTTTAATGAAACATGTTTGGATGTCAAGTTGACAAGGTGTGGACTTGGGATGGTTAATGTCAATTGTCAACTTGGTTGGCTTGAGAAGCACCTAAGAGACTAGAAAAACATACCTCTGTGTGTGTCAGTGGGTGAATGTTCAGAGAAGGTTAATGCAGAGGGGAAGGTCTGTCCTAAGTGTGGACAGTGCCATCCCAATGGCCATGACCTAGATGGACTAAATAGAGAGAAAGGAAAATACTATCAAGTCCTAAGCCCTGGAACCTGTAAGTTTACCTTGTATGAGAAAGGATTCTTTTTAGGGGTGAGTATACTGAGGACCTTCAGGTGCGGGTGATTGGCTTGGATTATCCAGGTGAGACCTAATGAAGGCAGAAGAAGTCTCTTATCCACAGAGAAGGAGAAGACAGAGTGATGCCAGAGGTAGAGACTGGAACACTGCAGCCTGGGGAAGCTGGATGGGTCAAGGAAGGAACTACCTAGAACCACTGGAAGGACATGACACTGCCAAAATTTTGATTTGGGCTCACTGAGGCTGCTTTCAGACTTCTGGCCTCTAGAACTGATAGAGAATAAAATTCTGATATTTTTAGTCATCATGTTTGTGGAAGTTTGTGTGTGTGTGTGTGTGTGTGTGTGTGTGTGTCTGAGAGAGAGAGAGAGAGAGAGAAAGAGAGAGAGAGAGAGTATGTGAGTCCTAGAGCTTTAACTCAGAGCCTGGGTATTGTTTCTTAGCTTTTTCTCTCAAGGCTGATACTCTACCACTTGAGCCACAGCTGTACTTCCAACTTTTTGATGGTTCATTAGTAGCAAGAGTCTCATCGACTTTCCTCCCACAGGCTGGCTATGAACCTCAATCTTCAGATCTCAGCCTCCTGAATAACTAGGATTACAGGTGTGAGCCGCTGGCACTTGACTGTGGAAATATTCTTACAGCATCCACAGAACAAATAGCACAGGAGTTCTTCTGTGTCCCCTCTGGCATCATCACACATGAGCCTCATTTTGTGAATGTGGGTCACACAGTAAGGTAATGTCTTCCAGGTTTTGTCACTATAAAGTGTCCATTTTTCCTTCATAATTAGTAACTGGTGGGGAGATATTTTGAGATTTTTATAAATATGTTTTTTGGGGGCTGGGAAGGTGGCTCAGTGGTAGAGCGCTTGCCTTGCATGCCTGAGGCCCTGGGTTCGATTCCTCAGCACCACATAAGCAAAAAGAAAAAAAGCTGGAAGTGGCGCTGTGGCTCAAGTGGTAGAGTGCTAGCCTTGAGCTAAAGAGCTGAGGGACAGTGCCCAGGTCCAGAGTTCAGGCCCCACGACCAGACTCCCTGCCAAAAAAATATCTTTTTTGTCTTTCTGCTTACACCTAATAGTTTTGGCTGGCTTTCTTTCCTTCAGTCCTTCCTCCTTTCCTTTCCTTTCCTTTCCTTTCCTTTCCTTTCCTTTCCTTTCCTTTTTCTTTCCTTCCATCTTTCTTTCTTTCTTTCCTTCTTTCTTTCTTTTCTCTCTCTCTCTTCTTTCTTTCTTTCTCTCTATCTTTCTTTCTTCTCATTCCTTTTTTATTCTGTTACTGGGGTTTGAACTCAGAGCCTAGACTCTGTCCCTCAGCTTTTTCACTCAAGGCTGGTGGTATACACTTGAGCCACATTTTCCCTTCTAGCTTTTTCATGGTTAACTAGAGAAACGTCCCATGGACTTTCCTTCTCAGGCTGGCTGCAAACAGTGATCCTCAGATCTTAGCCTCCTGAATATCTAAAATTACATGAAGTGCCAGTGCCCAGCATATGTAAACTACTTAATGATGATTCTTCCCTGCATCAATTATCACTGTAATAGATACACATGTCAATTTTCTAAGTCTAGCTATCAAAAATTTTAGAACTTGGCACATTCCCTTCTCTATATTTACTTATTTTTCTATTGCTGTCACTATAAATTCACAGATGACTTTATTCCGAGGTGACACTTTACTATTCTGGTTTATGCTGATGTTCATTTTATACTATTTGTGGTCATTAAGGGCCTTTTCATGCAATACTTTCTTTTTTATCTTTTCTTTTGTCCCACCCCATTACTTGCTAACACAAAACTCTGTTCCAGAATAATCCCCCTGCCATTCTTTTATTTTATTTTATTTTTTTTGGGGGGTGGTCGTGGGGTCTGAACTCTGGGCCTCGGCGCTGCCCTCAGCTCTTCAGCTCAAGGCTAGTGCTCTACCACTTGAGCCACAGTGCCACTTCCAGCTTTTTTCTTTTTGCTTATGTGGTGCTGAGGAATTGAACCCAGGGCCTTGTGCATACAAGGCAAGCACTCTACCACTGAGCCACCTTCCCAGCCCTCCATGCCATTCTTCAGCCTTGGAATGTAGCCTTTCTTCCTTTTTTTCTTTCTTTTCTCCTTTTTTCTTTTTGCGCTGGTCCTAGGACTTGAACTCAGGACCTGGACACTGTCCTTGAGTTTTTGTGCTCAAGGCTAGTGTTCTACCATTTGAGCTATAGCTTTTTTCCCCAGATTTTTGGTAGCTAATTGTAAATAAGAGTCTCACGGAC
This sequence comes from Dipodomys ordii, assembly GCF_000151885.1. NCBI lineage: Eukaryota > Metazoa > Chordata > Mammalia > Rodentia > Heteromyidae > Dipodomys > Dipodomys ordii. Next base: position 2,130,137 of record NW_012267417.1, read on the forward strand.
TTTCCTGCCTGGCTTTGACCCACAATCCTCAGCTCTCTGCTTCCTGAGTATTGAGGATTACAGTCATGAGCCACCATTACCCAGCAGGATCTACCATTTCTTTAAAGAACCCTGGCTTCCCTTGGTGGGGGAGGGACTGAAGAGGTCTGCCTGATCTCTGGTTTCCATGACATTAGCATAGCAGCCCCTTGATGAGGTGGGGACGGGTGTCAGAGCAGGGCCAGGTCTGGTATAGGTTGAATTGTGTCCCCAGGATGTATGTATGCACATCCTGACCTTGGGTACCTCAGAATATGATCTTACTTGGAACTAGATGCTATTCAGTGGTGATCAAAGTAAGGAAAGGTCATTCAGGTGGGTCCTAACCCATTTGACCTATGTCTTTTTGAGAAGGGGAAAATTGACCACAAAGATGTGTTAATCAAGAGAATGATGTGATTGTCTTGTGAGTTTTGGATCTGGGACCTGTTAACCTTTCTTCCTGTTTCTCTCTTTTGGAAAGTGATGTCTGCCCTGTGTGTTCCCCACCAGTACCTTCCAGAAGCATTGCCTGAGTTCACAGACTCAGAACAGGAAGGCAATTTGCCTTAGGATGAATTCTGCCTTTGAGTTGAATACATATCTGATTTAGATAAGACTAGATTTGGGGCTTATAAATTAATGTTGGAACAAGATAGGACTTGAGGGTTTTGTGGATAGAAAGCCTGTGTATTTTTTATGTGAGAAGGGTGTGCATTTTGAGAGGTCAAGGGTCAAATGCTATTGTTTGAATATTTCTGTCCTCTACAAGTGGTTGTATCAGAAACTTCATTCCCAATGCAGCAGTGTGAGGAGGTAGGCCTCTTTAGAGATGTTTAAAGTCACAAAGGCTGTGCCTTTACATACAGCTTATTGACAGAGATGAGCTCTTGGTAGCTTTTTGCCTAAGCTGGCCTCAAATCACTATGCTTTCAATCTCTGCCTCTCAAATAGCTGGGATTATAGGCATGAACCACCGAGCCTGGCCTTTCCAGCCTTTACAACTACAGTTGCACATGCAGGCCCCTAGGCATCATATTTTGGCCCATTGCCCCAGGAAGATTTATAAGTGAACAATGGACTGACTAGGTCCCAGAAGTATGAGCCAGAACAGGGACCTAGTCAGAGGGGCTTACGGACACATGGAGAGCTTGTGCAGGCTGTGTGGAGCCTCTGATTGGATCTGAGGACTGATATGGTCCCCAGGGTACCCACTGATCTTGAGAATCATGTAGTGCTCCCCCAAGAGATGCCTCACACAACACACCCCAGGTAGTGTGCTCTCTTGGGACCCCTCCTGACTAGCAGAAGCTCTGGTTATCTTTTTCTTCAATTAACCTTTGCCTCTTTACATCTCCCTTTGATTTATGCATTGAAACTCCAGGAGGCAAGTGTTGCAGTTTTCAATATTGTCGAGACACTTGACTCTTTTCACTAAATTCATACTTTGCCTCCATTTCTCTTCTCCACCTCCAAGGTGAGTGTTGCTTGAGTCACCTGTGCATGGGGCATGTACCTCTGAAAAAGTAAACTGCTTGCTGGGTCATTCAGCCTCATCAGCACTGGCAGTTCCAAAAGTAAACAGAAAGTAAGTGCCTCGGGTCCTTCAGGAGACAGCTGAGGGAAGCTGGGTGTTCACCCGTTCAGGAAAATATCTGAGCACAGCTGTTCCTCTCCTTCCTGCCACCCATGTGGTTGTGTTTTTAAATATGGCTTGAACTCAAAGCAGTTTCCATTTATAAAAATTCTTTCACCAAACACTTTTTCCAATAACAATATTCCCATGTGTGCCTTTTGCTTCTGATATTTTTCTTATAAATGAATCTGCTAAAATGGAATCCTCTTATCCTTTGGCCTTTTGTGTCCACAAGTGATTCCGCTCCCACCCTGTGGTTTGGGGACCTCCTGCCTTTGGCACAGGAACCCAGAATAGTGAGGCTGCCTTCTTTTCATTCCTAGGAACGTATCATGCATGATGATGTCAATCTGTGCTGGGCTTAGGCCCAGATGTGCAGCAGCCCTGGCCAGAGCCGGATGGCTCCAGGAGAGATTGCCCAGGCAGGAAGCTCAAGAAGGCAGGTTGTCTTTGTAGTGTCCGTCTACAAACACCCATTACTTCTAGACCAATGCGCTGCTGCAGTCTGGGCTGACTGTTGGAATCCTGTTTCACAATCCCAGTGCCTAGCCCACCCACACCACTTAGCTGAGATGCCCAGCAGGAGTTACCCGGATGTGACCCCCATATACTACTCATGGCAAGAGCCATCTCCTGGAGGACACTCCATTGCATTCTACTCCAAGGATATACGTATCAAGTTAAGGCCTGTGTTCGTAAAACTGATCAGCCCTGTGGGAAGTAAATGGCTACCCCTTGCAGATATTTTCTCTCTGACACATGAAGACTTGGATGAACACCAGTGGCCTTGTGATTTCAATTATGTAATATCATTAACTTCTAAAAGGTGAGCCCTCTCCACCTTAGAAATAATAGCATTGGGGCTGGGAAGGTGGCTCAGTGGTAGAGTGCTTGCCTTGCATGCATGAGGCCCTGGGTTCGATTCCTCAGCACCACATAAGCAAAAAGAAAAAATCCAGAAGTGGTGCTGTGGTTCAAGTGGTAGAATGCTAGCCTTGAGCTGAAGGGCTGAGGGATGGCTCCCAGGCCCAGAGTTCAGGCCCCACGACTGGACCCCCCCCCAAAAAATAATAGCACTACCAATAATTTCTGGATTATTATAAACACTTTATATGTTGTTTGTTGGTTTGTTTGATGTGTGTGTATGTGTATGTGTGTGTGCCAGTTCTGGGGCTTGAACTCAGGGCCTGGGTACTGCCCCTGAGCTTCTTTTGCTCAAGGCTAGTATTATACCAATTGATCCACAGCACCACCTCTGGCCTTTTCTGAGGAGTTTGTTGGCGATAAGAATCTCACAGCCTTTCTTGCCCAGGCTGGCTTCAAACTGCCATCCTCAGATCTCAGCCTCCTGAGTAGCTATGATTACAGGCATGACCCACCAGCACTTGGCATTTTATGTTTTTATTTCTTGGTCAATATTAAATTTTTTTCTAGTATGAAGAAAAATGAAGCATAAATAGGAATATTCATACATGTGACATATATGTAAGTATGTGATATGTGTACATTAATCTATATGAATATGTAAATTTATATATACATACTATATTTGCTTAAGTTCATATATATGTATGTACATACACACATACAAAATGATATCAGATTAGGTGAGAACTTGGAATGGAAACCTGCAACAGTTGATATTCCTTTCCAGAAATAACAAGAATCTTTAGTGGGTTTACTGAAATTTTTTTAACCAAATGGTTAAATAATAATTTACAATGGAAATAACCCCAAAGCTGTTTTATCCCCAATATAACACATTTTATGATGGTGGACTTTGTTGAATTTGTATGATTTTTTGGGTGAAAATTTAATCTGAGATGTGAGGATGTTAGGGAGGCAGTTGCTGGCTCCACACACTGCTCACACTGTGCAGCCATGAATGTTCATACTGAAAAGAATTCTCACCTAGGTTTCCTGTTCATCTCCATCCAGCAGTGCCCAAACGGAACCAAAAGTCCACTCAGCATTAGCTGGAAAAAGGAAATGAGTGAACTCAACACTTAAAATTTTTGAAAAACAGAGGGAACCAATGGCTTATACCTGTAATCCTAGTTACTCAGGAGGCTGAGATCTGAGGATCAATGTTCAAAACAAGCCTAGGCAGGGAAGTCTATGAGACTCTTATCTCCAGTTAGCTATCCAAAAAGGTGAAAGTGGAGCTGTGGCTCCAGTGATAGAGCAACTGGCCAAAACACAAAACAAAAACAAAAAACAAAACAAAACAAAAAACCAAACTCAGGGACAGTGCTCAGGCTCTGAATATGGTCCAGGATGGATCATAAACAAACAAACAACAAAAAATTCAAAACAATATTTATTAATTAAGTTTTAAGTTCAGATGCGTTTTTTCAAAATGCTATGAGTGTTATCTCCATTCACTCCATTCATGATCCCTATAATTTTTCCAACCAGTTAAACTATTTAGCTCGGATTCTTTAATTCTAATGAGCTAGTATAATAAAATAACTGAAACCTCATAATTGACAAAGGCAAAACTAATAATTTGAAAAAAGAGTAAACATGAAATATCTGATTTGAGTTCTAATGTTAGAGTGTGGAATTATTTTGTTTTTTTTTTAAGTTATCAACTTCTACATAAAACAGTTGCCCTATTGGCTACTTCCTACTATAAAGTGGGTATTGCAGGAAGCTACTCACACATACATTTATGGAGGAAAGATATTTTAAATATATTTCAACCAATAATAATGTAAAAATGCCCAGGAGACCCATGATATGGAGCCAGAAGGAGTCTATAAGGTGAGGTGATGTCTGCTCCAGACTCCTTTGACATACTTAGAAATTTTTGCAAATATAAAATAAACCAATAACCAGAGAAGGTGGGAAAGGGGGAGGGGTCTTTACTCTCAGTGACTTGAGGTAGATCTGTCTTTTGAAGAGAACACAAAATGTACATCTAAATAAGAAATATTCTAGCATTCTAAGGTAGGAGAGCTTTAGAGTACTAGAAAGATCCTAAATAGCTTTAAATCCTAACATTTCATAACATACAAACTCAGAGAGTTTGTAAACTCTATTAACTAAATCATTTGTTCTTTTTTTTTATACTGTAATAAAACTCTTTCACTTAAGAGAATGTAGGCAGTCTGTTACAGAGGGATGTGTAGGCTTGTTGAAACACTTCAGCCTCCTCTGACTGAAATGAGTAAAAAAAATCCTACTAGACAGAAATGTTTGGGTTTTTAAATGGTAGACCCGCATTTATTGATCTGCTTAAGTCTCAAATTTGCAATAAGACATGCCTATCAGTTTATAAAGAGGTTGTTTGGAACACTTGGATCATTAAATACCCTCTGTAACTCAGTATTACTTAACATACCATTCTTCCTTTTGGCTTTGTCTTTCAATGCCCTAGGCCTTTGCGCACACTGTAACTCTGCCTAGAATTGTTTTCCTCCACTTTCTTCACAGAGCAGTCTTCTTTCAAAATCCCAAATCCATCTTACTATGAAGATTTCTTTGGCCATGCACACAGATTTTATTTCTGCTACTTAAGTGTGGCATGACATTTTAGCTGCTAAGTGCTTCTCAGAGTATAAGCAAACCTAAGAATCTCTACTTATCTTTCAACATGTCTGTTTCCATCACTAGGCTGTGCAACCCTCAGGAATACAAGTTATATTTCATCTATTTCAGGATGTCTGCTGCTTACAGCCACACCTCTGTGATTACTGGTCTAGGAGTACTAAAGCAGGAAATTGCCAACAAAATGAAGTTCTAGTAAACAAAGAAAGAAGATACAAATGCCAGAAAATATTGCCTCTAATCCACAAGGGCAATCTTAGCAAAACCAAGCATGAAAGTGGTGCATCAGACTCTAAGATACACTAGTGGAACATGAGGTCAAAGTCCTACAAGAAAGATCTCTGTGAGGAAGAATAGAAAATATCTGATATAGTGGAGACTTGAGGAAAGACTTGCTGATGTTATAATTACAAATGAAACCAAACAAAGGGCTAATCAAAAACTATAGGAAAAACAAAACCCTTTACAAGAAAAGGAATCCGTCATTTCTTGAAGCCAGAGTATATTAGTTAACATCCCATTGCTATGAAAAAATAGTTCAAGCAAATAATTTATAAGAGAAAAGGTTTAGGTTATAAAACTAAAATATCACCAACCAAGATAACCCAGCGACTAACTAGCTCATTCCTTCAGGCGTGTAATAGAGCGAAAACATGGTAGAAGGGTGTGACAGAGACAAACTCTTTTTCTGATAACCAGGAATGGGTGGGAGGAGGGTGGGGAGAGGGAGAGAGAGAAGACTAGGGACAAGATAAATTATTTTAAAACATGCCATCAGGGACCTAACTCCCTCCAATTAGACCTACTACACTAGCCCGTTCAGCTATGAGCTAGCTCATCAATGAATTAATGCATTGATGATGTTAAAACCCCCATGATCTAATCACCTTAAGGCTCCACCAAGCTGTGGATCAAGCCTTCAACACTTGAACATTTAGAGACATTTTATAGCCAGACGATACATGGAGTAAACATTTTTGATAGTCATAAAGATAGAAAATGTGTTCATTAGTTTAACTGCAAATA
>NW_012267417.1:2138868-2149818 GCF_000151885.1 Dipodomys ordii
CCATCTTATATTTTGATCCCTAAAGGACATGTTATTTCATTAACCAAGGAGCAGATAAGTAGACAGAGGACAGAACTTCACTATTCCAAATGCCTGACCACCAAAGCAGAGATCTTGAGCAACCTCTCCACAACCTCCTTACCCAGGGCTGCTGTTGACTTTGGCATGTGGCAGCCATCCTCTCCCTGCAGATCTCCTGGGCCCACCCCTGCATAATACAAAGCAGAGGTGCTTTTGTTTGGAGAATTCCCATGTCAACCTCTCAGTCTGACCTCCTTCAGGCTCCCAAGAATATGCTATTGTAGGCAGGCCTTTCATTCAGCCTAGAAGATGATTCATTTCAGAATACAATGTGGCCTGTTTCACTTACTGTAGCTTCTGAAGTCACAGATATGAACCTTTATTTAGATGACTATTAACTTTAATAAGCTAGAAAGCTAAAGTAGAGATTTGACCTGTGTCTTATCAAGGGATTTTATTTAAGTAAAAGGCAATGTTTCCAGAGCATAAAATTTAGGGTTGGCAGCCTGTACAGTCCAGGTCTCTACAGAAGCCTTCAGTAGTCCCTTACTGCGATGCACTTTGGAGCTATTCATACAGGGTCTGGTCCCCTCTCCCTCTATCATATGATAGGCTGGAACCCTGCCCCCGCTTTCAAGGTAGGTATGATCATATGATCTGTTCTGACCAATGAAATACAACTAGGAATATAATAGTTTTTTGTTGCTGCTTTGTGTTTAGAAGACAAAAATGATTAAGTTTTATTTTCAAACCTATTTTAATTCAGACTGAACAACAAGAAATATCTTAGTTTTTGTTTTTGTAATTGAATACTTCTTTATGCTGGGGTTCTAACTGAGATCATAAATATGCTCTACCATGCCTGGATTATTAACTGAGATGAGGGTCTTGTTAGCTTTTTTCACATGCTGGCCTTGAGTTGAGATCCTCCTGTTTCCACCTTCTGAGTAGCTAGGATTGTGGGCATGAGATACTATACCTCACCTCTCTTCCTCTTCTTGTATGATCACTAACACCAACATGAGAGCCCCCCACACATGATCTTATCCAATCCCAATTAACTCCCTAAGGTACTCCTTCCAAATACTATTACTATATTAAATATGGGGATTAAGTTTCCAACACATAATCATTTGAAGAACTGAATGAAAATATAGCAGGGAAAGAAATACATCACTTTCTGACAAAAGCTTTAGAAACCAATGTGTGGAATTCTCCAAGGTCCCTGTGTTCTGTGTTGATAATGGTGGTAGCATGTACAAAGATGATACACCCATCGGCCTTGGTCCCTGATTGGCTATTAGGCTGACATGAAATAAGGAAGATGCATAAGCATGATTGAAGCGATTGTTTAACCACAGAGATGTGGGATGTGTTTGCTGTTGACTTATAGATACTTTTCTCTTTGTGTCTCTGTGTCTGTGTCTGTGTCTGTGTCTGTGTCTGTGTCTGTCTCTCTCTCTCTCACACACACACACACACACACACACACACACATTTCTTTTCAGAAATCACCTTAGAAAAGCCAGATTGCTACTTTGACACTGAGTCCAGTATACCTCACACATTCTTAGTTTCTTCTGCCACTTACTCTGATGTCTTTCACTCTCTAACCTAGTGATTATTTGTGTTACTCTAACACTAAGAGGTCCAAATTTCTGAGGCTGTCAGCATTCTCTAAGCACTTAAAGCCCCAGCGGCTCTGACCCTGGCTTCTCATGCCCCTCTTTTGGGCCAACCTCTCCCTCTTATCCTGCTTCTGGCCACTGTCCAGAAAACAGGCAGCTTCCTGGAGCAACTTCCCACCCACTTTTCCCCATCTGATCTCACACCCCAACTCCCTGGCCCTCATTAAGCTCAGAGGTAATAGATTTTCCTAAAGATGACGAGAAAGTGACCAATATGTCTCACTGTAAAACTCATGTTTGTGAGCAGATAATTCCTTTTCCTGGTTTCCTGGCCTGACCTCACTGACTGGCTCTGACTTTCTTTAAAATATGACTCAAAACTCACCTCACTGAGGAAACCTTTCAGGACTGACTGCACATGAATTGATTCATCCTTTGCTTGTGGCCCTGTGCAGCTCCACCATTCAAAATGACTGTGATAATGTCCTCTTGTGCTGAGTTCTTTTGTTAATGTGTTCTTTAGGATTCTATGCTGCCTTTTCAGGCCAGATTTTACATATAGGATTAGCAAAAAGAGCTCAGCGTTGGCATATAAAGGAATGAATTAATCTTTTGCTAAGAAATATTAAAATAGCTTACCTTGGAAACAATAAAGAAATCATTTAATTGGAAACTTCTCAAAAGCCAAGTCTTCTTTGACTTCAGAAGATTGCTAAATATGTGGATCCAGTAAGTATGTTTGGCAGTACTGGGGCTTGAACTCGGGGCCTTAAGTTGCTAGGCAGGCATTCTACCACTAAGCTACATCTCCACCTCCACTAAGCATTTTGAAATAACTTAGGAGGCATTTTCTTTTTTTTATTCCATATTTCTTTTCTTCAAGTTCATTTCAATAAGCATAATTTGTTTTGTTTGTCAGTTATCGGGCTTGAACTCTGGGCTTCGGTGCTGTCCCTCAGCTCTTCACCTCAAGGCTAGTGCTCTACTACTTGAGCCACAGACCCACTTCTGGCTTTTTCTGTAGTGGTACCAAGGAATTGAACCCAAGGCATCATGCATGCAAGGCAAGCACTCTACCACTGAACCACCTTCCCAGCCCCATATTTCTTAATTACCATGATAATTCTATGTATTTGTTAGGGGCAGTGTGGTATTTCAGCACATATATAATGTGCATTGATCAAATCAGAATAGTTAACATTTCTAGCTCTTTATCATTTATGTTAGAGCCCATGGGCTCTTTTCCAGTTCTTCATAAAGCCATAACAGGTTATTGTGAACTGTAGTCATCCCACTGTGTGTGGATCTTTGGAACTTATTCCTCCTGTCTGTGTTTTGTTAGCCACTCCAACCTCCTACTATTCCTCCTTCCCTTTAACTCCCTCTACACTATAGTAATTGCTGTTTACTTCTTTTAACTTCAAGGTTTTTTTTTTAAGATTTTGCATATGACAGAGGACATAAAGTATGTATCTGTCAATGTCTGGCTTATTTCCCTTAACATGATGTCCCCCAGTTCCATCTATTTGCCACAAATGACAAGATTTCATTATTTTTATGGCTGGATTGTATTTCAGTGTGTATGCATACCACTTTTTTTCCCCTTGTTGGTTGTGAGGCTTGAACTCAGGGCCTGGGCATGGTCCCTGAGCTCTTTTTGCTCAAGGCTAGCCCTCTACCATTTTGAGCCATAGCTTCACTTCTGGTTTTTGAGTGATTAATTGGAGATAAAAGTCTCATGGGGACTATTCTGTCTGGGCTGGCTTCAAACTGTGATCCTCTAGAAGTAGCTAGGATTACAGGCATAAGCCATCAGCACCTGACCACATTTTCTTTATCCATTTATCTACTGATGAGCACCTTGATAAATTAGATTTGTTTTGGGAATGGAAAAACTTTAAGCTATTGTCAATAACTTTGAAAACATTGGAAGTTCTGGAACAATGTTTTATTTTAAAACACTATTGGATGCTGTTATCCTCCATTTGTTAGTCTTAGAAAATATTCAGTAAATAGACAGGTACTGGTGACTTTATCCTGTAATTTTATCTACTTGGGAGGCTGAAATTAAGAGGATCAAGGTTCAAAGCTTGCCTAGGCAGGATAAATATTTCAAGAAGACTCTTCAAATGAGAGTTTGGTAAGGTCACAGGCCTTTTAGCTACAACAGAAGAACTGAAACAAGAGGATTGTGATCGAGGCATGCTCTTAGGTATTAGGCAGGAAGCCTACTTCAAAAATAATATAAAAAAGGACTAATGGCTTACCAATAGAGCACCTACATAGCAAGCACAAGGCCCTGAGTTCAAAAAAATAAAAAAGTATTCAGTAAACACTTATTGGGAACATGATAGTATGTTTCATGTAAGACACACACATAAATAGAATTTGTAATGCTCACTTCCTTCGAACTTAATTTTTTTTTCAAGTAAGAAGAGGGTGGGGGTAAAGGAGGAATGACTCTATCATGCCAGTTACCAAGGGCACTGTTGGTTTCTTAAGTCTGTTATTATCTTTTTTGTGCCACTACTAGGGCTCAAACTCAGGGTCTAAGAGTTTTCCCTTAGCCTTTTCTCTCAAAATTGGCTATCTATCACTTGAGCCACAGCTTCACTTCTGACTTTTTGCTGGTTAATTGGAGATAGGAGTCTGATAGTCTTCTCTGACAGGGCTGGTTTTGAGGCTCAATCCTCAGATCTCAGCCACCTGAATAGCTAGGATTACATGTGTGAGCCACCAGCACCTGGCTTGGCTTTAGAAAGAGAGTAGAGATTAAGGTACAAAGCTGGGGTTGGGCATCACATTACTGGACTATATGTGGAACGGAGAGCAGCAAGAAATTCCAGTAACTGCCTCTTCTTTCTTTCCTTTGCAACACTTTATTCCTACGACATCCATTTATAGCTTCTATTTATTGAATATCTTAGGTCTACATTGGTCTGTTCTGGTCTCCAACACTTTTCTCAATGTTTTTTTTTTATCGCCCCAGGACAAGGTGTTCTCCGTATATCTCATCTCTGACCACTCTGAGGAGCATACAAGGGAGAACAGGGTGAACGAGACTCCACTGAGGCCTTGCTAGGAGCTGTTGAACTGGAGCCAGAGAAAAGAAGCTCCATTTTCCTGTCTGAGAAACTGTTGAGACCTAAGTTGGTGCCACGGTAGGAGGTTTATGGAGAGGATGAATCTAACACAGCAAAGGACAATACATACTAACACACATGCAAAACTACATAATAAATAAGATTCCAGATGCTCAAAGCTGTGTGTGTGTGTGTGTGTGTGTGTGTGTGTGTGTGTGTGTGTGTGTGTGTGTTGGTCCTATAGTTTGAACTCTGGGCCTGGGTGCTGTCCCTGAGTTTTTTCACTCAAAGCTAGAGCTCTACCACTGTGTCTCAGTTCTACTTCTGGCTTTCCGGTGGTCAATTCGAGATAAGAATCTCCCAGATTTTCATCCCTACTGACTTCCCACTTCAATCCTTTGATCCAAACCTCCTGAGTAATTAGGATTATAGGCTTGAGACTCTGATGAACTCAAAGCAATCTTGATAAACAAGAACAATGCAAGAGGCAATATACAATGTGGCTTGAAAACTTACTATAAAGCCATAGCAACTCAAACAGCAAGGAGTTGACATAAAGGCAAATATATGGACCAACAGATCAGGATAGAAAGTCAGAATGAAAGCCTCATGTCTGAAGCCAACTGAACTTTGACAGTGGTGCTGAGAACATGTCTTAGGAAAAGGACAGTGTCTTCAGTCAATAAAGCTGAGTAGTTTCATGTAGATTGATTAATTCATTTGTTCTGGTACTGGGGTTTCAACTCTGGGCCTCAAGCTCTCCCTTGTTCTTTCTACTCCAGGCTGACCCTCTACCACTTGAGTCACACTTCTACTTCCAGCTTTTTGCTAGTTAATTGGAGATAAGAATCACTTGGATTTGTCTGCCTGGGTTTTTTTTTTTTTGAACTGTGACCCTTAAATCTCATCCTCCTGAGTAGTTAGGATTACAGGTGTGAGCCACCAGCACCTGGCTTAGTTTTAAAAGGCTAGAAGAAAGTATTTGGAATGTTTTTACCAAAATAGAAAGGATGAATATTTGAGGAGAGAGATACACTAACTCAAATTTGATCATTATCTAACATATATGCATACCAAAACAATCTGCTACTCCATAAACGTGTGCAATCTTTATGTGTCAATTTTTAAAATAAATTTTAAAAAGAGAATCCTACAAACAAAGGGAATCTGAGTGCTCTCAAAGTGCTCAAAGTTCTCTCTCTTTTTCAGTGCACTGATATTTGAACTCAGAGCTTGTAGCTGGCTAGGCTAACACTCTACCACTTGAGCCATGACCCTTGCTTCTATCCAAGTCTTGCTTGAACAATCCAGGAGAGAAAGACTCTTTAAAAAAAAAGAGATAAATTCAAATTAGACTTCTATCTCTTTCAACCTAATAGTCCTAATTGATTGCATAGACCAATAAATGCTACATTTTAAATGTAGTCCTAGGTGCGATCTTACGAGGTAGTTATTACTAATTCAATTTCTAGATTGAGAAACTAAAATTTTTATGTACTCCATACTTTTCCCATGTAGCATTCTTTGTTTCTTTTTACTAGAGAGATTTTATTTTTATTATTTTTAATTTCAGATTTCTTCTTTGAAAAGATCTACTTTTAGTGGGGCTTATCCTGGTAATTCTAGCTGAGATCTGAGGATCAACGTTCAATTCCATCCTGGGTAAGAAAGCCTTAGAGACTTTTATCTCCAATTAACCACCAAAAAGTGGCACTGTGGCTCAGGGAGTGGAGCACCAGCCTTGAGTGAAAAGACCAAAATCAGAGTGAGAGACCTTGAGTTTAAACCCTAGAACCTGCCACAAAAGATTAAAAAAAAAATTTCTGTACTTCTTAAGCCCTCAATCTTTTTTTTTTAGTCAGTCATGGGACTTGAATCAGGGCCTGGGCACTGTCCCTGAGTTCTTTTTCCTCAAGGCTAGTGTTCTACCACTTGAGCTACAGTGCTACTTCTGGTTTGCTGGTAGTTAATTGAACATAAGAGTCTTAGGCACTTTCTTGTCCAGGCTGGCTTTGAACTGTGATCCTCATATCTCAGCCTCAGCACCGAGCTAATGCTTTTTTTTTTTTAGTCTTATTTCTTCATAAGACCCTCCCTTTAACTTTTATCATTTATCGCATTCATCCAGCATGATATTCACTGAGCAGCAACATTAAGCCAGATACCACGCTGGAGTCTGGATATCCTGCTGAGCACCCTCTCCCCCGCCCACTTCATCTGCTCAAACTTCAAGTCCAGCACAAGCCAGACTTCTCCATACTGTGGGGAGCAAGGGAACCCTGGGGCTAGGGAAGCCACCGTAAGGACACTTGGCTCTAGAAGAAAAGATGCAAAGGATCATCAGAAGTTCTTTTTCGTCTTACTGTTACTTTTCATCATCTGGATTTCACAGATGTGTTTTTTCCTCCTACTTGTTCTTCTACTCACAGCTTTTAGATCTGAGTCATTTCGTTTCCTTGAATCCAATAGACATTTATGGAGCCTCTGCTAGAGGTAACCACTGACCCTAGGGAGAAACCCACAGACTAATGAAAAGACAGAAGCTAAGAAAAGCATCACCTTGCAGTCTGAAACCTCCTACTGCCAGTAGCCTGGGCAGCTGGGAGAGCTGGTTTGGGGTGCCCTTCCTCCTAGAGCTCCACAGCTTTCACTGAAGCTTCCTCTCTTCTGTTCTCCATTTCTTACCCATCCTCTTGCATTTCCCATCTGAGTCCCATCCCAGAAATGCTCTTCATCCTCAGATTCACAGAGGGAGACAGCCCTTCCTTTCCTAATCTCACCATTACTAAGAAAATAAGGCAAGTGGTTGGGTTCACCCTAGTTTTACTTAGCAAACAATAAACATGTTTGTGAAAATAGCAAATAGGTATTTTGTAACTGAGACTTGAACTCATGCTAATTTAAGCTTATTTGTTTTTGTTTTTAAAAAATCAGGAGTACTACTTTCCCTAGTTGTGTAATCAGGAGAAGGGCGAAGACTGGGGATATGGCTCAAGGGATAGAGCACCAGCCTAGCCAGTGTGGTCCTGAGTTCAAATCCCAATATCAAAATCAAATGTTTCAAAACATCATATCATAGAAGATGAATATATCCAATAAATATGTGTGCGTGCATGCATGTGATTAGTCACATATGCACACATATTTATAGCAATAAAAATCAAAAGGCATAAAACAGGCTATGTACTCTGAAATTTGACTGGGAAAAGCAATGATTTATTATCCAACTTTCCTCTAGTTTCATGCCTGAGATTGTCTCCTGTACAGCTCATTCGTTTATTGGTACATTTATGATGTTTCTTCAATGTTCCAGCAATTCTAAATCTGTCCTGAAAGCGATAATAGGGACAGAAGAGGAAATGGGTGAATGAATGAAGTACTGGAAAGAATGTTTGGGATAGGGAAAAAAGAAGTAGTAGGGCATAAAATCAAAGTTGCCTTGTATATTCTACTATCACTTTCTTTTCTCTGTCCTTGGAGCCTATTAGCAAGGTCTAATTAAGATTTTCCCTTTTCCTGCAAGTCCTTGATCGCCTCCAGTGGCTCTGCTGGTCAGTCCTGAGACCAGAGTCACTGAGTTACCACACCTCTAATGGAACTGGCAAAGGATACAGGACAGCTCATTTTGATTCAGTTCACTTAGTGTACATTACCCTGGCTTCTTCATTAAACTTTTCCCGAGATTTCAAACATGGGCTAGCTGAGATAAGATTTCTAAAATATTAGGATACTCCAGGCCTAAACACAACATAATCCATTGGAAATGATATTCATAGCAACCACACCCACCAAGGATCATAAGCCAAGGCTCAATTGTTACTATTGTGCAATGAAAGTTTGCCCCCTCTTCCACTATGGAAACAAAACATGAGCTTGAACTACACTACACTGTTTTTCTTAAGCCTCAAGAACAGCCTGGTCATGCTAAAAAACATGAAGAACTCACTTTTAATTTTTATATTTTATGAAAGTACAACTATTTGTTGTTGTTTGTGCCTGTACTGGGGCTTGAACACTGGGCCTCATCCTCTCAGTTAGCTTTTTCACTCAAGGCTGGCACTCTACCACACCTCCGCTTCCAGCTTTATGTTGGCTAACTGAAGATAAGAGTATCGTTGTTTCAAACCCCAGTCCTCAGATCTCAACCGCCTGCATAGCCAGGATTATAGACTATTAGTTTTAAACTCAGGGTATGATCGTGCTACTGCTGCTGCTGCTGATGGTGGTGATGATGATGGTGATGATGATGATGATAAGATGATAATGATGGCTATTTAGCTTCCCAGCACAAGGTCCTTCACTCCCCTTCTGTATGCATTGTCAACAGTTGCGTGTCTGAGTGGCCCACTTCTCAGCCTGGACATTTGCTTTGTATTCTATTGGAATTTCAGTATTCTGGTAGCCAGGAATCTAAGCAGGAAACGCAGAAGAAAAAGAAGAAAGAGGAAGAAGGAGAGGAGGAAGGAGGGAGGAGAAGGAAGAAAAGAAAGGGCAATAGGAGGCAGAAAGGAACTGAAAATGAGGAAGAAAAAATAATCCCCAAATAATAAGGACCAGAGGAGGAGACGGGATGCATTTGGCTCACAAACTATTTAGAAATAGTCTACCTCCAGGTCAAATGGGCAACTGTTATGTTGAGCAAAGGAAATCCTTGGGACTAATGTGCTGTGAAGTGTTGATGGACGCACTGACTCTGAGATGGGCAGGACATTTTAGGTCATGGAGCAGGATGAAGCATCTCGTGCTTGAAACTTTCTGTTTTGGTTCTCATCACAGATCTGCAGTTTTCATCATTTTGTTCACTTTTTAACCCCCTGTTTTTAGAACTGGATTCTGAATCTCTCCCTGGATTTATTCTTTCCTGAGTGTTAATGATAACTTTGTTTTGTTATATTGAAGGATACTTGATATTATCTATATTTCTGATTTCTGGGCTTTTTCTGGACAATCTCGAATGTTACTCTTGACTCTCTAAGTTGTCTTTCTTTTCCTTTAGTAGCTTGTTCTGAACCCAGAATCTATGTTCTC
This sequence comes from Dipodomys ordii, assembly GCF_000151885.1. Classification (NCBI taxonomy): domain Eukaryota; kingdom Metazoa; phylum Chordata; class Mammalia; order Rodentia; family Heteromyidae; genus Dipodomys; species Dipodomys ordii. The sequence goes on from NW_012267417.1 coordinate 2,148,629, forward strand.
TGGTGTTCTAAGAAACAATCATTCTTGCGTGTACTCAGAAAATGACTATCTGGTAAAGGTACGCCTCTGCTTGCCCATGGCTCTTGCCTGTAATCCTAGCTACCAGGAGGCTGTGATGTGAGGATAAGGATTCAGAGCCAAGCTGGGCCAACAAAAGCTAGAAGTGGTGCTATGGTTCAAGTAGTAAAGTATAAACCTTGAGCTAAAAAGCTAAGGGGGCTCAGGCCTGAGTTCAAGAAAGAAAAAATGGTGAGATCTCTACCACTTACTCTGTGTGTAGAAGACAGTGCCAAGGTGAGTTATTCCTAAACAATAACTCAGAGTCACAGGGATTGCCCCTGACCACGATGCTGGAGAGATGCCTGGAAGATTTACCACAAACTTCACCAGCAAAAGAATCATCTGGCCTCCTCCACCTCTCCTCCCAGATTCCATCAGAGGCCAAGATTCTTTTCTTGGCTAGTGTTGCCAAGGCATTAATCAGTGCTATTTAATCTTAAGGAGAATTGCCTCCAGCACCCTACTCACCATCAGGACATGTGAAAATCAGGAGCAGATGTGAATCTTCTGGTTCTTCTGGGTCTGTAGGGGTCATGGGGTACACACTTGGATGGCATCCCTTGAATGGCAAGTGTTTAGTCAGGCCCTGAGCTCAAACCACTTAGGTTCAAATCTAAATTCTGCTGCTGATTAGCAAAGTGACCCAGCAAGGTCATCAACCTCTCTGGTCTTCCATGATTGTACTTCATATGTCAAGTGCTTGAAAAGCTATCAGGTACACATCAGGTAGTTAATAAATGTTGTTTTTTTAAAAATCATAGTATGAGCATTGTTGAATGAATACTAACTAAACTGCATATTTAATACAATGAAATATAAATCATTAAAATAATGAATTCATATCCTTTTTATATTCCCCTTCCCATCCCTTCCCATCCCCCCCGCCCTGCTCCCCCCTTCTCCACCCCCCCACTTTCCAGCTCCCGCCAAAGTTGTAAAACTTGTTTTTTGACATAATGTCTTGTACATCTCATTGTTGCAATGGGTCCACCTGTATCCCTATTTAAACAATTTATTTTTTTCCCTTCCCCTCCACAAAGTATACCAACATCAAATACAGTGAAAACAGGGGTTATACCATGGGGGAGGGACATACAAAGCAACAAAGAAATCATCTTATAAATATGTTA
>NW_012267417.1:2149868-2197812 GCF_000151885.1 Dipodomys ordii
AAGAAATCATCTTATAAATATGTTAGAAACAATTGCAAGAGAAAAAAACATTTGAATCCTTATCTTGGGGTTCATTTTGCCTAACATCAACTTATCTGACAGTTTCTGCTTGTCTCAGACATATACTAGTAATTGCAAATAAGGGAAACCATGGGACCTATGTTTCTTTGGGCCTGGCTTACTTCACTTATAATTTTTTCCAACTCTTTCCATTTCCTAACAAATGGGGCAATGTCATTCTTTCTGATGGGGGCATTGAATTCCATTGTGTATATATACCACATTTTTTTCTGCTTTTGTGGTGCTTAGGAATTGAACCCAGGGCCTCATGCACGCAAGGCAAGCACTCTAACCACTGAGCCACCTTCCCAGCCCAATATACCACATTTTCTTGATCCACTCATCTACTGAGGGGCATCTGGGTTGGTTCCATATCTTAGCTATGGTAAATAATGCTGCAATTAACATAGTTGTGCTGGTAGCTTTAGTATGGTCTTGTTTGTGATCATTTGGGTAAATGCCCAAAAGTGGGATTGCTGGGTCATAGGAGAGCTCTATGTGGAGTCTTTTGAGGAACCTCCATACTGCTTTCCAAAGTGGTGGAACAAGTTTATACTCCCACCAACAATGCAGTAAGGTTCCCTTCTGTCCACATCCCCTCCAGCATCTGTTGATATTATGAATTCATGTCTGTTGAGATGAAAGGCCGGGTGCTCAGGTACCAAGCACTGTGAAGAAAACCAATGGGCATCGATATTGTTGAACATTTCCAACAATATTATGAGGCAGGGACTGGGATTACCCCCTTTCTATAAAAAGGACACTGAGATTTAGAGAAAAGGATGAACTACCCAGGGTCAGTCAGGTAGTAAGAAGGGAGGCATTTCTATGTGCCAAATTATTTTACTCTATAGCCTATGTTCAAACTACTACAAGATACTACTTTTCTATTCAACAGCTATATATAAATCTAAGCTCATTGTATTTTTGTGTGTGTGAAATAAAATTCAGCAAGTATTCAAATGTGGGTGTACCTGTGTTTTGCTTAAATCGCATTTATCATTTAGAATAAAAAAACCTTAAGAATCTCTCTAGCATTGGTCCAGACTATAAGACAAAGTTGTGCCACTGCACCAGCAACATTACCCCAGAATGCCAGTGCACAGACTACCCTCTTCACATCTTGGCATTCTAAGCCCCTGTGTCACCTTGCTGTTGTCTGACAATGTTTTGCATATGCAAATCATTGTTATGTGATTGGATAGTGTTACAAATCATTTTTATATGGTTTGCATGTGAGAAACATTGTCAGAGAAGCTGCCATATCTAGACTCAAATAACCAATTCCACCTCAGTTCTTCATTTTGTCCCCTGAGTTGTTCATAATTGCCATCATTGACAAGTCCTAGGGAGAACTGAGAATGTAAGAGAAACTCTGTGTGTGTGTGTGTGTGTGTGTGTGTGTGTATTTGTGTGCACTTGCTGGTACTGGGTGGGGATTGAACTTAAAGCCAAGACACTGACCCCTAGCATTTTTGCTTAAGATGTAAACTCTCTGTCACTTGACACAGCTCCACTTCCAGCTTTTTGGTGGTTACTTGGAGATAAGAATCCCTTGGGTTTGACTGCCTGGGCTGGGTTTGGACCTTAATCCCCAGATTTCAGCCTTCTTAGTAGTTAGGATTACAGTCAGCCACTACTGATGTCCAGCGATTTTCTTTTTGGAATGGGTTGATGAGGGCTGTGGCTCAGATCACTAGGAAGAGGGTGGTAATTCACTTGTACATCTGTCACTAGGCTCAGATCTTTGGGTGTTTGTATACAAGCTGAATGAATAGTTATAGCGAGAGTCTCAAGGTAGCTAAAACATTTCTAAGAACTGAGATGACTCCCTAGAACTTTCTAGAGATGATTTCTTGGACATGTCCACTTTATCTGTAAGCTTAGCCTCCCCACACTCTGAGACTAGCTTCAAATCCTACATACATAAACAAACAGATTCACCCTCCCGCCCTGTGAACCACTTGGCTACATCTGGGATTCTATTACTATCTCCTCTGGGCGCCTGTAGATTCTATTTGGTGTTGGCCACCCAGCCTTGCCCGGTGCAGGCTCTGTTCTTCCTGGGAGGTTGTGCTTGTTGGAAGCAGGCTGTTGGACCACACAGGATTGTTAATAAACTGTTTACTCCACGCTGGTGTCCTGGCTGTTATGCTCACTGTGGTCTACTCCATCTTAATGACCGGATCTTAACAGCTAATACCTCTAATCAGGTACCCTCAGAGATGGCTAGTGTTTCTCTTACTGTCAGCAAGCATTTTGCTTTTCATCCTGAACCCTTACTTCCTCATCTTTCCTGAACTTTCTTCCCACTCATTCTGAAAAAGCAAAAAGTCTAAATGTTGGATCCACCAAGTAGCTTTCAGTAATTGTTGTTATTCTGGCATCCAAGGCATTTAGGGTAACAATTGTATCCTAAGCAGGATGGCAGTTTTCATAGGGTGCTTCAACCAGAAGTTCTGGCTGACATCTGTCAGGTAGGGTCATGATGCAAACGGCCTCCCTACTATCAGCAAAGGAAGCTGGTCGCCATTTTCCTTTCTAGAAGATATGGAACTACATTTAGCTTTGCCACTTGCACAATCTAAGAAATACCTTCAGAAAGAGAGTCTAAGGCCCACTAGCTAATGAAGAAGAGGGAAAGACCTTTGCGGTTTGCTCTCTTGAGAGAAAAAAAAGTCCAAATCTAAAGCCACAGAGTCTTTGCCTTCTTCGCCTCCTTTCATGCCTCCCTCAGCCATTCCAGGGATGCTGACAGCCATAAAAAATCAGGCCTGTTAGCAACAGGAAAGATCACAGGCCTTGATTCCTGTTGAGCTCCTGCAATAACAGCTGCCATCTGGCTCCCTATCACAGACGAATGCAAGACCTGATTTATGAGGAGGCTCAGGTCAAGGAGCGGGCCACGTGCATTGCCCTCCTCCCCAGCAGGCTGGGGCCTGGGAGAGGGCTGTTGTAGGTCATCAATAAATCCTAGGAATAAAACAATGCAGAGGTTATTAAAGGGAGCCAAGAAAGGACTGATGTGCTATTCCAATTACAGCCATGGATATCTTCCTCTGTGGGGTTCTAAGTGCATGCATCTTAATGCATTTCAGCAGCTAATAAAAGTACCGCAACATTTCTTTTCTTTTTCTTCCCTTTCCTCTCTCGCTCTTTCTCTCTCCAACCCATAGTGCTTATAAATTATAGGGTCAAGGGATCTGAAAGATATGTAGTGGCTTTGAAGATGTACTGACAGCCTCTAACTAATTGATCATAAAGTAAAGGCAAAGGCAATAGATGATGAGCCATTTATCTAAGCAAATCTAGCTGATGGCCCCCCTATGGGGATGAAAATTAAGCAAATTAAATTAAAAGTAGGGCTAGATGATGGGGAACAAATGTAACATTCTGAGGGCTTCAGTTGTCAGCTCAGAAACTGGAGGCACTGACTTGGAAGGCCGGGCAGGAGACTATTCCTATAAACCTAGAGGTAGACCAGACCACCTCAGTTAGCCTGCAGGCAAGCATGCTCTCTACGCAGATCAAAAGCTTATCTTCTGTATCTTTTCCCAGATGAGAAATATCACCAGAACCCACAATTACTGATCATTAAGTACCTTTAACTTTTATTGTGCAAAAATGGAATTGGCTGGAGATGATAATTAAACTTCATTGGCATGAGCTAATGGGGCTGGGGCAGGTAAAATCCAGACAATGATTTAGGAAAATGTTTTGTCATGTAAATTAGAAGATGTAGTCCTGGGGTATGAGAGTTCCCAGACCTAGCAGTACATATGCAAGATCACCATATTGCTGAGAAGATGTTCTGGTTCAACCTGCCTTAGGAAATTGGAAAAATTCTTCCTTACATCACATGTTGCTTTCACCTGAGTTATTGGGAAAGCCCTGATGAAATTGGCTCTGTGTATGTGTTTGTGGAGGATATTGATACTGAGGCTTGAGCTCAGGGCTTTCTGCTCTCACTTGGTTTTTTCATTACCACTTGAGCCACAGCTCTACTTCTCTCTGCCCAGGCTAGTTTCAAATCACAACCCTCAGATCTCAGCCTCCTGAGTAGCAAGAATTACAGACCACAGCTATCAGTGCCTGACAAGAAACTGGCTTTTTTTTCTTTTTTTTTTTTAACATAGGCTGCTCTTGGCCCACCATTTTGTTAATCTTTCCTCTTCCCCCTTCCCTGCCCCCCTCCCCCTCCCCTCCCCCTCCTCCTCCTCCTGCACTTCTTCCTTTTATTCCCCTCCCCAACTTCCTCTTTCCTTTTTTAATTTAAAGAAATACACAGAAAGAAAGTTCCAGCCTGGTTTGGATTGACATTTGTGAATTCCAATCAGTTTCATTACAGTTGTGTTTATAAAAGAGTGCCTGGGAAAGCACACAGAAGGTACCTCCCTCAGCTTTTCCACCATTTCCTCCCTGTCTCCTCTCACTAACTCTGAACTCCTCTCATACTTATTAATAGCATTAGTGTCTCCTTCATTAAGGAGGGGATCTGGGATTCCTACACTCCCATCTGCAGCCAGCTAGCGCCTCCCTGCCTCAGAACCCTGTGAGGCTAGGCTTCAAGGGCTGTTGTCTTCCATGGTTGGCACAACAGCAATCGATAAGGAGGATGAGACAGGATACTCATGAGTTTGAGACCAGCCTGGGCCACAACTCAGTTGGTAGAGATGGATTATCAATGACTTATTCATGTAATCTGTAGCTACCTGCTCCTTGGGGAAGCTGAGATCTGAGGATCATGGTTCAAAAACAGCCTTGGCAGACAAACCCATGAGACTCTTAACTCCCATTAGCCAGCAAAAAGCTGGAAGTAGATAGAGCACCAGCTATGAACAGAGAAAAACAAGCAAGAGTGCCAGGCCTTGTACTAGCATAAGAAAGAAAGAAAGAAAGAAAGAAAGAAAGAAAGAAAGAAAGAAAGAAAGAAAGAAAGAAAGAAAGAAAGAAAGAAAGAGAAAGAGAGAGGAAGGAAGGAAGGAAGGAAAGAAAGAAAGAAGAGAGGGAGAGAAAGAGAGAGGGAGAAAAAGAGAGAGGGAGGTAGGGAGGAAGAAAACCTTTTATTGCTCAAACTTCATTATTACCCAGATTGCCTTTTACCAAAAAGTAGAGTTGGGGTAATTATTTTTTTATTGTGAAAATACTTTACAAAGGGGTTACAATTACATGGGCAAGATAATGAGTACATTTCTTATCAAGCATTGTAGCCTCCTCCTTTGTTTCCCTTTCCCATCCCATCCTCCGTGGAGGGTAATTTTTTTAATTTAACTCTGTTAACATTGGAAAATATAGCTAATGCATTTGTATGCCCTCCCCCTGCCCCCATTGAGCACATGTAGACTCAGCTCCATTTCCCTCCCCCTCCCCCTAGCTAGCAGCCACGAGGAGCAAATGTCCCCCCTGAACAACTACGTTCTCATTCTGTGAGAAGATCACATCACCCCTTGGGGCAGGGACTATACCAGAACTGGGAATAGCATTGGCTCATATAGGCACGTAATAAACATTCATTGAAAAAAATCACCTGAGTAAACAAATGAATAAAGCAACACCTGCTTCTGCCATATAGGTGTGCATGGAAGGGATGTGGGGCGTGGTGATCAACCCCTAGTTCCTACTTCCACCACAGGAGCAGATCTTTGCAGGAATATATTGCCCCAAAGAAGCTTTGTCCTTCCTCCCCCAGGAATCCCATCCCGCAGCAATCCATCGTAGCCTTACACACTGGAAATTCTTTGATGCATTTAGTACTGCTGAGTTCGAAATACCCTATCATCCATGACAGTCACTTTCTGGTCTTGGAGCTCTGTAACATGGACAACTCTTTATTATGCTACAATTTTATAGTCTACAATTTCAACTGCCCCCAATCAACCAGTGTGAGCTGTGAGATAAAAATCTCATGTGGTCCCATTCCATCCCAACTAGATATGAATTTTCCCTTTGTTCAATGTACCCATGTTGTAGATGCTACCTGCCCATTAATCAGTTACTAACTATGTCAATGATTAGATCACTTGTCATATTACAGTGCTTATGTCCAAGCAAATCTTATTTTACTCCCTGATTGCTCCGCAGGGCAAGAACGATGATTCTAGCAATTTTATTGCAGTACTCATCTATTTCACTGTTGGTTGTTTTGACAAATACTGCATCTAATTTATAAAATGCACTTGACTGTACATGTGGATAGATAGGGGAGAAAGAAACATAATATATAGAAGTTGTTTCAGGCAATCACTAGAAATCTTAGAACATACCCCTTTCTAGTAAGGAACCATGTACAACAAGAAGATTGCAGTCTGGTTTCCATGGTAACAACAAAAAAAAGAGGCCTGAACTTGGGAGAGGGTTGCACAGGGGCAAAACAATTTGTTCCTGCTGCCCAGGTTACTGGATTAGCTCTGAGGCTGATCTGGCTCTGGGGTTTCTTCAGCTGGGGCTCCCCTCACTGGCCATACTGTTCTTTCACTCTCTCTGTTCCAGACAGCATTACCTCTCTCCAGAGAGCAAGAGTGCTCTCCTCATTCATTCTCTCTTTATCTTCCCCTTTCATCCCTTCCCTTGTGGTCCCTGGAATCTGATAAGCACTATGGGAAATAATTGGAAACCAGGCCTCTCCAGGTGTTTATTTTATAAAGGAGCATTCCATCTGACACAGCTGTTACCACCACGGCTGCTCCAGGCTGACCCCTGACTTTGATTTATCATTCTGGAGTAAATACTAGTAATTAAATGACAGAAATGCCTTTCCTGCCCCTGCCCTGGCGACTACCCAGCCTCATGATAATTAACTTGTTCTTTTTTCCTTCCTCTCTCACCAACCATGAAGCAATGACATTCTCTGATAAATGAGTTGCCCATGACTGTCTTGCTGACAGGTGTTTCACATAAAAGATGAACCGGCCCATGAAAAGTGGAAGGCAGATGTTGAAAACTGGAAGCTCACGGGTCAATTGCTTCCTGCAATATGATTTTATAGGTTGATCTCACACTGAAGAAAATACATGCAGAGGTTTCACATGGACATTCATATTTTGACCTTGTTTTGGAGATTGGAAGGCTGTCTACAGGTGGTAGACAGCCTTTCTACTTTCCTACCTGGCAACGGGTTGCCAAGCTCTGCCCAGCCCTATATACCTCAGCCTTTCCTTCTTCTAGTTCTCTGGTGCCCAGGATGAATGTCAACGGCTGACTTCACTGTTTGCTCTGTTGCTTTTCTTATATTGGAGACATGTTCTGCACCTGTATGATGTGAATGGAAGATGGCTGAGAAGCTTTTGTCATTTCTTGTATTGAGAAGTCAATCTGTCTCCCCTTCTTCTTGAGTTAAGGCTGGCTGTAACTTGCTTTGTCCAACAGAATGTGGTAGAAATGAGACAGTATTACTTTTGAACTGAGCTCAAAGACACCACAGTTTTGGCTTTCAACATACAGGAAACAGCCCCTCTTGGAACCCAGCCATCATGCTGTGAGAAGTCCAAGCCACTTATTGAGGCCACCTGGAAAGAACTAGAACACACTGATGATCCTGGGAGATTGAACCCAGAGTTTCACTTGTTCTAAACATATGCTCTGCCACTGGACTATATCCCCAGCCTGGAACGCTCCATTCTGTTACCCTAGCCTTGCCCAAGATCACATCCCATGAGCTTCATAATAAGTGAGCCATCCCAGTTGCTCCCACCTGGCCCTGTCACCAGCTCTGGATGACATAATATGGAGAGCAGAGATACCCAGCAGAACCCAGCCTGAGAGGCCCAAAGTGGCTCCTGGGTTTAGGGTTTTTTTTGTGACCCTAAGTTTGGGGTAGGTTGTTCTGCAGCAATAGCTTACCAACACATAGGCTGATCAAGGTTTTGGAGACAGACAAAAAGACCAGAAGAGTACAAGTTTTAAGAAAAATGGCAGCAGCTAAACCTTTCTTGAAAGACTCTTCCTACTAGCTTCCTACATAAGTATCCTGTTTGCTTCATAAATCTGTACTGGCAGGTTTCTAAAGCATTTCAGCTGAGGACTCTTGGCTCATTGACAGAAGGTATTATGCAGGTTCTCAGCTTCAGGTAAACTGAAAGGAGATTCTGGCATGTAGAAGAAAATTTTGGGTACAAAGGGATAGTGGTCTGCTTTATTCAAAGCTCTTTATCTATAGATTCATCTTGGCAGGAATAACAGGAGCAGCCCACTCCCCATCCCCCACCCCAACTCACACCCTGGTGCAGCATACCTTTATACTCCCAACAAATAAAAGTGGTGTTTGGCCCAGGATGACCCCACAAGAGGATGTACACACAACACAGTCTCAAGGCTACATGCACAGTTACCTAAAGTAGCACTTGTGTATACAAATGAATGTTACATGAATGCGCTGAGCCAGTTAAATCACCGTCTTTGGGAATTGTGGGCCCCAAGCATTCTTGGAAAGTACTGGGGCTTTTTAATAGTTTTTAGTGGGTTTCATTATACTATTTTCTTTCTTCTTCTTCCTTTCCTTCCTTCCTTCTTCCTTCTTTCCTTTCTTTCTGTCTTTCTTTCTTTCTTCCTTTCTCTCCCCCCCCTCTCTTCCCTTCTTTCTTTCTTGCAGTACTCAGATCGAACTCGGGGCCTCGAGCTTGCTAAGCAGGTACTCTAACCCTTGAGCCACATCTTCAGCTTATTTTGGTTTAATTATTTTTCTGAACAAGATCTTGTGGGCTTTTTTTTTTTCTTTTTCAATACCTCCTATCTGCTTCTGACTATAATCCTCCTACTCTACCTCCAATTAGCTGGGATTATATGCAGGAAACACCATACCCAGCCTCAGTATGCAAATTATGCATTTCATTCATATGAACCCCACATTACTCTCTCTTTTCACTTTTCCCCTCTTGGTTACAAGCACGCACATTCCCCCACTCCCCCAAAATGCACACAACAATCCCCTTACACAATCATGATATTTTTGTTTTTGTTTATTATTTTTTTAGTTTAGATCTAGTTCTTCATATGATAAAAATAATGAGATAAAGCCGCCAGTGGCTCATGGCTGTATTGTTAGCTACTCAGGAGACTGAAATCTGAGGATCATGGTTCAAAGCAGCACAGGCAGAAAAGTCCATGAGACTCTTATCTCCAATAAACCACCAGAAAACCGGAAGTGATGCTGTGGCTCAAGCAGTAGAGTGCTTTCCTTGAGCTGAAGAGTGCAGTGACAGTGCCCAGGACCAGAGTTCAAGCCCCACGACCAACAGAAAAAAAACTCATGAGGTATTTGTCTTTCTGAGTTTGGTTTATATTTATCAACATGATGATATCTAGTCCATTCATTTTCCTGCAGACAATGTATGTGTACCACACTTTCTTTATCCACTCACCAATGAGGGCATCTGGACTGATTCTATAGCTTGGCTATTATGAATAGTGCCGCAATGAATGTAGGTATGTAGGTGCCACTATTGTATACTTACATTCTTTCTGGCATACACCAGGTAGTTCTATTTTTAAGTTTTGGAGAAACCTCCACTAATTTACAGTCCGGCACTAATTTACCACCTGCACTAATTTATAGTCCCATCATTTGCTGGTTTTCTTGATGATTGGCGTTCTGTGTGTTTCTATTTCTGGGTCTTTGATTCTAGTTCATTGACATATATACCTGCTTTTGTGCTGGTAACAGGCAGCTTTTGTTACTATGAAATTTTAAGTTAAGTATTGTGATATCTCCAACATTGTTTTTTTTCTTTTTCTGAGAATCACTTTGGCTGTTTGGAGTCTTTTATGCTTCCATATGAATTTTAAGATTTATTTTTCTATTTCTAGGAAGACTGCTGTCAGTAATATAGCTATTTTCACAATATTAATTCTGCCAATCCATGACCATGGAATGTTTTTCTATCTTGTAGTATCTTCAGTTTCTTTCTTCACGGTTTTATAGTTTTCATTGGATTGATCTTTTACTTAGTTAAACTTATTTCTAGAGTATTTTATTTTGAGGCTATGGTGAATAAGACTGGTTTTTCTGATTTCTTTCTTTGACTGCTTATTGTTAGTATACAGACAAACCACAGAATATGTTTGTTTTGTATCCAGCTACTTTGTCTAAAGTGTTTCATAAAATACAAATTTTTTCTGGCATCTTTATAATTTGACTTCTTTCTTCCTATTTGTATCCCGTTTATTTCATTTTCTTGCCTGTTTCTCTCTTACTTCAAGCATTATATTGAAGAGTGGAAAGAAAGGGCACCCTTGTCTCATTCCTGAAATTAGAAGAAATGCTTTATTTTCTCTATTTAGTACAATTTTAGCTATAGGCTTGTCATATATACCTTTTTATGTTTGTTTTGTTTTTGTTTTTGTTGGTGGTGGTTAAGGGGCTTGAACTCAGAGCCTGGATGTTGTCCCTGAGCTCTTTTGCTCAAGGCTAGCACTCTACCACTTTGAGCCACAGTGCCACTTCTAGTTTTCTGGTGGTTAATTTGAGATAAGACTTTCTTGCATGGGCTAGCTTTGAACTGAAATCCTCAGATCTCAGTTTCCCGAGTAACTAGGATTACAAGCATGAGCCACAGGCACCCAAACTACCCATTATTATATTGAGGTGTGTTCCTTATATTCCTAGTTTCTTCAAGACTTTTATCATGAAGGGATACTGGAGGTTATCAAAGTTTTTTTCTGTATCTGTTGAGATGATGATAATTATGTGCTTTTTATCTTTTATCCTATTTATTGACTTTCATATGTTGAACCATCCTTGCCTGGCTGGAATGAAACCAATTTGATTATAATCCTAGTATATTAGTGTGCTGCTGAATTTGGTTTGCAAATATGTATATATATATATGCATATATGTGTACATACATATACATACATGTATTGCTTATTTATTGATGTTATTTTTATTAGCATACATTAGTTTTACAATGGGAGGGTTTCATTGTGACATTTCCACACATGTATATATTTCCCAATCAACTTCACCCCCATCTATCACTTTCCTTTATCCTTTCCCCCAAATAATTTCAATAGGTTTCATCACTCTATTTTTACACATGCAAACAAATTACTTCATCTCTATTCATACTCATTGATCCTCCTTGTTAACCAAACCTCCTCCCAATTGGTACCCATTCCCACAGTAGAGGTTTGAAAATATTTATTGAGAATCTTTGCTGATCAAGTGTATAATTTTCTTTGTTATTGTTGTTGTTGTATCTTTAAATTTGATAGCAGGGTAATACTGGCTTCATAAAATGAATTTGGTAATGTTCTTTCCTTTTCTACTTTGTGGACTAGTTTGAGGAACATTAATGCCAGTGCTTCATTCAAGCTCTGATATAATTTTGTAGTGAATCCTTCTGGTCCTGCACTCTTCTTTGTTGAGAACTTTTATATTAGTCCTTCAGTCTCATTGCTCATTACAGATCTGTTTAAGGGGTTGATAGCATCTTCATTCAATTTTGGTAGATATGATGCATCTAGAAATTTATCCATTTCCAGTTTATTAGAAGATAAGTTTTCTATTTTGTCTTTAATTCTATTATTTGGATCTTTTCCCTCTTTCTTATTAGCTTGGATGAAGGTTTGTCAATCTTGTCAAATAACCAACTTTTTGTTTCATTGATTACATTACATTTTTATTCCCTGTTCACTTATTTCTTCCCTAAATTTTTATTATTTCTACCCACTGTTCTTGATTTTTCAGAAAGCTTGAAGCATATTGTTAAGTTATTTATCTGTGATTCCTGTGCTTAGACTTTAAGCATCCAGAATGTGAAAAATAAATTTTTATTATTTATAAGTCACTAATAGTATTTTTTATTGTGAAAATACTGTACAGAGGGGTTACAATTACATGGGCAAGATAATGAGTACATTTCTTAACAAGCATTGTAGCCTCCTCCTTTGTTTCCTCTTCCCATCCCTTCCCATCCTCCCCCTGCCCTCCCACCCAATCCCCCCCACCAAAGTTGTAAAGTTCATTTTCGACATAATGACTTGTACATCTCATTGTTGCAATGGGTAAGTCGCTAATAGTATTTTAATAGAAGCATGGATAGACCAAGACATTTACCCTAAAAAAAATTTTGTTTCTTTTTGGAGACTTTTTACTATCACACAGCAATGTGTTTGAAGAAATTAGGGCTTCTGGGTTGTCTGGATTTCCATGAGGTATTTATTGATCCACCTGTAGAACAGGTAACAAAACAGTTTTCTCAGTGCTCTGTAGGTATTCCCAATCACTTCCTTGCTGCTGCATGAAAAACAGGAGCTTGAGTCCAATAGACTTGTTCCATGACCAGCCACCAGGCTGAGGAAACTCAGTGCCTCAAGTCTTTAGTTCCTTCCTAAAAGCTGATCTCTTCTCCCGTTTGTGCTGATCACTTGCTTCATAAGTGGGCAAGTACATGCTAAGTTTTGCAAAGTAGCCTTATGAACAAAAACCATTTGGGAAAGATACTTGGCAATAGTACTATATTCTGCCACTATTTTCCTAACTGAGCTGGAGAGCTCTAAACTTGAATTTGAATTATTTCTATTTTTCAAGATTTGGAACACACATGCACGCACACATATACATACACACTGCTAAATAAGGATGTGAACTCCATCCAACCCCCAGCTTCTCGTTGGAGACATTTTCCCCTCCACAAATGAGGAATTTGTTGCAGCTATTCTGGGAACTATATTGATGTGGTCTGGGTATAGCCTCCTCCCCACCTCCAACTTCACTTCTCCTCTTTCCCACCATCCCCTCTTTGGAAAACCATACTTCTGTTACTAATAGTTTCTTTTTGAAGTAATTATATGAGGCAACAGACATACTGTAAGCAAATGAGAGAATACCGACATGCTGAGCAGAAAAAGATTTTCAGCTTAAAAGGAGTCTATTTTACTCTCATGATCTCCAGAATTCTGCTTTGACTGGATAGGAATGAGTGTTTGATTATAAAGGCTTTCCCTCTTATGTTTGCCTCTAGCAAGTCATATGTCTAGAATGTCTCATCCCTTTTTTCCCCTGCATGATTTCATATAAGCACTTTGAATGAGTAGCTGCAATCCATGTAAAGCAAGGGATTACTAGTAGGCTGGCACAATCTGTCTTTGGCAAAACAGTGTATCAAAAGAGCCAAGAGATGCAGAGACCTTGAACCTAGGCTTTTCTTGGGTCACAAGTTCCCTGTGAGGCTTGAAGGCTGGGAGAGATGAGGGGCATAGGCTCGTGAACTTGGCCATACTTGCAACCATCTTTATAGTGGGAGGTGCCAACAATTACCCCTCCACCACTTACCACCCTAATGTGGCTCACACCTTACTTTACTGGCTTTTCTTCCATTCTTTCTCTATTCTCTTCCCCCTAAGGTAGAAATGTGTGAGTCCCTCAGCTTTTTTTGTGGCTTTAGAATGAGTAAAATGAGTGGGTTATTGTTTTACATGCCATAAACAGTGATACTTCAACTTTTCTTTGTGTGAGTTTCAGTACTGGGGCTTGAACTAAGGGCATCAAGCTCTCACTTGAATTTTTCACTCAAAACTTATACTCTACCACTTGAGCCACAGCTCCACTTCCAGCTTTTTGGTAGTTAATTGGAGGTGAAAATAATTTCTCTGATTTATCTGCTATACCTATTATTATCTATCTTCAGAGCTCGACCTTCTGAGAAGCTAGGATTACAAGCATCAGCTACAAGCACTCAGTGCATTAGTTTTCTTGAGGTAGAGCCTCATTTATGCCTGGGATCAGCTTGGGCTATCATCCTCCTACTTGTTCCCATTGCTGGGAATGGCAAATGTGTATCACTATACCCAGACATTGGTTGATATGAAGTCTTGTAAACTTACCTGGGCATCTTGATAATAGGCAAATTCAGAGTCTGTGTCTCTAATAAGTTCCAACTAATGTCTATCTCCTCACTAGTCTCCATTCTCACTTGGAGCAGGAGGCTCTGGACTTCATTGCTGCTTTCTCATTCAGAAATCAGTAAGATCCTTCTTCCTTGCTGGCAGTAAACTTTATCTATTGCATATAATTACTGCTCAATGGTCCTCTGTGAGGACCTCTCATGCTGTCTCCCAGTGCCCCCCATCAGGTTTGGATAAACTACACAAGTATGGTATACATGAACCCTACAACTCTTAGGCAAGTAGGCAGAATGGCTGGGTGGGGACTCTGACTATTAAGTCCTCTTTATTGACAGTTGCACTTTCCAATTAATTACCTGTTTTTGGCTACAGTCTGAAAACAAAATGGAATATTCCAGAAATAATTCATAACTTTTATTGTAATATATTATCATGGTTCTCATTTGCTACTGTTAATCTCTTACTGAGTCTAACTTGTAAATTTAAACTTTTCCTTAGAAATGGATAGATGAATAGATAGATAAAACATGCATATCATATATACATACATATATATCTAAAGATATAGGGGCAGTTATTACTGAAGGTTTGGGGTATACTCTGGAGAGTCTGCCAACATATCCTCTTTGGATAAGGGAGAACTGCTGTACATAATTTGAATAAGTATTGCTAGGTTGCATTTAAATACTTCTGGCTTTTTTTTTTTGGACATTCCTGAGACTTGAACTCTGGGCCTGGGTGCTTTCCCTGAGCTTTTGTACTTAGGCTAACACTCTACCACTTAAGCCATACCCTCACTTCCAGTTAATTATAGATTAGAACCTTGCAGACTTTCCTGCCTGGGCTGGCTTTGAACCACGACCCTCAGATCTCAGCCTTCTGAGTAGGTAGGATTACAGGCATGAGCCACTGCAGCCCAGCTTTGGCTTCCTTTTTAATAGTTACTGCTAAAACTTTGCATTATTGTCACAAAGTAACATTTCTGTTTTCTTTTTGCTTTTTACTGAGGATCCAACCTTTGAGTTCATGTGTACCACTAAACCCAACCTAGCTTCTACATTAAAAATTCTATGCCTATAATCGTACCTACTTGGGAGACTGAGATCTGAGGATCACAGTTCAAAGCTAGCCCAGATAGACAAATCCAAGAGACTCTTACCTTAAATAATCACCAAAATGCCAGAAGCAGAGATATAGCTCAAGTGATGGAGCTGCAGCCTGAAGCAAAAAATCTAAAGGACAGTGCCCTGAGTTCAAGCCCCAATACCAGCACAAAAACTTCTGTGATCAAATTAGTAATATTTAAGGCTGAAAACATGAGGGAGACTCCTGAAACAACACAAAGGTGCCCATTGTTGCTTGGTTGGCTTAATAACTTATAGGAAGTCCATACAACTCAGAATTCAAAAGGAGTATTTGTCATTTTCAAAAGTATAGCTGGGTAAATGTGGCTCATGGTATAATCTTAGCTACTTGGAAAGGAAGATCATGATTCCAGGTCAGCCTGGACTGAAAACTTCAACCCATAAGAGGGTGCAGTGGCACACATCTGTCATCCCAAGCAACATGGGAGGCTGAGCCTGGGAGAATAGTGTTATTAGACAATCCTAGGTAGATAAATCCATGTAACTCTGTCTTCATGAGAGGGAATCTGGACACAGTGGTGCATGGTTCAAGTGTATGTCCAGGTAGAAAGGCAGACCATCACTTAAAAATAACAAGTGAAAACCAGAGTTGGTGACATGGCTTGGCATTATCAATCCAGCTTAGCAAGTACATGTCCCTGAGTTCAAACATCCAGTGTGAGACCATCTATTGCCTCTCTACCCTCTGCCTTTTGCCGTGCAGGCACTACAATTTCTATCCCCATAGACCCTGGGACATTTCTGGTTCATGATGCTTAGGTGCTATCCAGAATCCCTTCACATTTTGGTGATTTATTTCCACCAAGAAGTTTTCCAAATGAATTTCCACCCAAGGAGAAGCTGATGGGAATATACACCACTATCAGTGATGTAATCAGTCCTGATTACAGGGTGCTTCTCAGTTGGGATCCACTTCTGGACAACTAGAAGTGTCCCTTCACATCTCCAAATATCAACGGAGGTGGAGGAGAGGTGGGAGGTAGTGCTTACTGAGCCAAGCATCCAATCCTGCTGTCACTGCTGAGTGTTCACAGGCCTCTGGAAATGTCTGGCTGAGCCTTCCACATCATAATGCTGCTGCCTCTGAGAGAACGCCTGTGTGAATGCAGGCAGAGGCTTTCTCCTGGTGCAGGGCTCTCCTGAGGAACAGAATCAATAGAATAAATATCACTGTAAGAGGGGATTTATTGGACTGGCTTAAACTATCAGAGGCTGGATAGTCTCATCGTGGCCATCTGCAGGCTGGGAGCCAATGAAAAGCATGAACTTCTCAATCCAAGAAGTTGAAAGCCTCAGGACAAAAGGGAGCAATGATGCAGCCCCAGTGTAAGGCTGAAGAACTGGAAGCTCCCTGGAGAGTCTCAGGCACAAGTTCAAGTTTAAAGGCTGAAGAATCTGCATGGACATCCACCGTAGAAAATGCATCCACTCAAGATGGATGGAAATGCCTGAGCCTGAGCTTTCTCTTCATCACTTTTTCCTTCTCTCCAGGTTCCTAGCACAGTAGATGGTATCACCCACATTTAGGGCAAATCATCCTCACTCAGTTCACAGATCCACATGTCAGTCATCTCTGGAAACACCCTCACATTGCTTTACTAATGTTTAGTGGCTTAATCCAGTCAAGTTGATGACCAAGGTAAACCATTATACCCCAGGGCTGAGATACTGAAGCGGCCCAGCCTCACCTCTACATAGGAATGTGTTCATAGCCAAAAGTTCATGTGTGATCATCAGCAAGGCAGGGATGCTGCTCTTGAATGATAGCTTAAAAGCCTCACCCAACACCCCTCCTCTCCTGAGGTAGCCATTGCATCCATGAGCTTTCTCTGCATAGCAATGGACATCCTTCCTTGCTTCTCTACTCTTTCCTTTTTCTCCTCACCCTTCTTCCTCCTCCTCTTTCTCTTCTTCTTGCTGGATACACTTGATACATCTCCAAATGGAGCAAAAACAAATGGCTTATCATCAGGGACTTTGCTGCCCAGGCTAGCTTTGAACCACTTTCCTCATATCCCAGCTTCCAGAGTAGGAAGGAATACAGGTGTGAGCCACCAGCATGCCCAGTAACTTCTTGGATTTTCAGAATAATATATAGAATATGAGTGTTTTAAGAAAAGAATTGTGGCTTCTTGCTGGATCCTCTTGTATCAGTATCCTCTTACACAGGGCCTGAGCTTAGCTTTTTTCCCAAGGCTGGTATTTTACTTCCATGTCTGGCTTTTTAGTGGTTAATTGGAAATAAGTCTTATGGACTTTCCTGCCTAGGTTGATTTTGAACTGCTTTCCTCAGATCTCAGCCGTCTGAGTTGTGTGTGTATGTACGTGTGTGTGTTTGTATGTGTGTGTGGTATGCTTTATAAATTAATTTTTTGTTTGTTTGTTTTGGTGATGTTGAGGTTAGAACTCAGGGCCTTGTGCTTTGCTAGGCAGGCATTTGACCCTTTGAGACATAGTTTCAGCCCTAGTGACCTATTTTTTTTTACAGCCTGTGTAATCACAAGGCTTTTAACATTTAGACTATATCTCCTAGAAACCCATAATCAATTTGCAATTTGAGTAAAGCCCTGAAAAGATGGGTAGGAATAAGTCAGAGTTAACCACAACCCCAGGCTGTGGTGACCACCGAGTAGTTGACCTAGACCATGAGTCTTACAGAACTTCCAGGTCACAGTTATCTGTGAACTGAAGTGACCCAGCCAGGTTCAGTGGAGGTCCAGTCCCTGCAGTCTTGAAGGTGTGGTGGGTTTCCATACTTAGAATAAAAGGGAGTGGATTAAGATGAGGAGTAATATATTTACAATAGAGCAGAGTCCAGAAAGAGCCACACGTGGAAGAAGCAAGCTCCATGCAGGGACAGACCACAAGAAGCAAGGTACCTTCTTCCTCTCAGGTACTCCCAACAAGCGGGGAGCTGTAATAGAATATACTGATACCCAGAGCCCAGAAAGCTCTCTGAAGACAATTTGTTTAAAAAAAAAAAGCAAGCCAATGGACTATCTAGACCTAAAATATCAGAACTGGCATCCTCTGGCCTTCGAAGGCTCAGGATAAGGTACACTAACATTTCTGTCTCCTCATATTTGAACTCAGAAGCAACACACAAACTCATTGCCACCATTACCCTACCTCTAGGCAACCACTCACTAATTAATTATCTGTCTCTAAGGATTTCCTCTTCTGGATATTTCATATGAATTAAATCATATGACAGATTTTGTGTGTGTATGTGTGTATGTGTGTGTGTGTGAGAGAGAGTGCCTTTTTTCCCTTAGTATAATGTTTTCAAAGTCTGTCTGTGTTGTAACATGTGTTGTTCTTTTTCATAAGGTAATATTTCACTGCGTTGATATTTCATGCTTGTCTATAAGTTTTTGTGTGAACATACGTTTTCATTTCTCCTGAGTATATTCCCAAGAATGGAATTTCTGGGTCACAGGATGATTGGCCATTTGAGGAAATACACCTCATTTTGCAAAATGCCTTCATTGTTGTATATTTTCACCAGCAGTACATAGAATCCAATCATTCCACTTCCATGTTGTGATGGTCAGTATTGAGTGTCAATGTGATTTGAGGGAGTGATGCTTAAGATGTTAATAAAGCACACTTCCAGGGGTGTCTGGGAGGGTGTTTCCAGAGATGACTGACGTGTAGGCTAGCAACTGAGGGAGAAAGGCTGCCCTGATGCGGGCAGCACCATTCAATAGGCTGGGAGCCCGGATGTAATAAAGGGAGGAGGACCGATTAGAATAGGCATCCTTCCTCTCTCCCTCTCTCTCTCTCACCATCATCTCTCCCCCTCTACTTCCTTTCCTCACTTCCTCTCTCTCTCCCTTTCCTTCCTTCTCCCTTTCTCCCTTTTCCTCCCTCTCTCCCTCTCCTTATTTCTCTCTTTCTTTCTCCTTCCTCTCTCCCTCTATCTCTCTCTCCTTCCTTCTCTCTTATCTTCTCCCCCCATTCCTGGCCACCATGGTATGAACTTGAATGCTCCAACATGATAAGCTGAAACCTCAGAAATTGTGAGCCAAAATGAATCTTTCCTCCCCTTAAATGTGTCTTCGGCTATAGGATTATGTGAAGCTCACTAATACACTTGTCAATGCTTGTTTTTGTCTGCCTTGACTCTAGCCAGTCTAGTGCTGGCATTGACAACTGCTAATGTCAACCTTTTTTCATGTGTTTTAACCATTTTATGAGAAAAGCTGTCTTTTCTATCAAAACGAGTTGTGTAAAAGTTTCTGTTTTGGCCTGGTATCTTAGCTCTTGTTGATTATCTTACCTAGTAAAATAATATCAACAAGAAAGTAGCAGAGGGTGTGACTAATTGAGACTGTTAATCTTATCTCAAAGTCTTTAATGCTCACTTTCTGTAAAATACATCCTACCCTCTTCAAACTAACCAGTCACAAGCACTTTGTGAACCTGAGCTCAGCCAATTGAAGCAGAGGGGTAGGGCCTGCAATAGGGAGCAGTTTGCCTGTTCTGTGTGCTTGCTTGGCAAAGGTTCACCCTTCAGCACAGAAGTAAATTTTGCCTTGCTAGCACAATTCTTTGTTTTCATGTTTTTAGTTGTGACTCCCATGGTCCTTAGCATATTTATAGCAATGTTTGATAATCCTCTTTGGAAAAATGTTTCTCTCTCTCAGACAAAACATGTTTAGCTAATTTCAAATTGGGTATTTGGCCCTTTATTATCACTCTGTAAGAATTCTTAATCACTCTCAATACCAGCCCCTTGTCAGATACATGATTTGCAAATAGTTCCTCCCATTCTGAAGGTGGGTTTTTTCCTTCACTTTCTTTTTTTAATGATTGTTTGAATTTTTTGAGACAGAGTTTTACCTTGTAGTTCAGGCTGGCTTCACAATATTTCTGCCTCTACTACTTGAATGCTGGGATTAAAGGCATGGTTACCACACTTGATTTCTTCTCATTCTCTAGGATAGAGTCCATTATTTTGAGGAAGTCCAATTTCTTTGGCATCATTGTTTTTGATACCTAATAATCCTTTACCAAATCCAAGACCATGCTCATATATTTTCTCCTAGTTTTACCATTATGTCTATATTTTTGGAACTATTTTGAGTTGACTGTAACATATAATGTGATGTAAGAGTCCAACTTCATGCTTTTACAAGTGGCTATTGAATTTCCAAGTGCTTTTTGCTAAACACACACACACACACACACACACACACACACACACACACACACACACACCTATTCTTTCCCTCATTAGATAATCTGGGTACCTTTGCCACAACCATGACCATAGATCTATGAGTATATTTCTGGAATTTCAATTTTGTCCCATTGATCTACACATCTAGCCTTGTGCCATTGCACACTGCCTTGTACAAATTCTGCACAATAAGTTTTTAAATCAGGGAGTACTTGTTCTCTTGCTTTATTTTTCTTTCTCAAGATCACTTTAGCTATTCTGTGTTCTTTGCAATTTTTGTGAATTTTAATTTAGTTTAGCATTCTGATAGGAATTGGGTTAAATCTAGAGATCAGTTTGCAAAACATTGCCATCTTAATTCTCCTCCTCCATCTCCTCCTCCTTTCTTCTTCTCTTGTGTTTTCTTCCCTCCTCCTCCTCCTCCTCCTCTATATCTCCCATCTTCCTCTGCCTTCTTCCTCCTTCTTGCTGGTACCAGGGTTTGAACTCAGGTTCTCAGTTTTGATTGGCTTGCTTGCTCTACCACTTGAGCCACACCTCCAATCTAACTTTTTGCTGATTATTTTGAAGATGCAATCTTAGAGACATTTCTGCAGAAGGTGGTTTTGAACTGTAGCCTTTCAGTTTACAGCTTCCTGAATAGCTAGGATTACAGGCATGAGCCACTGGTGCCTGGTTTAACTCTATCTTCTGACAAACATGTTTTCAATAATTTAAATTAAATTAAATTTTATTAAACTATGTTTTGTAGTTTTAAGAGGACCGTTATACACTTCTTTATTAACTATATTCCTATGTATTAAAATTATTTTTGTAAATGGTATTGTCTTCTTGAGTCTTTTCTTTCCTTTTTGGAGTGGGGGGACAGGTTAACTCAGATCTTCACACTATTAGGTAAATACTCAACCACCTGAGCCAGGCCCCAAAACCTCTAATTCCTTTTGCTTTTAGTTCATTTTTCAGATAAGATCTTGTACTTTTGCTGGCAGCAGACTTCAATCCTTCTACCTCCCTCACCCCC
Organism: Dipodomys ordii; assembly: GCF_000151885.1. Taxonomy (NCBI): domain Eukaryota; kingdom Metazoa; phylum Chordata; class Mammalia; order Rodentia; family Heteromyidae; genus Dipodomys; species Dipodomys ordii. The sequence goes on from NW_012267417.1 coordinate 2,171,123, forward strand.
AGCTGATTTCATTTTTGAATCACTCATTTAAAATGTATAGAAATGTAGTTCATTACTATACAGTGGTCTTGTATCCTACAACCATACTGGACTTTTTTGTTACAATAGTTTTTCTATTGGATTCCTTAGAATGTTCTGTAAACAAGTTAATGTCATTTTCAAATAGTATTTTTTTCCTTCCCAATCTGCACTTCTATTTTTAGCACTGGGATTTGAACTCATAACTTCATCCTTTCTAAGCAGGCATTCTACCATGTGAACCATTTGTTAGTCCTTTTCACATTGGTTGTTTTGCTGATGGGGATCTTTCTTTATGCCTGGGCTGACCTGAACTGCCACCCTACTATTTGTGCTTTTCTTTTTCTATTTTCTTTCTTTCTTTCTTTCTTTCTTCCTTCCTTCCTTCCTTTCTTTCTTTCTTTCTTTCTTTCTTTCTTTCTTTCTTTCTTTCTTTCTTTCTTTCTTTCTTTCTTTCTTTCTTTCTTTTCTTTCTATCTTCCTTCCTTCCTTCCTTCCTTCCTTCCTTCCTTCCTTTCTTTTTTGTTGGTTGTGGGGCTTAAACTCTGGGCCTGGGCATTGTCCCTCAGCTCTTCAGCTCAAGGTGAGTGCTCTACCACTTGAGCCACAGTGCCACTTGAGCTACAGCACCACTTCTGTTTTTGTTTTTGTTTTTTTTTTTGTGGTTATTTGGAGATAGAGTCTCACAGACTTTCCTGGCTGGGCTGACTTTGAACCACAATCTTCAGCTCTCAGCCTCCTGAGTAGCTAGAATTATAGGCGTGAGTCACCAGCACCTGGCTTATGCTTTTCTTTATAGTTAAGATAACAGGTGTCTATCACCACACCCAACCATTGCGCTTCTCCTGAGGATAGACTCACAAGACTATGCCAAGTCATCAGTTGAGATGATGTCTCATAAATTTTTTGCCTGGGCTGATCTCAAACCTCAAATAGCTAGATTACAGTCATGAGCTGACATACCTGGCCTGCATGCCTTTATTCATTTTTCTTGCCTAAGAATCCTGGCTAGAAATTCCAATATAATGTTGAATCAAAGTAGCAAGAATAGGCATCCTTTTCTTCTTTCAGGCCTTGGTGGGAAAGCATTGATCCTTCACCACTGAGTATGGTGTCATCTGTGGATTTTTCATAGATACCTTTGCCAGTTTTTAGATTTTCCTTTTTTTCTTCTTCTTTTTTTAGGTCAGTTGTTGGAGCTTGAATTCAGGGCCTGGGTGCTGTCCTTAAGATTTTCTGCTCAAAGTTAGCACTCTATCACTTTGAACCACACCCTCTGGTGATTAATTGGAGATAAGTCTCATGGATTTTCCTGCCCAGGTTGGCTTAGAACCAGATCATATCTTAGCTTCCTGAGTAGCTAGAGTTACAGGTGTAAGCTACCAGTGCCTGGCAGGATTTTCCCTTCTATTCCTTCTTTACTGAGTCATTTTCCCAGGAATGAGTGTTGAATTCTACAAGATGCTTGTTCTGCATCTATTAGGTGACTATTTTCATTCCAGTGTCATGATATCTTACCTTAACTATCAGATGTTAAACAAACCTAGCATCTGGGCAAGCACCCTACCTAGATGTGGCATATAATGAATTTCATTTGCTATTATTTCATTGAAGGTATTCTGTGTCCATATTTAAAGAGATAACAGTTTATAATTTTGTTTTCTTGTGATCTTTTTTGTCTGGTTTTGATATCTAGAATAGTAACCTTGTGAAATGGCTGGAAAATATTTCTTCCTCTTCTACTTTTAAAAGATTTTGTGTAGAATTGTTCTCTATTCTTTTTAAAATATTTGTTAAGGTTCAGTGGTGATGCCTCTGGGTTTGAGCTTTTCTGGGCAATTTTGTTACTAATTCAATTTCTTCACTTGTTAGAAGTCTAGTCAGACTATAAGTTTAAAGTCAGTTTCATTAGTGTCTTTCCATTTCATCGGCTATTTTATTTTTTGAAGTGTAATTCTAATTGCTTATAATGCTTTTTTATTTCCATAAATTGATTAGTTATGACCTCTCTTGTATTACTTAATAATTGAGGTTTTTCTGTGTGTTTTTAATCTTCATCAATATAAATACAGATTTGTTCATTTTGTTGACCTCAAAGAACCAACTTTTGCTTTCAATTATTTTTTATTATATTCCATTCATTTTTTTGCTCTAGATGTTTATTATTTTCTTTTCTGATTGCTTCAGGTTTAGTTTCCTCTTTTTTTAGTGACAAGGTGGAAGATTTAATATCTTCTTTCTTAGTCTATTTCTGTTTTGATGTATGTATTTATTTATTTAGACAAAGTCTCACAAAGTCACACAGCCTAGCCTGGAACTCTCTGTAGCCTGGACTGGCTGAGCTAGGGCTCTGGATTTGGGGTGGATGGTCAATGTCCACCCCAGTGACACTCCCACTGCAAGAGCCAGGCATTGGTGGAGCCAGAGGTCCTCACAGCTTGCATCTTCTCTTGTGGAACTACCTCCTTCAGAGGTGGGACAACTGTGATTATGTTATGGTCTTTCAGTGCACCATACCTGAGAGGGATCCTCCATTCTGTGAATAGAGGCTGGGGGCAGGAGGTTTCTCCTCCCTCTGCATGGCACTTATCTGAGACAGTATAGCAGCAAGTAGTAGCAGGGGATGAGTGAGCAGGTTGAGAAATCACCACACTGCTCCTCCCAAGAAGGAAGTCTTCTGCTTGGGGAATGAAGAACTCCATGTTTTGGGCTATGGTCATCTACAGTACAGTCTCCACCCTGCTGAGAATCTCCACAGTTTCACTTCTCTTACCAAATGTCTAGACTTTTCTTGACTAGAGGCTTCTTCTTTTGCCACCTCTCCTTAAAGTTGTTTCCAGAAACCTCAAGTGTTTATATTTAAAAATCATTTCACTGGGCTGGGTGCCAGTGGCTCACGCTTGTAATCCTAGTGACTCAGGAGGCTGAGATCTGAGGATTGTAGTTCAAAGCCAGCCTGGGCAGGAAAGACCATGAGACTCTTACCTCCAATAAACCACTCAGAAAACTGGAGGTGGCGCTGTGTCAAGTGGTGGAGCACTAGCCTTGAGCTGAATTGCTGAGGGACAGCGCCCAGGCCCAGAGTTTAAGCCCCACGACCCACAAAAACAAACAAAAAATAATTTCACTGAAGGGTGCGCTTCTCACACTCCTGTCAGAAATTGATCTCACCCTGGGGAATTTTGAGTATGTAGTTTTTGTTGGCATAAATATCAGTGGACTTTGCTAGCATAGCATAGCATGGCTATAGAGTGGTTATAGACCCATAGGCCCTAAACTTAGTACCCATGAATGGACCTTTTGGAAATAAGGGCTTTGACAATGTAATCAAGTAAAGATGGTATATTGCCTTACAATATACCTGATCCAGTCATCGGTGTCCTTATAAGAAGGAGGAAATGTAGATTCAGACAGACACATACAGAGAAAACCATGTGATTATGGAGATTGGAATCTATACAATTGGCTTCTACTAGCCAAGAAATGCCAAGTATTACCTGAGATCCTTAGAGACAAAAAAGGAGCCTCCCCTAGATCCTTCAGAGAGAGCACATGCTACATACATCTTGATGTTGGACTTCTGGCCTCCAGAAGTGTGAAACAATAGATGTTTGTTGTTTAAAGCCATCCCATTTGTAGTTCTTGGCTAAGGCAGTTCTAATACAAGGCCACTGGGTAGCGTGGTCTGGTGGGTTGAGAAAGTTTCCCAGAAACCATTTGGAAGGATCACTTCTGTTTTTCATTTAACATCATCCTTTTCTTCTTTATTGTTTCATAATCGGATGCCATGGGGAAACTGAATTTCTGTAAACTATTCTTTCATTTCCTTCTTGAATTTGAGACATTCTTGGTTCTTAAAAACTTGTTTTTAAAGTGTGCTTTAACTGCCATACCTCAAATTTACAGTGACCCCCATCTCACTTCTTAACAAGACTATAATTAGTCCCAAATTGGCAAATCCTCCAGGCCACTGCTACGGGATCTTTTCTTTGGTGACTGGGTTACTGCTTTATGAAACAGCACATCAGGGCTAAAAGTTAAAGGGAAGGAGGACAGCCAGAAATCTGATTAACTAGCACCTTTTTTCCTTCCACATTTGGCATATTTTTATTCTTGGAAGGAGTTTATAAAACACATTGCTTGCAACATTTATATTTTTCTAACACCTAATAATTTACTCTTTTATGATGTAAAATCTGTTGCTCCAGATCTTTTTAATTTTTTTCTTTCAACTTATTTCTTACATCTTTTTGTCTCTCAATAGGGCCAAATCCCAAAACACAGTGAAATTTAAGATTGCCTACAGTGGTAATGGACTTTTTTCCCTCCCCAGTCCTAGAGCTTGGACTCAGGGCCTGGGCACTGTCCCTGAGCCTCTTTGCACTCAAGGCTAGTACTCTACCATTCGAGCCACAGTTCCACTTCCAGCTTTTTTAAGTAGTTTATTGGAGATAAGAGTCTCATGGGGATTTTTCTGCCTGGGCTAGCTTTGAATCATGATCCTCAGATTTGAGCCTCCTAAGTAGCTAGGTTTACAGGCATGAGCCATCAGCGCCCAGCTAGTAATGGACTATCTTAAACAACCATAGTAGGCAAGTGCTAGTGGCTCATGCTTATAATTCTAGCTACACAGGAGGCCAAGATCTAAGGATCACAGTTTAAAGCCAGCCCAGGCAAAAATGTCCTTGAGGTTCTCCTCTCCAACTAACCAGCAAAAAGATAGAAGTGGAGATTTGGTTCAAATAGTAGAGTAATAGCCTTAAGCAGGAAAAGCCAAGTGAATGTGTGAGGTCCTGAATACAAACCTCACTACTGGCACGTACACACACACAAACATAGCAGCACCCCCCTTTATTCGCAGGGTATATCTTCCAAGAGCCCCAGAAGATGCTTGAGACCCTGAATAGTAGTGAGTCTCATGTATACCAGGGCTTTTCCTGCCTGCCCTATGGCATTGCCACATGGTACCAGCCTTGGTCTCTCTCTGTTCATGTTTTGTTACCTGAGACCACCTTCATATTGCTCCTATGTCACATGGATAACCTGACAAAGGGATGATTCACATTCTGGGCAGGATAGAGCAGAACAGTACAAGACGTCAGTATGCTACTCAGACTAGAATGTAATTTAAAGCCGTGGGCTTGTTTACTTCTGGAACTTTCCATTTGATGTCACTGGACTACAGTTGACTCTAGGTAACTGAGACCCAGGAAAAGAAGAGTATTGTGTACATAGCTTTTGCACTTTTAGACAAAGACATCTCCAAATGTTGCTTGATAGTGATGACTAGGTGATGCTGGGTGTGTAGTACTTTCAAGGATCTTCACATCGACTTGTACTATTAAGGGTATTGGACTAAAAGAAAAAATTAAAAAAGGAGAATAAAAGCACAGAGGATGTCCAAAGGAATGAGTAGTTTGATGACAATTTCTACATCAAATCTAAGATGTTCAAATTCTTAGAGATATGAGCCACCCCCAAATGAGGAAAATAGAAGTCTAGGGAACAGTGCAATCCAGAATGAAATAATCGACCTAGAAATCTAAGAGCATGGGTGAATTGGTGTATGTAAGGGACTCTGTGTATGTATGCACATGTGAGTGGGGGGGGGCTGTAGCTAGCATTTAAGAATGAATGAAAGGGACAGAATCTTCTTCTCCAGTTTTGGGGTCACCACTCTGTATTTCCTTTTCCATCTTCCCAGTTACTACATAGCACCCTTTCTTATAAACATACTGAACAATCCTCCCAGTGGCATTCAGCCACATAATTGTGGTCATAGGGCTTATAAATGTGAGGGAGAAAAAACAGTTTATCTCTCCATGGAGCTTGTGTTTTTCTAATTTTAGACATTATCATTTGGATTTCCTTGGATGGCTATCTAGAAGCAGAGCATTTAACTTTTCCAATTCCATTAGTCTTCTAGAATATTAGTTTTTCTTAACATCTGTTTGAATCTTGAAGACTTAAGACCACAACTAATTGAAAATCTTCTCTAATTCCTAAAGGACTGAAGAAAGGCCCAGATTTAGGAAAAACAAGACTCTGAGGCTTAATATTTTGCAGATAATGTAGAAGACAGAAGTAAATATCACAAGAGCTAAGGGTCCAATTCAAAGTCCCAATGAGATTTACCAAACATATTCAGTTGTCAATAAAGTTAGTACCATGTGAATATAAAAAGAGGACTGACTGCTTGTTTATTTTCTTGGCAGCTGGTCCTCTCCTGGAGGAGAGGATTGGCACCATACTGGGGTGTAGGGTGTCTCATTGCTTTTCATGCATCTTACCCTCTGCAGAAACAGGAGAATTTTGACTTTATAAATGAAAAGCAAGTGATTCATCTCATGACCGTGTCATGGACAGACAGGCAGGACACTTGCTATAATTTGGATATAGCATAGTTCAAAGGTCCATGTGCTAAATACTTGGTCCCCAGGGTGGTCTATTGGCAGGTGGTGGATCTATTGAGAAGTGGGGATTTGCAAGTGGGCTTTAGGGAACTGGAGGGTGGCCCTGAAGGTAATAGGGATGGAATAGGTATCCAATCACAAACACCTCTCTCTCTCTCTCTCTCTCTCTCTCTCTCTCTCTTTCTTTCCATGAGAAAGAGACTTTACTACATGTTCCAGCCATGTGCTTTCTCACCACAGGCTCAAAGCAATGGAGACAACAGATCATGACCTAGAACCTCTGATACTGTTAGACAGAATAAACCTTTTCTCTTCCTAAGTTATTTTTTTCAGGAATTTGTTACAGTAACAGAAAGATGAGTGATACAGCCCCCTATTTTTCACACTGTGGACCATTACAACATCATCATATAAAGCCTGGTGATGGAAATTGTGCCACTAGCTAGAGTTCAGTTTTGTCTCTGTGCTTCATGTAACAACTTTTCCTTCCTGCTATCTGTGCCTTGGTCCTTCTTAGAAGTTTCAACTCGTGGAGAAAGTCTTTTTTCCTACTTTTCTGCCCTTATTTATTTTTCTTCTCTAGTCTCAAGGCCATTGATGGTTGATTAAGGCCTCAGTAGAAATTACAGTGGATTGTCTAAAAGAATGGATGAGTGCCATGGGGCTATAGTTCAGTGGTAGGAGGGCATTTTGCTAGCTAGCATGGGCTAGGCCCTGGCTTCCATCCTTAGTAAAGGAAGGAAGGAAAAATGGAAGGAAAGATGGAAGAAAAGAAGGAAGGAAGGAATGAAGGAAGGAAGGAAGGAAGGAAATGAGAGAGGGAGGGAGGGAAGGAAAGAAAACAAAAGAAATGAAGAGAGAGAAAGAGAGAAAGGAAGGAAGGAAGGAAGGAAGGAAGGAAGGAAGGAAGGAAGGAAAGAAGGAAAGAAGAAAGAGAGCAAGGAAGGAAGGAAGGAAGGAAATGTCAACTTCACCTGCCAATATTGACCAGTTGAGAACCTAAGTGTATACTCACATAGAAATTCAGAGCCTTCTAGTTAAGCCAGTAAAAACTTACAAAAATCTGCACCAGTTGAAGACCTAACATGGTATGTGCCCACTAAGTACCTGCTTATCACATAGCAGACTAGATGGTGGTCCTTGAACAACAGGAGTCCAGAGGCCTGACCAGGTCTATTACATACATATTTTACCTTAAAGAGTAGCTTTCCCACTTATAACTTAATTAAATGCTAACAGTTTGTCCTCATTTCTTTTATTTCCCTTTTTCAAAGTGCAAGTACTTTTGTGGTAGTTACTCTTTGATGCAAATTTTTTCCAACTTCAGTGTAAAATAATTTGTTAGATTGTTCCAATCTGATTACTAGCACAGAACAGGCCCCACTGGACAGAGCACAAAGAAGCAAGAATATAAAGATGCCCAGATTAGAGCCCTTGGTGACAGACAGTTATAACTGGAGCAGAAAGGGGAATTCGTTGGAAAGATTTACAATAGAAATTTATGGTCTATATGGAATGAGTGGCAAGCCTGGAGGACTTGCTTCTGAGAATGAGTGGAAACAAAGGAGCCTCAGCCAAGAATATAGTAAGAACCCCCATACCCTCACACACTCACACCCACCACCTCCCAGGACTTCTGCTTAGGAGACCACCAATGACACTGTCTAGTAAACACTTGTAGCCTTCTGTCTCTTCTATCATTTCAGAGGCTAAGACCTCTCCCTCTTCCAGAAGACAAATGGTGAGATTTATTGTTACCAGTAGGAGATAGGATTCTTGTTGGTGTTGGTATGGCCCCACAGAGGCAGGCTGCTCAGCATGGGCTGCAAATTTCAGCAAACATTCCCTGAATAGGTAACATGGGAAAAGATGTCAGAGTGGCTGGCCCTCAGGTATATGGAATTGTTTGTTCATTGGTTTTGTGGGTTTGTTTTTTTATTTTGTTTTTTTTTTGTTTGTTTTTTGTTTCTTGCTTGGTAGCTCAGGCTGGCCTAGAACTCTAAATCTTCCTACCTTAGCCTCCACGTTGCTGAGATTACAGGTATGTACCACCACACCCTGTCTATTAACCTAGGTGATTTTACTTGCAAAACTTCAAAGAAAGTTTGTTTCCTCTGGGAAAAAACTCAAAGAAAGGGACTAATTTGCTAAAGATCCACAGTTAGAAGGAATGAATAGATGGCAAAGTATATCTGGTGACTTAGAGAGGAGGTTGAGGAGGGGTGGGGTCTGGGCTTCAGAGTCTTACTATAGAGAGAGGGCCCTACTTGAAATGCTGGTTTTAGAGAAGGCATGCTAGTTTTCAAGGGTTGCATAACAAAGTACAATGAAATTAAATTAATAGAAATTTACCTCTCATAGGCCAGGAATTTACAATTCTGATATCAAAGTGTTGACAGAGTTGTCTTTCTGAAGGCCTCTCTTCTTAGCTCACAGATGACCATCTTCTTCCTACTTCGTCCTGTGGCATTTTTTTTCTCTATGTGTCTGAGTCCTAATTTCCCCTTCTAATAAGGACATGAGTTGTATTGGATTAGGGCCTAACTAAATGGCCTAATTAAGTTAATTGCCCCTTTGAAGGGCTCTTTAGCCAAACACATCTTTTTCTGAGGTTCTGAGGGTTAGAATTTCAACAGATGAATTTGGGAGAGGGGGACACGATTCTACTTCAAGTGTATGTATTTGTGTGTGTGTGTGTGTGTGTGTGTGTGTGTGTGTGTAGAAGTGGGAACCTTGCAGTCAGATCCTTCCTGTAAGAGAAAACCAAAGATGGGGTTAGTGAGGTCAGGACAGCTCCAGGAGAAAGGAAAAAAAGAGCCTGTCTGGGCAATCAGGGGAAAGCACCCTCTCTTAGAGAGATTCTGCATCCCTCACCATGGCCTTGAGCAGTCCCATATGCAGGCCCCTGGATAACACATCACTGTGATCTTGACCAGTCATTCATATGAACTCTGGATTTATGTCATGTGGACAACAAGTCTACAACAGGCTGATTGAACCCTAGAGGTATGGGCAAGAACAAGCACTAGTCATGGAGAGCTTGTGCAGGCTACATGGAGCCTCTGATTGGGCTTGAGGGTTGATATGGTCTACAAGCTGTCCAATGAGACAACTCTCCTAGAGCCATCTTATTACCTCTGCAAACACACCCCGGGTGGTGTCCTCTCTTGGAATTCCTTCTGTCTAGCGGAATCTCTGCTTTTTTAAAGAAACTTTTACCATGATACTTCACCCTCTGTGTTTGTGGACTCATTTTTTTAAGACCATAAAGACAAAGGACCCTATCCAGGCATTGCAGTGTTTAGTATCACTCCTGCTTCGCAGGTCTGATGAATGACTTCCCCACCTGCCTTCATCTTCCTCTGGACTAGGGAATTCACCTTTAAATTGAGCCTCATTAAACCCAATGCAATATAACCTTTCTTCTCCAGGTTAAATTTTCCATCAACTAAGTTGTTTAGCTGTTTTCATTTGTTTTGTTTCAGATAGGCTCACTGTATAGCCTATACTGATCTAGAACTCTGAGTCTTTTTTCCTTAGACTCCTGAATCCTAAGGTTACAGTTGGAAACCACCATACACAGCTTTACTCAGCCTATTTTCTCCAGCAGGGTTCTGTCTAGCTCCAGTCACTAAATTGCCAGTCCTCTGCTGGAGCATCTGTACAATGGGGGAATGTTAATGAAGTAGGGAGGTCAGGTCTGGCCAGGGCCATATTGGTCACATGGTAAATGATAAGGCATCTTGTCTTCATGCTGGGGGAAGGGGAAGCCCCCAGTTCCCAGGTGATGGGCATGCCTGAATTCCTAGAGGATGGAAAGTTCCACCGTCAGGTGATGGGTGTGCCTGAATCCTTGGAGGCAGGGGCCACCACTTGGCAAATGGGTTGCTGGACCTATCAGTCCAGTGCCCAGGACTGGGAATTTTCTGTGACCTTTCCCCCTGACCTGAATCTATTTAGGCCCAGATGAGCATAGGCACCATTATGCCATGCCACGTGTCTCCATGTTCCTGTCTTGTCTCCTGTCTCCTGACTGTGCTCCAGTCATCATGGCATCCCACTTCAGCTCTCCATTGGAGCTGAATTTGTTTGTTGCTATTGTTTTTGTTCTTTCTTTCCTCTCTGGCCTGTTTCCTAATTGTGTTAAGTGTATTTGCGGGCTGCAAGCCTTTGTAACATTGGTTGCCTGCAGACTGCTAGTACTTTGATAAAGACTTCAAGATTCGATCTTCCAAAATGTGGTTTCACTCAATTCTCTCCCTTATGACATTATGAGTTGCATTGTATGCCCCAACAATTCATACAGTGAAGCCCTAGGCAACAAAATGATGGTATTTGGAGATAGGTCCTTCTGTAGATCAGTAGCTCATGATAGGATGATGGAATCCATGACATTATGAAAAGAGACCCCAGGGAGCTTGTCCCACTCCCTCCCCACCATGAAAGGACATAACTACAAGTTAACAGTAAACTAAGGGGAAAGAGAGCCCTCACCAGGAACTTGCCCTGCTGCCATCTTTATTTTTTACCTCTAGTCTCCAGAACAGTGAGAAAATGCATTTAAACAGCATAAGGTGGTTTTGTTTTTGCAGCCTGAGATGACTCTCATAGGCTAGGACAGGAGGCTGGGCTAGGCCTCACCATCTCTGTCTGGTTATTCCTGTCTCACATCCCCATTTTCCTCTCATTTTCTTTCCCATCCCACATCAATCCTACTGAATTAGTTTCTTAGTGATAGGAGTATAAAAAGCAAACAGAGAGTTGTGGAATATACCACTTGCAAAAGGTAGGATAAGGTGATAAGCCAAAACCTACAAGAGAACAAAATGGGGGCAGGAGGCTACAAAGAATGAGAAAAATAAGGACAAGACTAGAAATAGGGCACTCAATCTTTGATGCCACAAATTTATAAGAAGCAAAAAGAAACTCACCAATCAGAAAGCCATCTTCAAGGACTCTAATTCTCCCTATTAAACCCAAGGCCTTCAAGCTCTGTACAAAGAAGACAGTCCAAGATGGCTAACATAGGTTGAAATGCAGTCTCCATGCTGTGTGTTTTCATTCTCTTCCATTTACTTTTCTAATAAACTTTCCTATTGTTATACAGGAATTCAATCAGTGAGACACAGAAAAGCCACATCTTTGAGAGGTTGATTCAAGAGTCTTTATTACAAAGCCAAGACTGCAAACAGACTCATGTCCCAAAGAACTTGCAACCCTAAATATAGCTAGCACAATGTTTATCGAGGCAAAAACCACATGATTTGGATGGGGAACTAAATCTAACAAAAGTGTTATACATAAGCAAAGCAAACTAAGGGAACAATCAGGGACAATCAAGGGCCAGTTATATGGGGCAAAACTTTGCTGGATCTGCAATTCAAAGAATGTCAAGATGCCAGGATGTTGGTGAGGACAAGATGGCACTACTGAGACCCAGTACCTATTTCACTATCACCTTTACTATATTTGTGTCTCACCTGAATTCTTCTCTTGCTACACTCGAGAAACAAGATTGTTTAGTATCCTTAAACTTTCTGGTAATATATTTTGTGCATTGGGTGGGAAGTTAGGGATTAAGTATGTCTTCTTCTGACTTGGACTCATTGAATGCTACCAATCACCACAAACTTACTGGCTTAAAATAACAGAAACTTGCTCTCTTAGTTCTGAAGACCAGAAGTCCAGAATTCACAGATTGTAAGGATGAAATTTTTCCTTGTCCTCTCTACTGGTTCCCAGAATTTCCTGGCTGTGGAGGCATCCTTGTAGTCTCTGTGTTAAACTTCTGGCTTTCTTTTCTGTCTGCCTATTAATGCTCAGAGCTCCCTGTCCTTGCTCAAGTTATTGGGTTTGGTTCAGGTGGGACCTAAATCCAAGGCAATCTCATCTTGAGATCTTTAATTCAATTACATTGCAAGGACCTATTTCCAAATGAAGATACATTCTCAGGTATCAGTTTGATGACTTGGCTATATCTTTTCCACCTGCTGTACCTACATGTCTCCTTCTTACAATGTCTCATATTCCTACATCCAGAGCCTGGGGTTTTCCCTACTTTCCTGTCCTTCTCCTTTCAGCCTTGTGGCCATGGCCCTGGGGCTGGATGAGAGTTAGAATTGGATGTTCACACACTGCATTTTGTTCCCACATCAAATTAGGACCTGGGGAACATAAAGTTTGCCAAAAGGAGACTGCTACATGGTTCAGGCAGTAAAGAGTTTATTGTGAGGAAAGCAAACTGCCAGTCCTCATGAGATGGAGGCGTGCAAAGAGCAAATAGAAGAAAAAAGAGGAAGGGGACTGTGGGTATATGGGTTATATAGGGAAAGGTCGGAGGTGTGACCATAGTGGATGTGGAAGTGATCTCAGAGCCTGAGAAAACTCTCACAGTCTGAAGGAGGCATAACTGGGGTAGTTCAGGAAGTAACCTCAGAGTCTGGAGTCCTTGCTGGCTCAAAGTCAGGTGATTACTGGTTTGAGACAGGTAAAGAGGAAGAGGGGAGGGGGTTGTGCTCCAAGACAGACCTAACATTCCAGCCTTTTGATAGTTATAAAATAGCCCTGATTCTCTCTGGCTATTTACTGCTGACAAAAAGCATCAACCTTAGGGATAGAAGACAGAGATGTCTTCTGGGAGAAGGCAGAAGTGACTGTTCCTTGGCAGTGAATGCTCATATGCATCCTTGGATGAAATCTGAAAGTCTTGTGATGGAGGGGCTGAACAATTAGAAAAGAAAAAATGTTATGGGAGGGCCCACAAATGACAGAAGGAAGGGTAGCCATCTATTGGGGTGGAGAAGATTTTTCTAGTTCCTGTCTCCTTCATTCCACACAGTCCTGGAGTTGGTGGATCATGTCCCTGACTACTCCTAACTGATTAACATCTGACAATTGGGTAGAGGAGATCATGGTCAGAAGCTGGGGCTGGATTGGAGTGGTTAAGGGACCAGAGCAAGGCCTTGAACATTTCCTAAATCTAGACTATAGAGAATGGATGGAGACCCAGGAAGGTGTCAAGGCAAACTGTCCTGAGTCTTAGGCTCACTACAGTCCAGTTAGAAGAACACAGGTATGAGCATTAGATAGGCATGTTTATTAACTATTTTCATTTGATCTCCTGGCTATTGTTAGTTTTGAAAGGACGGGCACAAAATAACTCCATTTAGGATGTGACACCACCCCTTTTTACTTCTCTTCATAATCCCTCGCCGCCAGGACTAGCTTTGTCCAGAGTGTCTAGGTGCTCGTTACTGGGATGGCTTGTCCTGGTTGGCATCTCTTTTTTCAGTCATATGGTTTTAATTCAAGGCCTGGGCGCTGTCCCTGAGCTCTTTTGCTCAAGACTAGAGCTCTACCACTTTGAACCACAGTGCCACTTCCAGCATTCTGGTTAATTAGAGATAAGAGTCTCACAGGGATTTTTCTGCCCAGGTGGCTTTGAACCACAATCCTAAGATCTATGAGCCTTTGCCCCTTTTGCTTCTAGTTGAAGAAACAAGGAGATCAGTAGAAATAGTTTTTACATAGGATTAACCTGGAGCTTGTTAAGAATTGACTAATACATATTTGCAAGAGTAACTTATTCCTCTGTGAGTCTAACTAAATGCTTCAGAGGACAAAAATCTGCAATGACAAAAATCAATTTGGAACAGCATCTGATTAACTGAATTTAGCACTTTAGGATACTACTTAACATTGAAACCATTGTCAGCCTTATATCCAGGGTGCTTACATATTTGGGAAATAGACATAAGACACATTAGTTTGTACCCAAATCCGATGAACTTCTTGGTGGCTTGAGGTTAAAACCTCTCTTTTTTTTTTCCTTTGGCCTGTGGAGCTAGTTACTAGAAATAATTTAAAACAATTTTGGTAAAGGGCTATATTAACATGCAAGCTGACCTTTGAACATTTGTTAAGAGGAATGGGGGTTGCCAGAAAACCCAGAATGTGGCCAAAATGACAAATTACTAGATTAGCATACAAATTGACCTTTGAACACTTGTTAGAGGGGTTGGAGGAAGTCACAAGAAAACCTACCACGTGGCCAAGATGGCAAAAATCTGGACAAGTTACAATGGTAAGAAAACTTGGTGGAGCTTTATTGAATAAGTAAGCAAGCAGACAAGCACACAAACAGAAAGGAAGGGGCACACTCAACAGAGTGTGGGTGCTTTCGAGGAGAGAGAGAGAGAGAGAGATTAAACTACATGACAAGGAAAGATAACTTTCTAGAGGAGGTTGCTGGGAGGCAGAGTTGAAGGTCAACAGAGGCAGTTTAGAGACAGAGAGAGAAAGATGAACAAGAAGAGCAAAGAAATCCTGAACATATGAAAACACTGACAATTTACCATTGCTTTGGAAGAAATTGTCCAAATCCTGCAATATTGTGGGGTCAAAAGTGTTGTATTCAGGTCAGTGATGACAATTATCCAATTGATACTGAAGTACCCCATTTTTGGATGCCCCCTCACAGACCACCAGAGACCACAATCAATGCAAACAGCAAAGAGTCGTTTATTACAAGCTCAAGCTTGGTCCTCCGTGTACTCAGCAACCAGTGATGTTAAGAGACCCCAAGCATAGAATCAGCACAGTTTTTATAGTACTGAACAAACAACTCTAAGGAACTTTTACATGAGAAATTACATGATTGGTTAACATGTAAAGCAAGCTAAGCTGGGCAAATCTGATTGATTGACCTTTACAGAAAAATATCCTTGGTCCATAGCTTGACCACAAACGGTTATGTGTCATACCTGGACCAACAGTATGCATGGCATGTTTCACCCTGGGCTCTGAAGAACCGGTTGGTCAGAACGTTATATGGTTTTAACTGAAACTCTTAGCTCATGGTCACTCAGGGGCAAAGTCATTTAGGGAGTAACACTGCCTTAAGCAAACACCATCTATGGCTTCAAGAATTGTGCATGGCTTTCTGTCATAAATTCCTGACATTGGGCTAAAGTGGGTCACGAGTTAAGTCGCAGAACTGAGATGGGGTCTTAAGTAAAATGGAATTGCTTAGGTTTTTCAATACTAAGGCCAATTTTATAAGTGGTTAAATTTTTTAATTTGCTGTTGTCCGATTGACACTGAGGCCAAATTTCTAAGCAGTTTCTTTTGATTTTAGACCTGGTTTCAAAACTAGCCCAGAACATCTGGTCTTGGAGAGGGAACCTAGAGGGGTCCCTGGGACCCTGCTTGCATCACACTCTCGAGGACACAAGACAAAAAGTTGGGCCATTAAGACCAAAAGGCATTTTGGCTTGAATAGGAGAATATCTAAAGAGTGAAGGATTGAGACATCCCAAGGGAGTGGCCCAGCTTGGGAGAGATTAATAAAATCCCACTGGAATAAGAAACAGGAGAAGTGGCTCAGTGGTAGAGCGCTTGCCTTGCATGCATGAGGCCCTGGGTTTGATTCCTCAGCACCACATAAGCAGAAAAGGCTGGAAATGGCACTGTGGCTCAAGTGGTAGAGCACTAGCCTTGAGCTGAAGAGCTGAGGGACAGTGCCCAGGTCCAGAGTTCAGACCTCATGAACGACCAAAAAAAAAAAGAAAAAAAGAAACATGAGGAGGAAGTCTGGTGAAGATGTGGGAGGTGGTGTGTGGTATGGAGTCCCTGAGGACATAGAGGGATGGTGTCTCTGAGGATGTAGAGGGAGGAGTCCATAGGACATAGAAGGGCAGAGTCCATAAAAACATAAAGGGGTGGAGTCCCAGAGGATATAGAGAGGCAGAGTCCTGGAGGGCATAGATGGGAGGCGATGAGGGGACAGTCCTCCCAAGAACATAGAGTCAAATTCTCAAATCAAATATCTGAAAGGAGAACAGCCTGGCCAAAAAAGGCATAGGGGGTCCCTTTGGTGGTACCACATCGAAAAATTCAGCAAACAGAGGGTCCATAGACAGGAGTCACTCACTAGACATACAGAGGAGACAGTGTGGTGGATGCCAGCAATGGTAAAGGCAAGAAGTTGGAGATGGGGTTCCTCTGGCTTTCAGCAATTTGGGTCCTTGGAGGGGTGATCAGGAAGTGATTGACCCTCAGAGAGAGAAGAGGAGGGAATCCAGTGATTCCTGACACTATTCCCTCCTGGGTTTTGGCCCCATGTGTAAGGTTTGCCAAAGGAGACTGCGACATGGGTCAGGCAGAAAAGAATTTATTGGGGGGAGATCCAACTGAGATGGAGGAGTGAGGAGAGAGAAAAGAAGGAAGAAGAGGGACAGGACTGTGGGTGCCTAGGATTATATAGGGAAAGGTAGGAGGAGGTGTGACCACAGTGGATGTGGAAGTGATCTCAGAGCCTGGGGAACCTCTCACTGTCTGAATGAGGCATGACTGGGGTGATTCAGGAAGTGAGCTCAGAGTGTGGGGTCCTTTGATGACTTAAAGTCAGGAGATTACTGGTTTCAAGCAGGTGAAGAAGAAGCGGGGAGGGAGCTGTTCTCTTAGGAAGACCTAACATTGAGTAAACTTTTTCAGCTTCCAAATATAAACAGGAAAAACAATTTTATAAAGAGCTTGCTCACTGGAAAGGAAATGCTCTACGTCTCAATATGAGTACATTTAGACAAAGAATATTTGCCCAACTAGCAATGTTATAATTCTAGAGACAAGTCCCCACAACCAGTTGTGCCATGTGAGGGATTCATTGGTTCTGGGTGGTCTGAATTCCAGATATTATCAGCATGGGCTAAGTTCCAAATGTTTTTGGCTATGTTCTCAGTGTGAGGAACAGGAGGACATTTAAATAATGCTAAACTGGGGACTCCTTAGGCGCTCACACTTCTTTTGCTCCCTGTAAGCATCCAAGAGTGAGCCCCCAGCTAGTATCATTCCCAACTTCCCACAAACCTCTTGGTAGCTGCATAAAACAGAGATTTCCAGAATGCTACACACAGGGCCAGCAGACACTCAATTCAAAGATTCAAACTCTTCCCTAACAACTAAAAAGGTGACTTAGTTGCTTTGGCAGTGAGTCCTTGATTTCCATCTCTTCTGCCCCAGAGAATCAACAGATACTGTGTATCTACATTTTCTGATAGAGACCTGGCCAAGCTAGGAGGGCCAGTTCAGTCCAGGATATTCTAGGCAATTCTTCCTTTTCCATAAATACCTGAGGGTACACCTCTGAGCCTTTCCCACCCCCATTCCTGATTTCCTTAATTGTAGCCAGAGAACATGGTCTGAGGCAAAGGGCTAAAGAAGAGCAATGCCTTATCCTCTCAGAAGAACACTGGTAAGACCATCTATGCATTATGACCTATACTGAAGGCTTGGATAACTTCTAAATATACCAGATCAAAATCTGGTATATTTATTTAGACCCAGAAGGGTGCCTAATGCTCTGGAAACTGTTGGAAGTTACTTTGCCCCTGACTCTGCATGACACTTTCAACTTCTTCACTGCCTCTCAAATCCTAATGAAAGGCAAGGGCAACTGAAATGTGGCATACAGTCACAAGGCAAAGGAGTTATCCCAAATGTGGGGTAAAAGTGTGGAAGAGACATACAGGTCAGCTGGTTAGTGGCTTCAAGTGCTCCAGCTTTTGATAAATTGACACAAATATGCCTCTGCTCTTTCTCCCTTCTCCATTAAAGTAACACAAAAGAGATAAAAAGACAAGGATACCCCAGCAGGGTGCCAGTGGCTCATACCTATAAATCCTAACTACTCAAGATGTTGAGATCTGAGAATCACAGTTCAAAGCCAACCTAGGCAGGGAAATTCATGAGATGCTTATCTCCAATAAACCGCCAAAAAGCAAGAAGTGCAACTGTGGCTCAAGTGGTAGAGTGCTAGCTTTGAGCAAAAAAGATCAGGGACAATGCCTATGACCTGAGCTCAAGCCCAGGCCCAGCATACACACACACACACACACACACACACACACACACACACACACACACACAAGACATGGACCCATCAAGACCATAAGAACAGGAGAGTAGTTAGTCACAGCAGAGAGAGAGAGGGAAAGAGAGAGACAGAGACAGAGACACAGAGAGAGAGACAGAGAGACAGAGAGAGAGAATATCAACTAAACCTTTTAGTGGTAAAATCAGATCTAATAGTGATTAACTGGTAAGAAACAGAGAACTAACACCAGTTGGGCAGGCTAAGTTGGGAAGAAGAAACATAAGATTTCTAGTGGGAAAGCTCCTGGTGGGATGAAAATGAGGGTTCACTGAAAATTCTTAAAGCTATAACCTCCATGGTCCACACAGCAATGAAGTCACCTCTCCTTTAACCAGAAGATGGAATAGAGGTGATGCTGAAGGAATAGAGGAGGATTCTAGGCCCAGAGAGTCCAGGAAAAATGCTCCACAGTCCCTGCCCTCGTTTAGCACTGAGCTCTCAAGCCAGATTCATCCTCACTTCTCCTCACCACAAGCCCCAGTGAAACGAATGCTTGCTGCTCTGAGGAACTAACTGCTATGATTTGGATGTGACCTCCAGAACTCAGGTTAAAATCCAATAGTGCTGGGATGTTATAGAGAGGTCAGACTTTTAAGAAGTAATTTAGTGCTGGGCACTGATATCTCACACCAGTAATCCTACTCAGAAGACTGAGATCCAAGGATCAAGCTTTGAAGCCAGCCAAGGTAGAAAAGTCTTTGAGACTCTTATCTCCAATTCACCAGCAAAATGCCCAAAGTGGAGCTGTGGCTCAAGTGGTAGAGCCCTTAACCCTAGTATAAGTACCCAAAATTAAAAAGCGCAATCAATTTAGTCATGAGGTCTCTATCTTACTAAATTGAATCATGGCATTATCTCACCTGGAATTGGGTTAATATGCAGGAGTGGCCTTTTGGTAAAAGCAAGCCAGTACATACATTTTGCCATATGATGATCTCTCACCTTGAGCCTGGGCTCCTCAGTCTTCAGAACCATGAGAAATTAACTACTACTGCTTATAAATTCCCCAGTTCGTGATAATCTGTTACAGCAATAGGAAATTATTAAAACATTGATTAACTTCAAACATATGACTTTCATTGGTGACATTTAAAAGCTTCTCAACAAAATAGGCATTTATTCCCTGGGAAACTCCACCAAAAGAAAAAGCCCTGCATGCAGAATTTCCAGTAACTTTGTTAGTCCATTATAAAGTATGAGTGGACTTAACAGATAACCGAGTTGTCATGAAGAGCAACAATTAAACCCCCCAGAATAAGAAATAATGTAGATAACATGATTTTTTAATTTTAATTTTAATTTTCTTTGTATCAATGCTGGAGCTTGGGGGCTGGGAAGGTGGCTCAGTGGAAGAGTGCTTGCCTTGCATGCATGAGGCCCTGGGTTCCATTCCTCAGCACCACATAAGCAGAAAAGGCTGGAAGTGGCGCTGTGGTTCAAGTGGAAGTAGAGTGCTAGCCTTGAGCTGAAGAGCTGAGGGACAACACCCAGGACCAGAGTTCAGGCCCCATGACCAACAACAACAACAAAATCTTTATAGGCTGGGAAGGTGGCTCAGTGGTAGAGTGCATGGCTTTCATCCATGAGGCCCTGGGGTTGATTTCTCAGCACCATATAAGCAGAAAAAGCTGGAAGTGGAGCTATGGCTCAAGTGGTAGAGCACTAGCCCTGAGCTGAAGAGTTGAGGGACAGTGCCCAGGCCCAGAGTTCAGACCCCAGGACTGACAAAAACAAACAAACAAATAAACAAACAAATAAATATTGGGGCTTGAATTTAGAGCCAGGGTGCTCTCACTTGTATCTTGTGCTTAAGGCTAGTATTCCATCCACACCTCCACTTTTAACTTTCTGCTGGTTAATTGGAACTAAGAATCTCTTGAATTTGTCTGCCCAAGCTGGTTTCAAACTGCAGTCCTCAGAACTCAACCTTCTTATCGATGTGAATTACCAGTGTCTAGCCTGCAAGTTTATTTTTTTTTATTTATGTCTTTTGGGGGGGAGAAATTATTGTATCCATAAAACAAGATCAAGGTGGCACATTAAAGAACACAGAAAAGTGATATCGTGGATTTTTTAAACTTCCTGTAAAAGCTGAAAGATAGAATTGAAATATATATGTGCACACATATATTTTAATGGTAAACATAGAAACAAGGGATTCGACAATGTAAGAAAAATAGATTTTTTTCACCAGACTTGAGAACTAAACTTTTTCCCCCTTTGAAATGAAGAAAATTATTAAAGGATTTAAAAAAAAAAGAATTTCCCAGAATTCAAGGATGTAAGTCTCCTGATGGCAAAGTGCCACCAAGTACTCTGCACCACAAATGTACCAACCAAGCAAAACACATCAAAGCCCGATTCCCATAAAATGTCAGCGCACCGGAGAAAGTGAGGATACTCAGTAGCAGAGGGTCCCCCCATTTCTAGGCAGGGCACATTCATTTGAGGGAAGCTGGAGAAGGGTCAGGGTGGCCCAACATCAGCCCACAGTGCTAATCTCTGCTTTGAAGCTGTTCCAACACATAAGCATCTTTCAAGTGGAATCTTTCTTCTCTGATAATTTGGTTTATGGGAAAATAAGCTCATGTGTGAGGCTCTCCACTTGTCCTTTGGGGACTTTCCATCCCCACACCAGGTGCTTTTCTGTAGGCTGTCAATCATTACCCTCTTCCACAAGAAAGTCAATATAATCCTAGACCTGCCAGAGCACCAGGACCTGATCTGCATGAGGAGTTCACAGGTTCCCCAGGCTCTTCTGGAGAGCAAGGAATGACACAGGTGACTGTAACGAGTGTTTTGTGAGGTCTGCATAATGTTTTTGAAAGTGGAAAGTTTTACATGAAAAATCTAGATGTCTGGCTTCTCTGGAAATTTGGAGGATCTGATAACCCCATGGTGAATTTTGGAACCTCCATATGTCACAGTGCCTGGTGTTCATGTATATTCCTGCAAGGCCCTGTAACCTGCTCGGTGTCTCCTAGGGTCACTGGAGGAGGAGGCTGTGCAGTAGGTGTGCCCACCTCCTCTCCCCCCACCACCTTTCTCCCTGCAGGAAGGAAGTCTGTACCCAGTGGGAGACAATGGGGCTGATTCCAAGGATGTTAGACCCACAAAGCAGAAGTCGCAGGGGTTGTACTGCCCTCTAGCTGTGGGTCTTGATCCTCAGTTTCTCCATCAGCACAATGGGATGAGGCTAAATTCTGCATTAGAGGTGGCTTGAGAGTTAGAATCATAGACTTGTAGGAGCTGGGCTTGGATGCTCAGTGGATACTGATTTCACTGTTATTCCTTAAGTGCCTGAGCCAATGCCTGAAGAAACCTCACAGTTATACAAGCCCAGAAAACCCCTTGACTACTTAGGCTGGTGTGGCTCACAAGTTTCCTAGACATTCATATGCTCTATGCATTGCTCCCAAAGAATGTTGGTGTCAGGCTTCCCAGAGGAGCAGGAGGACAACTTCGAAAGGAAAAACTCTGCTTCTTCCCCTGAGATCCCTGGCTTTTCATAGGATGTGAGGCTCCCCCATCACCCTAAGTCTCTCTTTCCTTTTCACCAGAGAGCTTGCCAGATTACTCAGGTAATTTAAATTTGTTCCTACCCAAGAAGCATTTTGTATTGTAGTAAGTGGGAACCCATTACACTATTTTCTTCTCTTGAACAAACAACCTGGAGGATGTGCGTGTGCGCGCGCGCGCATGCACACACACACACACACACACACACACACACACACACACACCCCAAAAAAAAGGGCTAGAGAAATGGCTCAGTAGTAAAGCGAGCAAGGACCTGAATTCAAACCCCAGTACTGCCAAGAATTCTTTTTTTTTTTTAAGTAGCCTGGTGACAAAGATGCTTTGACACTGAACGTCAAAAAAGAAAGTTTCCATCACAGTTGAAGGACCCTGGCTTTTCTCTGGCAAATCTGTTTCCTATTTCAGCAGCTCTGCAGCTAGCAGAATTCATTTCAGAGCAGACTGCTGGCGAGCCCCAGTGGCATTTGGGGTTTTCTTCTCTAGGAAGTGTGTTCATGTGTGTCCCTCCCCCCACCACCCATGCCAGCAGAGAGCTAAACTACTCAATGGGTGTATTTGTAACTTTTCAAAGGATTTAAAGACAGCTCCTAAAAGAAACCAGTGCTTTTTCTTGTGATGTTTACAGAGAAGTAACCCCTGTGTCATTTTCCCTCACAGGGAGGTCCTTCCTTGATTGCTAATAGTCTGTGTACTTTAGCCATGTGTGGCGTA
This sequence comes from Dipodomys ordii, assembly GCF_000151885.1. NCBI lineage: Eukaryota > Metazoa > Chordata > Mammalia > Rodentia > Heteromyidae > Dipodomys > Dipodomys ordii. Next base: position 2,193,737 of record NW_012267417.1, read on the forward strand.
ACCCATGGTCCAGGCTCTGAGCAGTAAGGTTCCCTCCACCCTGCAGCTTTCTTTCAACTGCAAAGAAAACAGTGAGGCTGTGGCCCACCCAGGGAGAAGCCAAGTTCTCCCTGGGAGGACCTCCCAGTTGTCTCCACTCCCCTGATCAGCCTGCCTACTGCTCCCCACCTTCTTGCCCAGGCACCTGGGTGCCTTGGATCCAAGGTCAGAGGTCGGGCCCCTGCCCATGCCCCTCCCACACCTTTCTCCCACCCAACAGTGAGTTCGCCTCTCAGTGTTTTGTGGAAGCCCAGGAACAGTGGTGTGCAAGATTGTGATCTCTAACCTCATCAAATGACAAGCAGCCCAGGCATCTCCCAGAAAAGTGTCCCAGGACCTTCAGGTCACTTGGACTAACTGACCAACATCTTGGAGACCTATATAGCAGCTTGGAACCATGGAACTGGCAGGAAGCAAAGGCAGACAGGGCCCTAAAGAAAGATAGTTGCTGGGTGTTGGTGGCTCATGCCTGTAATCCTAGCTACTCAGAAGATTGAGATCTGAAGATGAAGCATCAAAGCCAGCTTGGGCAGGAAAGCCCATAAGACTCCAATTAACCAGCAAGAAGCCAAACTGTAGAGGTATGGCTCAAATGGTAAAGCACCAAGCCTTGAGCTAAGGGAGAATGCTAGGCCCTGAATTCAAGCCCTATCACCCCAACCTCGTGTGCTACACACACACACACACACACACATATACACACGCACGTGCACATGAGAGAGAGACAGACAGAGGAAATATTACAGTGTGATCTAATTCCTTTCCCTGGGAGTTGTATAAAATGTAGATTTTTGACTCAGGAGTGCTTTAGTGGGGCCTGAGGTTCTGGATTTCAAGCAAATTTACCCAGGATGTTGTTACGGTTGGTCAGCAGTCAGCAGCACTTGGAGTGGAGGGAACAAAAAGGCAGCAAATCCTGGAAAAGGTGCTTATTTCATTTATAAAACAAAACATTCTGCTTTCTACCTTCATTTCTCCACACTGGTGTTTTGTACTCTACAGGACCAATCATTCTCAGTACCACCAAGATTGGTAAATATGTGTTCCTGTCTTGCTCAACATGGATAAGGTTGTTGTTGTTATTGTTTTAATCCCTCATAAGATGTTTCCAAACTTCATTAGTTTCCCTCAACCCTACCAGATTCTTCTGCCATTCTTTTTTTTTTTCTTTCTGTTGTTGATACTTAAAAAGAAAATAAGCAAACAGCCGGAAGAAAGGAAGTTGGTTTACAAGGATAATTCAGTTTTGTCAGCTTTAACACTGGCCTGGAATTTCTGTTCTAGCTCAAAATATCCCTTGACTTTATTCCCCGACTTCAGGATTTGAGGCAACCCTTCTAGAGCCCAACAGTTCTACCCTTGGTGAGCTGTAGAATTGTGGGCCAAGATGTTGGTATTTATGTCCTCAAACCAGAATAAATAAACAGCTACATGGTATTGAAATAACCTGTCAAAATACCCACTACAGATCTGGGGCACAAAGAGGCATTCTCTCGGTGTGATTGGCTTATTTGCTTGAAGAATTCAAAGACTGTTTATCTCATTTAGCTCTTAAAAAAAAAAGGAAAGAAAGAAAAGGAAAAAGAAGAAAAAAAACTACAATTACTGCATTTTGAGCCCAAGGCAGCCAATTACTTCACAAAAACCCTATCCAGGAAGCCAGACATTACCCTGGCTAATTAGGCTGACATCACTAGCAAACTGCTCTTATCACAACCCAGATGGACCTAGCCAAGAGACTGATCCTGCTAGTCAGAGGTGACTAAAGGTGGCAATGGGTTGTGAGTCATATTTTGCTTTTTACTACTTATTTTATGTGTTCCTTGTCGTATCCTTTTCCCAGTGATGAACCACTATCAGAAAAGAAGGGACTCCCAGACAAGCTGGTCTCCTTTATTGCATAAGGAAGAAGAAACTGGAAGAAAAAAAAGAAGAAGAAGAAAGAAAGGAAAGCAAGCAGGGTTGTAAATTCTTTCTAACATAGGAAATCATTCTTTGCCCTTTAGGAAAAGGGCTTGTTGTTTCAGCCGTTGGGGCCTATTTTCTAGCCCTCTTTGTCTGTGCACATTTCAGGGTGTTGGGGGGTGACTTCTGTTTAGGTTCTATGAGATTGAGCAAATGAAAGGAAGGAAAAAAGTCTTGTAGAATTTCCACCTTAAAAAAAAAAATCCTGGCAAAGCACAGGTGGCTCATACTTGTAATCCTAGCTATTCCTGATGCTGAGATCCAAGGATGGTGGTTTGAAGCCAGCCCAGGCAAGAAAGTCCATGAGACTCTCATTCTCGAATAAACTACCAGAAAAGCTCAGGGTCAGCACTCAGACCCTGAGTTCAAGTCCTATGAAACACACACACACACACACACACACACACACACACACACGAACTAGTCTTTTCCAGGTGCTGGTGGCTCATACCTATAATCCTGGCCACTCAGGAGGCTAAGGTCTGAGAATTGTAGTTCAAAGGCAGCCTGATTAGGCAAATTCATGAGACTCTTATCTCCAATTCACCAGCAAAATGCTGGAAGTGGAGGTGTGGCTCAGTGCCAGCAATGAGCAAAAGAAGATAAGCAAGGACATGAAGCCCTGAGTTGAAGCCCCAGAACATGCGCATGTGCATACATATACATACTGCCAAAAAAAGGGTGGGGGGGGCTAGTTTTCAGGAGCATTATGAAGTAGGTTACAAAACCTCAAGGCATGGAAAAGTGGGTTATAGAATTTCCGCACATGGAAAAGTGGACAGCAAGACAAGGCCAAAAGCCAAGTGTGTTTGGCTCTACCTACCTCCCTGAGAATCAGAAGACTGGAGGACTACCTTGTCCTCTAGGACATCCCAGCCATTGATGCACAATCTTAACATGGAGAGGTCTTCAGAGACAGATAAGAATAGTGATTCTCTTCCAGAAGTGCCTAGCCAACACTTGACAGAAGGCTTTGGAATATGGATGGATGATTAAACAAGGCTATGGTCCAAGTCAGCTTGAGTCAGCTCTGCTTAGGGGTCACAGGAGCCTGGCTAACTTAGGTCTTTGAGCTTAGCTCCTGATGGCTTTGAAAAAAATATTCAGATACATGTTAAAACAAGAATAACTTTTTTTTTCTGGTCGTGGGGCCTGAACTCTGGGCCTGGGTGCTGTACCTCAGCTCTTCAGCTCAAGGCTAGTGTTCTACCACTTGAGCCTCAGTCCTACTTCTGGCTTTTTCTGCTTATGTGGTGCTGAGGAATCGAACCCAGGGCCTCATGCATGCAAGGCAAGTACTCTACCATTGAGCCACCTTCTCAGACCCAAGAATAACTTTTTTGAGAACAATCACAATCAAGACCTTTGAAACTGGAGAAGCAGAGCTCATTTATTTATTTATTTATTTATTTATTATTTATTTTGGGTCCGGTCGTGGGGCCTGAACTCTAGGCCTGGGTGCTATCCTTCAGCTCTTGAGCTCAAGGCTAGTGCTCTACCACTTGAGCCATAGTGCCACTTCCGGCTTTTTTCTTTTTGCTTATGTGGTGCTGGGGAATCGAACCCAGGGCCTCAGGCATGCAAGGCAAGCGCTCTACCACTGAGCCACCTTCCCAGCCCCAGAGCTCATTTATGAAAGCAGTGAAGATGGACTTATAGCTGCTGAGTCCAGGGAAGGGTCCGTGGGCAGAAAGCTGCTCAGAGGAGACATCAAAGGTAGGTGAGTTATTGCTGTACCTCCTTAGCAGAATTTTTACTGAACAGGCTGGATTGAACAGATACCAAGGTTGGGACATTGGAATTTGATCCAAGTTTAAAAGTGATTTGCCCAAGGGTGGTAGAATTTTCTCTAAATTGACTTGCAATACTGGACAAGACAAGTCAAAGACAGGTCCCAAGCATGTTACCTAATTGAAAATAGGGCTCATAAGAGAATAGAGTTTGGCCAAAGAAAAAGACTTTATTGTGGAAAGTTGTAAGGAAACAGGTATGGGGAAGATGGCGACGGGGCAGTAGGGAAACGCCACAGCTCTCTCCAACCAAAAAGAGAGTTCGAGTTCCAACGCTTAATC
>NW_012267417.1:2210207-2246029 GCF_000151885.1 Dipodomys ordii
AGGGGGAAAACAATGGAGGGGCTAACAATGTTCAAGAGGAAGTGTATTCATTACCTCACTCATGTAACTGTAACCCTCTGTATAGTATCTTTACAATAAAAAATTAAAAAAAAAAGAGGTATGGGAAGCTACTGGATCTTTCATGTCATGCTTTAAATGTAAAAACAGTAGAAGCAAGATGAAGCAGCCTTGAGCCAGGAGAGGTGGGTACAAGTAACAGAGCAGGCAGGCTGCTGGCCTCAGTATGGCTGAACAGCTCCCACTCCCTGGCCACAAGAACCCAGTGAAGAGCAATCCAGGAGGAGAGAAGGCTCAGTCTGTGCCCCCTTCCCGCCCCGCCCTGCCCCCATCCCTGGTTCTGCAAATAGAAGACTCAAAAGCCTTTGTAACTAAATTCCATGTCACCAACAGCATTTATTGCTGAACCAGCCATCAGAAAATAGAAATGTGAAGGCGCTGGGGCACGGCTCAAGTGGTAGAGAACCTGCCTAGCAGCACAAAGGCTTGAGTTCAAACTTCATTACTGCCAAAGAAGGAGGAAATAGAGGAAAAAAAGTAGGAGGAAAGGAGGGAGGAAGAGGGGTAGAGAGAGGGGAGGGAGGAGGAAATGCTTACCCAACTCCACTTTGAGATTTCAGAGGGAACTTATCAGAATGTACAGAAAAGGCTAAGAGTAATGTTACCAAGGTATTTCAAGAAATAACTAATTATCAAGTGGTGATTCCAGCACTTTGAAGGACCATCTTAGAGGAATCTTACCTAATAAAGTTCTAGATATGGGGCTTGGCCTTTTCAGCAGGCCTTGGTCTATCTTTCTCACCAAATGAATCCACTTACACAAGGTGATCTGGCTGAGCCAAATAGAGCTTATATGTATACACGAGAGAGAACTCTTCAAAAGTTGAGATGGGATGCTCTTATAACGTCAACTTGTTCCAATGATCATAATGCCCATAAAACCAATGCAAGAGTAAGTGAGTTGTCACAACTAGAAAAGGAAAAGACCAAGTTTGTACATATGTAGGGGCCATAAATATAAAAGTAATCTTTCTGTAGTGGAGGAGGTAAATCAATGGAATCTACCCAAATACAGAATTTATTTGCCTTGCAATCAATAATCTACAGTTTACTGAGTTGTAAAGTTCAAAGCCAAGGAAAGGATAAGACTCCATGGAATCATAGAATACAGAAGTATGAGGCAGACAATCAATGCTAGTTTTCAGCTGAAGACACAGTTATCTTTTTGTTCCTCTTTTAAGCCTTTCATAATTTCTCTACTATATAACAAATACACACACACACACACACACACACATACTCACACACATACCCATACTAGTATATTTTTTCACCCCATGCCTTTATGCATAGTGTTCACTTTTGAAAAAAAAAGTGCTCTTTCCCCTTGTTCTCTGCAAGTCCAAATATGACTTGACCAACCTACTGAGAAAGGGGCGTGTGTTAGGTAGATACAGATTTTTTAAAATGGCAGACATCATATGTGACTGATAACATGTCCCATCATGGAACTTCTCATTCCCATAGTGCTTCAGGCTTCTGCTGGAATGCTTCTTTCTACTCAAATGCTTCTTGTCATGATGTTCAACTGACAAAAAGACCCGGGGCAGCACATGCACAAACCATCAAGCAATCATTGCAAAGCCCAGGGGAGGAGATGTGGGAAGAGCCCAGGACTATAAAATGGAGGGCACTGCAGGAAAAGGTCAGATAAGATGATGTTAAGCGAAATGAATCCCAAGATAGGGACACAAGTGGTTTTTTTCTTCCTTGCTGTTGTTTCTAACGTATTTATAAGGTACCATGTGATATTTTTGTTGCTTTGTATGTTCCCCCCCACCCCACTGTAACCGCTTTTCACTGTATTTGATGTTGGTATAATTTGGGGAGGGGAAGGGAAAAAACAAATTGTTTAAATAGGGATACAGGTGGAACCATCGCAACAATGAGATGTACAAGATGTTATGTCGTAAAATGAACTTTACAACTTAGGTGGGGGTGGGAGAGACATGGGGGGGGTAGCTGAGGAGGTGGGAGGGAAGGGATGGTAGGGGAAAAACAAAGGAGGAGGCAACAATGCTGGATAAGAAATGTACTCATTACCTTGCTCATGTAACTGTAACCCCTCTGTACAGTATTTTCACAATAAAAAACTTAATTAAAAAAAAAAAAAGAAAGAGCACTGCTGGGCTCCTCTTTGGACTTCTCACCTGTTGGAGAATCATTGAGAAACACTACTTTCTTTCATGGCTTTCTTTCACTTTCAAATAAACTTACTCTGTTTACCTTAAACATTTTCCTGCCTTTTGATTCTTTAATGGGTAGAGAAAATGAATGTGATCTCCTAAATGGCATCTTTACAGACACCTAACACTCAGGGGACACCAAGACTGAGTTTTGACTTAGAGCTCTTCTCCAGGTGAGTATCTAATCACATCCATGGGTAGTACCAAGGGAGAAGAGCAAGGGCAGCCTCTTGGGGTTCAGCAAAGGAAGACACCCACTCTGGAGTTGTGAGGAAGTGCTTCCTCAAGGGGGTGAGTTTTGGAGTTGAACTAGGTATTCTGGGCAGGGCTTGGATAAGAGACTGTCCCAGGAAGTGAAAGGGTGGGGAACTCAGGACCCCTGTGTGAGAAGAAGGATTCTACCTGAGCACAGCATGCAGAAGGAGGACAAAGGTCGGGCCAGTTGGGAGGATGAGCCTCAGCCAGGGGTAGTGCCTATTTTTCTAGTATTAAGAGCAGCCTTTTAAGGAAGACTGTGGGGTTCTAGCAGGGGACCTGCCATCTAAGAGGACAGGGGTGTGAACATACTCTTCATTCCTGAATATGCTCTTCACTTCGGTGGGGACTTAGAACTTACAAGTGCCAAGTTGGTGTCCATTGAGAAAGCAAGAAATGGTCAGCCTCCTTGAGAATAACCACTGAGAGATGGACTATAAAAACAATGGCCACATCTCATATATAGATACAACTCTGGCGCAGGAGACAGGAGACAGTAACCAGCCTAGGATGGCAGCCTACAGACTAGCAGGAAATTAGACCATGAGTGGCGCAGGAGACAGGAGACAGTAACCAGCCTAGGATGGCAGCCTACAGACTAGCAGGAAATTAGACCATGAGCTCTAGCAAATGCTCCAGGATTGCACTGAAGTAAGACTCCAAATGGCCAGGACTTAATTGCTAACTACTGACAGCTTAGTCCTAATGTTTGACTGCACTTCCCAGAGAAAGCCAAACAGGCCCCCATGCATCCAGGCAATGGCTAGCTTCTAGTTAGCTGTCTGCAGCAATCTGTGCCAGCAGCCTTCACTCAGGGCACACCTGGAACATTCCCCCTTCCTCACTTCTCTGCTGCTTCTGAGTCTCTGCCAAAGGGAACCCTTGGTGGCAGCCTCCCTCCCTGTAGCAAGCTGTGAATAAATAGCCTTTGCTTGTTCTTCTTGGGAGGTCTCTGTTTATTTCTACACCACTAATGGTCATCTAGCCTCTGCTCATCCAACATAAAGATGTTTACATACACAGACCAAGGTTATTTTTACTATTAATTTAAAGGTTATTTTTTACCATTAATGTGATGTGCTTCAACCACAGGTAGAAAACTATAATTAACACTGATCATTTCTACATACCATATGTCCCACAAGTAAACAAAAGATCTCTCTGGCAGCTATGATTAGCTATTTGAGGGTTGTTGTTGTTGTTGTTGTTAGTAATAACTTAGAAGGTACAGATTTTAGTCCCAATTTAGTACCATCTGAGTGTTCCAAGGTGGAGGTCTGACAGCTCTGTGTGTATTATTTTTCTCTTCTGAGAGCTGTGGAAATTGCTTAATGCTGCACTAGAATTAACCATTAGAATAAGTTTCCTATACTTCTTGCCAACTGTGATTTTTTTTTCATTCCTATAGAAATGTGTATTGGTTTGCATATATGGAATCATCCTTGTATTTCGAGGATAAAACATGCTTGGTTACAGGGTGATTTTTGATGTGCTGTTGAATTTAGTATGTTAGTATTTTATCAAGGAATCTGTATTCATGACAATCTGTGATTTCATCAAGCACAAATCTTTCATTCCAGCCTTTCTCCCATGATTCTTAAAGCAACAAAAAGGTTCTTGTAAACACAACTTTTTGATGTACCTTCATCTTTCAGAAACTATCTTTGATCATTCAATTTCTTAGTTCAAAACTTTGAGAATTGTGGAGATAAATGCATGAAAACTTCTTTTCCATCAGTTGCAAAGATTTCTAATTCTGTGAAAATCACAGCACCAAAAGATTTGGTGGCTACCAAGAGATGAACAATTTGGTTTGTGCCTGGAAGAGGAATATAAGATCTGTGCTTGCAAATCTTTTTTTTTTTTTTTTAAATTCAGAGGTCAGAAAGTGTGAAATGTAAGCAAAGCAGGAGTGACATTGCTGCAGGGCAGGTGGCCCTGACTGGAAAACTGGAGAAGTGAGGAATGCATATAGGCAATTTTGGGAAGAACAAATGACTATATCAGGAATAGTGAGTCCCATTCCGAATTCCACCAGAAACCAGCCAGTGTGTGAGGTGAGAGGTGGATTCAATAGCAAGTAACTTCAGATTGATATGCACAAGACTTCAAACATCACTCAAAGTTTCCTGATTATTGTTTGTCACAATTTCCACTCAATTTTATTTTATTTATTTATTTTTGTCAGTCATAGGGCTTGAACTCTGGGCCTGGGCACTGTCCCTGAGCTCTCAGCTCAAGGCTAGTGCTCTACCACTTGAGCCACAGAGCCACATCCAGTTTTCTGGTGGTTAATTGGAGATAAAATTCTCATGGGCTTTCCTTCCCTGGCTGGCTTTCAACTGCAATCCTCAGATCTCAGCCTCTTGAGTAGCTAGGATTACAGGCATGGGCCACCAGTGCCCCGCTCATCAATTTTTAATTATTACTGTATAAGAACACTGGTGGTGCATGCCTGTTCAGGAAGCTGAGATCTGAGATTGCAGCTCAAAGCCAGTCTGGACAGACAATTCTGTGAGAGTTGTATCTCCAGTGAACTAGCAAAAAGCTGGAAGTGCAGGGTGGCTCAAGTGGTAGAGTGCCAACCTTGAGCAGAAATAAACAAGGGAGAGTGCAAGGTCCTGAGGTCAAGATCCAGTACCAGCACAAAAACAAACGAAGATGGGCATGCCTGAATCCCTGGAGGCAACAGCGGGCACTTGGCTGATAGGTTATTAAACCTGTCAGTCCAGTGCCTCACATTGGGAGTTTCCTGTGACCCTGCCCCATGACCTGACCCTATGTAGGCCCAAGCCATCTCAGGCACCATTACATCATGCCATGTGTCTCCATGTTCGTGTCCTGTCTCCTGTCTCTTCTCTGGTCACCATGGTGTCCCATGTCAGCTCTCCATTGGAGCTGAATTGGTTTGCTGATTTTGTTTTTTGTTCTTTCTTTCCTCTGGCTCAATTTCCTAACCATGTTAAGTATATTTGCTGGCTGCTGGTCTTTGAGACAGGATCTACCATGCAGTTGCCAGCCTTTTAATAAGACTTGAAGATTCAACTTCTCAGAATGTGGCTTCTCTGTTTTCTCACCTTATAACAAAAGTATAAAACAAGCTATTCTCTGTAATAGTTGAAAGAAAAAAATATTGCTCAGTGGCAAGTGCAGGATTGAGGTTTGAAGCTAGCCCAGGCAAGAAAGTCTGGGAGACTTATCTTCAATTAACCACCAAAAAGCCAGAAGTAGAGGTACTGCAGATGATACAGGGAGAGAGGGAGGGAGGGAGGCAGATAGATAGATAGATAGATAGATAGATAGATAGATAGATAGATAGATAGATAGATAGATAGATAGATGATAGGCAGATAGGCAGATAGATAGATATTGTTCAATGCTGCCCTTTTTCACTAGCTGTGGAAAAAGACCTATTTACATTTAGGAGTAATCTTCTGGTTGTGGGAGAATATATAAATGTATCATTTAAATCTTTTCTTTTTCTTTTCCAGTACTGATGTTTGAACTTACAGTCTGACATTCTTTTGGCTTGCTTCCTCAGGACTATCACTATCATGATCACTATCACTATCATTATCACTTGAGCTGTCCCTCCAGCTGGTTATTTTTAGAAATAGAATCTTCCAGAGGTCCTCACTTAGCGTGGCCTTGAACCTCAATCCTCCAGATCTCAGCCTTCTGAATAGTAAGCTTACAGATGTAAGCCACCAATACCCAGCACATTTTAACCATTTTTAAGGGCACAGTAGTGGCATTAAGAAAAGATATGCTGTGTACCCACTACCTATCACCAGGACTTTTCACCATCCAAACTGAAACTCTGTCCATTAAATACTAGGTCCTGTGACCTAGCTTGATTGTGTCTACAAGCTTGATTGTCCTAAGTACTTCATGGAGGTGGAATCATGACATTTGTCCTTTGTTGCTGGCTTCTTTCTCTCAGCATGTTTTCGAGGTTTATCCATGGTGTAGAATGTGTTAGATTTTCACTGCAGGTATACACTATGTACTTTCTATTCATTCACCCATCAATTTTAGGTTTTTTGTTTGTTTGTTTGTGCCAGTACTGGGATTTGAACTCTGGGCCTTGCATTCTTGCTTGACTTTTTCACTCAAAATTGGTACTCTACCACTTGAACCACATCTCTACTTACAGCTTTTTGCTGATTAGAGATAACAGCCTCTTAGATTTATCTGCCAAGGCTTGCTTTCAGCCACAATCCTCAGATCTCAGTATCCTAAGTAGCTAGGATTACAGACACAAACTGCCTGCACCCAGCTAGTTGTTTTGGCTTTTACATGTTGTAAATGACTCTGCTCTGACCTTGATGTGCAAACATACAGTCCAGTCCCTGCTTCCATTTTAGGGCTGAGCATATGGTAATTCTATGCTTACTTTTCCACAGCTGTTTCCCGTTTTTCATCCCCCTCAGCAATGCACAAGGTCTCTACTTTCCCGGCATCTTCAATCCATGTTATCTTTTTGGTTTGTTTTTCTCAATAATGGTCCTATAGTGTAGAAAGTGGTAAAGGATGTCTTACAGACTTGATTTGCATTTCCCCAATGATTAGATGTTAAGAATTTTTCTTCTGTTTCTTGGTCTTTTGTATATATCATCTTTGAAAAGGATGTCTGTCTAAGACCTTGTCCATTTTGTAACTGGGTTGTTTATTGCTCTGTGGCCTGCTTTTTACCATACTGATGCTATCCTTTGGTGCATGCAATTTTTTTTTATTTTGAGTAAATTCAATTTATTCATTCCCATTTTATTGCTGTGCTTTAGGTGTCACATCCAAGAAAGCATTGTCAAATTCAGTGTCATAAAACTTATCCCTGTGTTTTCTTCTAAGAATTTTTAAAGTTTTGTTTGGTTTTCTAGTACTGGGGCTCTGCACTTGCTAGGCAGGCATTATACGCCCATCAATCATGCCCCTGACTCTTTCCTCTAGTTATTTTTTGGATAGGGGGCTGATTTTCTCCTGGAGATGGCCTGAACTACATTCCTCCTGTTTATGCTTCCATGGGTGGCCGCGATAACAGGGGCACACTGCCACACTCTGCTTGTTATTATTATGATAGAATCTTAGGATCTTTTTGCCTGGTCTCCAGATTTAATCCTCCTCATCTCTACCCTCTGAAGAAGCTAGTTTAATAAGTGTGAGACACCATGCTTGGCTTAGGTTTAACACTTATATTTACTTCTTGTTTTGCCAGTTCTAGGACTTGAACTCAGGGCCTGGGCACTGCTCCTGAGCTTCTTTGTGCTCAAGGCTAGCGCTCTATCGTTTGAGCCACAGCTTGACTTCTGGCTTTTGCTGAGTAGTTTGTTGGATATGAGAGTTTCAGACTTTTCTGCCCTTTCTGGCAGGATTATAGGTGTGAGCCACCAGCATGTGGCTACATATACTTTTTTTTTTTAATCCATTTTGAGCTAATTTTTGCATGTAGCATCAGGTAGGAATCCAGCCTTATTCTTTTGCTATAGAAGTTTGATTTCCATAGAACTATTTGTCCAAAAGACTCCTTGAATTATCTTAAAACCTTTGTCAAAAATCATTAATAATCTGTGATGGTTTAGCTTTGGGCTCCCTATCCTATACAATGTATAACTTGTTAAGATGTTTTATATATCCAGCAAATAACACATACCAGTGAAACCAAGATAGTACACTCAGTTCCCAAAGAGAAAGATACTGTTTTCAGTAATTATAATGAACTTCAGTATGAATGCTCTGGCTTGTATAAGGTTTATATGTTACAGGCTTTAGTTCCCAGTGTATGGTGCTAGGGAGGTTTTGGAGCCTTTGAGAAGCAGGGTCTTGTAGAAAGTTAATTTATTGAGTCATACCTGTATATGGGGACTGTGGGACTCCAATCTTTTCCTTTGCCTCTCTCTTTCACTGCTCTGCCATGAGGTAACTGGGTCTTTTCCTCACACACTGGTGCCATGATATGCCACCTTGCCTCAGGCCCAAACTGTGAGCCCAAAGTAATCTTTCTTCTTTTTCAATTGATTATTGTATGTATTTGTTACAAGAACAGGAAAAGTAAAGTAAATAGCTGTACTTATTTTAGTTATATTTTTTCTCTTTGGGATTGTTCATTTTGTTTTGTTTTTAATTTTTAATTTAAAATAAGTATGGCTTTACAGGAGATTGCAAAAAAGAATAGAAATCCTGAATACTCTTTACCTAATTTACCCAAATGATAATATTTTAGCAATCTATGATACAATATCAAAATCAAGAAGTTGGCTTTAGTACAACCCACAGATCTTACTTGTTAGTGTAGTTAGATGAACTTTTACCACATGTGAATTTAATGTGATCATCACCAAACCAACATATAGAACACCTCAAGGGTGCTTTTTGCTAGCTAGTTGCTTATTTACTTGTTCCTTATACTAGCACTGAGACTTAAACTCAGGGCCTAGACGTTGGTCCCTTAGTTTTTTCACTCAAGGTTGGTGAGCTACTGCTTGAGCTTCACTTCTACTTCCAGATTTTTGCTGATTAATTGAGATAGTCTCACTGAATTTCCTGTATGGGATGGCTTCAAATCATGGGCCTCAGATCTCAGCCACCTGAATACAATTAAAATAAAATTACAGGTATGAGTCACTAGTGCCTAGCTCATTACCAGTAAAGACTTAGGGACAAATAAGAATAAAGAGAGTTACAGGAAGGTAGATTTTTACCCCATTAAGCAGCAACAATGTTTCTATTAGAACCACCTGAAGTTCCAGTGAGGGTGGGCAGGGTTGAGTTCCTGAAGTAGAATGAATGCTGATATACCTCAGTATCTTGAATGAGAGCTGTTGGGAGGTTTAACAATTGATCCTCGACTTCCAATGAACTTATCTCCTAATACACACATGAAAGGTTGAAAATGCCATGACAGAAATGCATGTAATATACCTAACTGACAAAACATCCTAACTTAGCAACACAGGGCACTATGCTCATGTGCTTTCTGCAGCTGCCAGAATCACAGGCGAGGCCCAGACCGCAAAAGCCAGCTCAGGAAAAGATCAAAACTCAGAATTCAATGTATGGTTTCCATTGACTACTCACTTTTGCACCATTGAAAACTCAAAAATTAGAACATGAAATATTTTAAGTCTAGCCATCTTAAGTCTGGGACTTAATTTATACCTCCACTAGTAACTTATAAGAAAAGCTAGTTCCTTTACATCATCACTAGTATTTCGGATTGTCATTGTCTTTTATCTGCACTGCTCTCAAAGGTGGGTGGCGTCTAGTGGCTGTATGTTAGTCCTTCTAGTTAGTATTGTGATTTTTCTTTCTCTTAACCTCATGTTTAAGAAGGCCCATATTCCCTCCCTTTCCCTCACTCATTACTTCCTATAGGATTAAAGAAAGGATGTAAGCATTCCATTTTTCTTTTGGATTGTATCAGCCTATAGCCACCTCGGTTACTTTTTCTCATCTGCATCTTCTAGTGGCCATGGACTCAGGAGGGAATGAAAAAAGGAAGCAGCTGGCTAGAAGGCTCAAAGGAGTTGGTCTGTTCTTTGTGGTTGTTTATATTCATTTTCTAGTCACAGCTCAAGTTGTTTTGCTTTCTGCTGCTCAGCAAGATGAGGGAAACGTAAATGTACCACTGTTGTTTAAGCCTGCTGAGCAGTAAAAACAAAGGCAGCTGGACCACCTCGTCCTTAAATCATGTCACAGAACCCCTCGGAGAGCCTTTCAAAGATGACTTGTGTGTTTCAAAAGACTCTTGAAATTAGAAGGTGTCCAAAGCAAAGCCCTTAATAAACACTAATATTGCCTACTGTGTGCCTGGCTTCCAGAAACCTTCTGGGTTATAGATCTGCATACTAATAAGCCACTGCCCCTCGCTTGGCTCTCTGCCCAGGGTGGGCTACGCACTCTGCAGAGATGAAACAATGGAATGTACCACTCTGCAATCTGCAGGCCCAGCAGCTCACTGCCTGCTACCCTGGAAACTCTGGCATCTACTCACCCAGGGCTTCTCAAACAGAAAATTAGGGCACCTGCTAAACATAGAAATCCCTGTTCCTACCCAGACAGACTGAGTCAGAGTCTTTGAAGGATATTCCAGTAGGCTGTGTTTTAGAAGAGGTTATCCATAGATGCTATGGACTTGTGTACTCCCAAATTTACATTCCAAAACCCTAATCCTAATGGGAAGGAATTTGGAGGTAATGTCTTTGGGAGGCAATTCAGTTTAGACAGAGTCATGAGGAAGGGACATGGCTGATAAGATTAGTGCCTTTTATATAAAGATACTCTACAGGTGCCATCATGAGACAACCACACAAATACACAGTGAAAAGGTGACCATCTACAAGCCAAGGAGAGAGAGTTCAGGAGAAACCAGCCAGCCACGAGCCAGTTGTCATCTGGCTTTTAGATTTCTAGCCTTTAGAATCAACCAAGCAAGGAGGTAGCTATGTGCAAGCCAGGAAGAGAGCCTTGACCAGGAAGCAACACTAAGGTCAGAACCTTAGTCTTGGGCCTTTCAGACTCTTTAAGATGAACTGCTATTGTTTAAGACACCTTGTCTATGGTATTTTGTTATATCTACCATGAAGACCGGTATAAAATGATTCTCAGAACAATTCTAAGTGGGAAGCTTTAATTCAGTCCAGCTCTCTCATTGGAGGTAGGCAACTTAAATATAGCAAGTTCAAAAGCTATATCCTAAGCCAGGTGCTGGTGGCTTATCCCTGTAATCCTAGCTATTCAGGAGGCTGAGATCTGATGAGCATGGTTTGAAGCCAGCCTGGCAACAACACAACAAGAAGGTGTCATGGAAATTGACTGAGAACAATATGACTTGAGATGTAGCCCATGGACCAGAGTCAGCATCACCTAGGAGCTTCTTAGTGATGCAAATACTTGGGGTCCTCCCACACACACTGCTTCTTGAGACGTGCTCCATTAGAAAACAAGGACAAAATATCTGAGTTTCTGGATGATCATGAGTGAGTAGACACTAGAAACTCAGTGGTGATTTGCAAACATACCAGGGTCTCCCTCCTTAATGTGGATCTTACTTCCATGTGTAGGTTGAAGAGTATCTCTACAGCCCAGCCTTTCCCCCTATTTAGTATGGTGTCCATCTGTTTCTCCTCCGCTTGCATGTGGAACAAATGAAAAAGCTTAAAGATGAGCCTGAGAATGTCAAAATGTTTCTTTATCCATCATCCTTCATAACCAGTGGGCAATGGGAAGATGCTATGACTGTATTTTTAGTTCTGGACATCTGTATTTGCCAGCTCTGAGCTGCCCTTTCTAACCACGTGGCCAGCATTGTGCAATCATTAATCTTTTTGCCAGCCTTTCTGTCTTCTGCTAAGTGACATGTTGGAACTGTGTTCAGAGACAGTAAGCAACCAAATGCTTATTGCTTATTTGGGTTCAAACATGGCTCCTGGCCCACGATTAAGTTTTTTCTTTTCTTTTTTCAGTGCCCATACTGAAGCTTCCACTCATGGCCTGGGCCCTGTCCCGAAGACTTTTCACTCAAAGCTAACACTATCACTTGAGCCACAGCTCTACTTCTAACTTTGTGAAAGGCAGGCTTTGAACCATAATCCTAAGATTTCAGGCTCCTGAGTAGCTAGAATTGTAGGCTTGTGCCACCAGTACCACTTTTTATTTCCTTTTATATGGTATATTTCTATTCACTTGGGAATTGACTACTGCTCTATTCTCTCTTTCAGCTGCTGCTCCATTGCCAGCTACCTACTCCCCTTCTCTTGGGTCTGCCTCTTCTGTGCTTGCTGATGTGGTGAAGGAGGCCCCATCAGCAGCCTCCAAGGCAAGGACTCCACTGATAGAGGTCAGTTTAGTCTTCCTGTGCATTTCACTTCCCACCCACATCCTCAACCAACCTATCCAGCTCATGCAGTTTCCACTGGCATTTTGGTCTTTCCCTCAGGTGATCACCTGTGTGTGGGGTCTGTGTCTAGCCTTCAGGAAAAGAGCATGAGTAGAAGCTGCTGGATTTAGACATTATGATTGCAAGTTGTTTCTGTTCACCATCTCCCAATATCTTTTTACAGGTCCTATGAGCCAAGAGGTCCCTATTCCCACCCCTATTTAAAAAAAAACTAGCCTTTCTGCATATGGAAATTATGTCCTGGCAAAACACAGAAAGTAAATATTTAAAGGGAAAAAAAGCACACACAAGGAAACAAAATGCCTGGCATTTATGTTTCCATGGTCTGCCGCCAACCACCTCCCAGCCTCTCCCCGGCTCATGTTTAGTATGCCATATGGTTTGAGAGCAGTGGATTAAACTCTTCCATGGTTGTGAAAAACATCAGTCCATTGAGTCTGGCCTTCCTCTCCCTGCATTTGTTGTTCATTTGCAAGTTTCTCACATCCCTTGGCTGACTGCTGTCAGTGTGTTTACAGGTTTTAGATTTCTGATAGTCTTAAATCATGGTACCACACAGGCCTGCTGTGGATCATGTTAGGGCAGAAGGGAGGAGGCCGCATGGGGGTTTGAAGGCACATTGGAGTACAGAACCTGGTGACATGTGCCATGAAAACAAGTTCATTTTTGATGTTCCAATGATAAATATTTCCCTCCAAATGCAGAGATATATATTATATGTGATATATGTGTATATTATATATGTAATATATGTATATATTATATAACATGTATATACATATGTAATATATGTGTATAAGGTAATATGTAATCATATATGATATGTAAAATACGTGTATAATATGTGTCAGATATATGTAATATATTACATAATATTATATAACAATAATCATATGCATTATTTTGTGTATTGGTTATATTTACCTTAGCATCCTCTTGGGATGCAGCTGGCTCAGCATATTGGAAGACAGGGCCTGGCTGAAGATGCCCCAGCACTTAGGGGCAGCTGTAAGAGACAGGTGTGATGGTGGACCAGAGAACAGCCAGAACAAAGCCTTGTTTGATGTCTCCCTCCTGATGGAACTGACTTCCTAATTTTCATGTTGAGGCATATGATAATACATTGTCATAAGAAATGAATGTAAAATATGTTACACAAGATCTGACCTTCCCTCACCCGGGCCTCAGAGTCTGACTTGTGTCTTCAAATCAACCTCCTGAGACTTTCATCTGTGACCTTAACCCAGCATCCTTCATTCATGCCTAGTGACATTTCTGGAGCCAGCCATCTGGAGAAAATTCCTTTCTCACTTCCCATTCAGTTGTATTTGATTCATAATTATACTGTTTGACTCAGGACCTACACATTTATTTGGTTGTGGGAAATTGCTTACCAGGATTCACAGGCCACTTGCACACTATGGATATTTGGGCTGAAGGGGTCAACAGATGAGGGTTCATCTTAAAGAGAGGAAAAGACATGATACAAAACCATCCTAGTGGGTGTTTCACAGTGTCTAGCCTGTGTTCACAGAAAGCCTATCACCATCCTGATGTGGAAATATAATAAACTATGCCTCTAAGTTGCATGCATATTAAGACAATGGGCTTTAGAGACCTTAAAAAGTCATTTTGACCACCCATCCCCAATTTCACCATTACTCTGCTCTTTTTCATATTTACTTTCAGCTTAAGTTTTGTATAACCCCTGACTTGTTAAGATTGCCCAGTGTTACACCAGAGTCATCTATTTCTATGTCTATTCTTCCTAAGAACATGAGTGATTGTTCAAAACTAGACATTAGCACTCGATTTCTTCCTAGGAGAGGAAGAAACTCTAATAACATAATGGACTAACACAACCAAAATAGCCAAGTGTGAATATAACTTGCCATAAGATTAAGCCCCAGGATGAACATGGGAGATAAATAAAGGAAAACTCAGACGATGCTCCTCCATATATGGGGAGGGGGCTCAACTATGATCAGAGCTTAAAAGTAACCAGTCATAAAATCTTAACTATGAAATATCTATGTATCTATGTATCTATCTGTGTATCTACCTATCTATCTATCTATAGATATAGATATAATAGAAATGGAGAAATGAATTCTTTTTGGAAATATAAAGATCATTTTGTGTGTGTGTGTGTGTGTGTTCTAGTCCTGGAGATTGAACTCAGAGCCTGGATGCTGTCACTGAGCTTTTTTGTTTAAGGCTAATACTCTACCACTTAAGCCATGGCTTCACTTCTGGCTTTTTGAGTGCTTAATTGGAGCTAAGAGTTTCACGGACTTTCCTGCCTTGGCTGGCTTTAAACTGCAATCCTCAGGTCTCAGTGTCCTGAGTAGCTAGGATTACAGATATGAGTCACTGGCACCTGGTGCAAACATCCATTACTGAGACTACAACTTTTCCTCAAAGAATAACTTTGACCATACCTACTAAGTTGTGATTTAAAATATTTTTATTTCCTTAATTTAACTTTCCAATCTTGACTTTTAAAAATGTTTAATAGGTACCACAGATTATATACCCAAAGTGTATTCTAGTTCAGACTGCCACCAGCATCAGATAAAGTATTAGGTATTTCCCACACTTTACTGGCACTAAATATTATCAATATTTTTATTTCTTGTCACCCTGACCAGAAAAACCATTGAATCTCTCTATTATCATAATAAATAGTTTCCTAATCATTAGTGATATTGAACATGTTTGATTCAAATTTATCAGACTGACTTCTATCCATTCCTGATGTTTAAGAAATAGTATGCTAGCAAGGTGCTGGTGGTTCCTGCCTATAATGCTGGCCACTCAGAGGGCTGAGTTCTGAGGCTCTCAGTTGGAAGCTAGCCCAGTCAGGAAAGTCCATGAGACACCTATCTCCAATTATGTGCCAGAAATTGAGCTATGGCTCAAGTAATAGAGTGCTAGCCTTGAGTAAAAAAAGCTCCGGGACCAAGCTCAGGCCTTGAGTTCAAGTCCCAGCACAAGAAAGAAAGAAAGAAAGAAAGAAAGAAAGAAAGAAAGAAAGAAAGAAAGAGTACCTAAAGCTCCATATATTTATAGTGTATTTTTCTATAGCTGAGTCAACAAACTATGATGCATGCACCAACTCTAGTCCATGACCAATTTCATCAATAAAGTGTAATTGGCACTTGACAGATCTGTTGGCTTACATATTGCCTGTTTTGCTTCACAGCAACAGCATTGAAGAGTTGTCACAGAAATTGACTTGTCTGAATAACCTAAAATATTTAATATCATCTGGGTCTTTTTAGAAAAAGTCTGTCAGTCTATTCTATATAATCCTTTGAATGTCTCTCTATTCTTCAGATCCTACTTTATTTCTTTCAATAATGTTTTATGATTTTTCTTTATCTCAAGAGTTCCTAATGATAGAGCCTGCAGTCTCATGATATTAAGATAATAAAGATAAAATATATAGTACAGGGCCTGGTTCATAAATAGCTCTCAAAAAATAGTAGCATTATTTGATGCTGAGTCTAAGAAGAACAATAGAAGAGAGCTAATTCTTGCTGTTCTGAATGTATTGATTACTGAGGACTTTTGCTTAAGCCAGTAGCTGGAATATTAATTTTGCTTCTCCTGATTGTGAAATTAACACAAACCACCACAGAGATTCAGGCAAAGAAATTTTAAAAAAAAGCTGGGAGCTAGTGGCTTATGCCTGTAATCCTAGCTACTGAGGCTGGGATCTGAGGATCACAGTTCAAAGCCAGCCTGGGCAGGAAAGTCTGTGAAATTCCTATCTCTAATTGACCACCATAAAACTGGAAGTGGAGCTGTGGGTTAAAATTGGTAGAGAACTAGCCTTCAGTAAAATATTTCGGGGACACCACTCAGGTCTTGAGTTCAAGCCTCGTGACCAACCAAAAAATAAAAATAAAAATGAAGAAGAAAGAGGAGGAAGAGTAAGATGAGAAAAGGAAGAGGAAGGGAAGGATTAGAATAAGAATTAGAAGAAGAAGAAGAATTAGAAGAAGAAGGAGGAGGAGGAGGAGGTGGAGGGGGGAGGAAAAGGAGGAGGAGAGTGGAAAAGGAAGAGGAGAAGGAAGAGAAGAAGAAGAAATCTCCCCTGTTCCTCCACTCTGTGGCTACTGCTGCCTTTGAGGACACAGAGACAGCCTCACAATAATCCTTTTGCCATCAATGACTAAGCCCTAGACTCCTTTGCTGCTCTTCCAAAGTCGAGGTTCTGTGACACACTGCACAAGCACGAGGCAACTTGTACATCTCCCCCCTAAAACTTGTCCTCACACAGAAAAACTCTTCTTCCATCTGGGTCCCCAGTGCACAAAAGCTCCTGCCAGCTATTTGTCACAAGGCCTAGCTCTCCTAAACATAGGTCCACAGATAGTCTGATTCCTCATCAGTAAGGAAATCCCTATCTCGAGAAGAATAAAGGAGAGAATTCCATTTCCCCTTGCAGGCCTATGTGAACAAAATAAAATAAAAGACCCTACGTGACTTTCAATTTTGATATTCTAACACTATTTTGCCCACTGTAGAACTTTTTAATGAACACTGTAGGCATACTTCCATATCTGGAGGAGATTTGTTTAATTTTATTATCTTTAATTAGTTGTACAAAGGAGTTGCCATTTAACAAAGCTGTTTGTGAATATAATATATCTTTTAATGGCCTTTAAGTATGATATGTAGTAGATATATAGTGTATTGTATGCCTAAGTATATATTGTGTGTGTGCATCTAATTCTCTACAATAGAATTGTTTCTGTTGAATTGTAGGGATGCTCCAACATTTTGGCTCCATCTTAGAATTGTTTTCTTACCAAAATCTACTGTTCATCCCTTGTCCTTATACTTTGGAAAGCCAAAGAGTTAAATGTGGCTTCAGCATTTCTTTATACTTAGGCATGAGCAATAATTGTGAGATACCATAGGTCCTGTCACAGTTAACCAGTAGCAGTATTAATGTAATAAGGCAAGAATTGCCCTTTGAATGGAGCAAAGGGACAGTTCTCAAACTCTAAGTTCAAGCTCCATTGTGCATGTGACATGCACACACATGCACACACACACACACACACACACACACACACAAGCTAGATGAAAATCACAGTCATTAAATTAAATTATAACTCTAATAATTAGAGAATTATTTGGAATGAGGGTATTTTTTAAAATATTCAACAAAAACTTTAAAGCCTAAATAGTTATATCGTTAATAACTACATATTTAACTACATATCTGATTACTTAATTCCAAATAGATCATTAGCCTCTTAAGGAAAGATCCTATTTAGGAATTATTATCTATAAGAATATATTTCGGGGCTGGGAAGGTGGCTCAGTGGTAGAGCGCTTGCCTCGCATACATGAGGCCCTGGGTTCAATTCCTCAGCACCACATAAGCAAAAAGAAAAAAAGCCAGAAGTGGCGCTGTGGCTCAAGTGGTAGAACGCTAGCCTTGAGCTGAAGAGCTGAGAAACAGCGCCCAGGCCCAGAGTTCAGGCCCCACGACCAGACCCAAAAATAAAATAAATAAATAAATAAATAATTTAAAAAAGAATATTTTTCAAGCAGCTTGTCATCTTTGTCACCTTAAAATTTTATAAGGACAAAAATAAACCCAAAATAAGGCAGAAATATGCCTGAAAAATCATGATTGATCTAGATATAATAAGTGGAGCAAAGACAGTACTTACAATAAACAAAGCCTCAAAGCACACATTCTTACTAACAACCTCAAAATAACAGGCTAATTGTTTAAATTCTTTAAAAATACAATCCCTCTGCTAAGCACCAATGGCTGTGCCTGTAATCCTAGCTATTCAGGAGGATTAAGATTGAGGTTCTGAGCCAACCTGGGCAAACAAATCCAAAAGACTTTCGTCTCTAGTTAACCAGCAAAAAAAAAAAAAACAGAAGTAGAAGAGTGGCTTAAGGGCCAGAGTAGCAGCCTTGAGCAGAAAAAGGAGAGCTCAATTCAAGCCTCAGTACCAGTGACACATAACACACACATGACAATTTCTAAAAGGATTTGAGTCTATAGAAACTAAAAGTCTGAACCAAACGCTTCTAAAAACTGTTTTTAATCACTGCAAAGGACTTTAGTGATTTATTTGAGTGATAGGTACAAAGCTCCTTCCAACAAGCATTCGTCCTGCAATGTGTTCGCTTGTGTATACAAGTTTAATGTAATTAAATGTGCTACTTTGGTCATTTTTCTATCACTTTGACAGCACAGTTGGCTGATGATGAAGCCAAGTCCTTTTCATCTTTGTTTGATTGCCAAGAGACTAGTTCTTCTCCGAACAGTGAAATTTGATTGAGGAAATATTTATAAGATGAAAAAATTCATCAGGAAAAGTGTCAAATGATCATCTCCAACAATGGAACAAACATGGTGAGGACTACACGAGATTTAGGAGTGACAAACATCTCAATTTGTTCGCACTCTTCAGCTATGTGTTGGAAAAACAATTATGGCACCAGTTTGCTGCCTGTAATCCCCTGAGAAGGAGTCTTTTTCATCATTCTTTTTCTTCTGAAGATAAACTACATGACATGGAAGAGATATTGGAACTGCCTTATCATGCAGTTGCACAAAATGTTCCAACAATTAGGAGTTCAAAGGCTGCTTGACAAAGAAGATTTAACATTGTAGCATACATGAAGCAAAGCCAATTTAGCCTAGTATATTAGAAAGCAAAGGCTGCTAGCAGAGAAAGTAGCTCTTGTTTGCTGCCTGTGCTCAATGTGACAGTGGGCTGTAAGAAGCAAGCATTGCATTCATCCACCAGCTTCACCACCCACCCACCACTGCACTGCTAAGAATATAAGGAGAATTGGCTTACATGCAAGGAGAGCAACGGTGCAGTATGAACTCAGAGATGCAATGTCACCTTGAAAGCCATTTCTAACTGGAGGCATGACTCAACTGGCAGAGTACCTGCCTAACAAGGGTGATGCCCTGAGTTCAGACTCCAACACTACATGTTCACACAATAAACCAATTCTAATGCTTCCTTGCTGCATTTCTAGATCTAATGTTTAAGACAGAGATAGTTAACTTATAAAAAGAAAAGGTTTAATTGGACCCACAAATAAAGGCTCTAGTTGTGATTAGCCCATTTCCTTGGGCCTATGGTGAGCAGATTACACAGCGAGTGTGATCTTACCTGGCCATGAGTCAGAGAGCTAAGAGGAGGAGATAGTGGACAGAGTCCTACAATGTGTGTGTGTGTGTGTGTGTGTGTGTGTGTATATGTGTGCGCGCGCACCCATACTGGGTTTGAACTTAGGACTTCACATTCTTTTTAATTTTTTAAAATTCATTTTTATTACTAATTTACTTTATTGTTATTACAAAGGTGATATAAGAGGGATTGCAATTACATGAGTCAGATAATGAGTATATTTCCTTTGGTCAGTGTCTTCTGTTCCCTCACTCTCTCCCAGTCCCTCCATCCATCTCCACCCATGAGCTATATAGTTCATCTTCATCAGTATCCAGTGAGCTCCACTGCTGCACTTATCTAGCTTTTTTCCCTTGAGTTCTGTACCCTCCTCCCAACCTTTCCAAAGATATACACTTGAATATACCATACATAAGGCAAAGAAGAAAGAATCATCAAAAAAAAAAACTAAAGAAATCAAAAAGAGGCTGGGCACCAATGGCTCATGCCTGTAATCCTAGCTACTCAGGAGGCTGACATCTGAGGATCGTGGTTCAAAGCCATCCTGGGCAAGAAACTCCATGAGACTCTTATCTCCAATAAACCACTCAGAAAACTAGAAGTGGCGCTGTAGCTCAAGTGGTAGAGCACTCACTTTGAGCTGAAGAGCTGAGGGACAGCGCCCAGGCCCAGAGTTCAAGCCCCATAACCGACAAAGAGAGAGAGGGAAAGAGAGAGAGAGAGAGAGAGAGACAGACAGACAGACAGACAGACAGAGGGACAGAGACAGAGAGACAGAGAGAGTGGTCTCTAGTTTCCATACCTTGGAGTTTGTTTCAATTTGTTTATTATTTTATATAAATATGAAGAGGCACTTAGTCATTGTGCCTTAGTGTTTCTATCCTAAGAATACCCTTTTTTGGTCTCATTCAGTGTGAATATCTAGAACACTGTATACTTTATCATATCCCAGTGTATTTTAGATCTAATTTCACATATCAGAGAGAACATGCACTGTTTGTCTCTCTGAACTTGGCTTGCCTCATTTAATATGAACTAAAACTAGTTCTATCCATTTCCCCACAAATGACATTATTTTATTCTTTCTAATGAATGTGTAAAATTCCAATCTGTATAGGTACCACAGTTTTTGGATTTACTCATCTATTGTGGGGTATCTGGGCTGTTTCCATATCTTAGCTATTGTGCAATGAACATGGATGTGTGTCACTATTATATCCTGGCTCATGATGTTCAGGGTAGATACCCAGGAATGATATGGCTAGGTTGTAGGGAAGGTTTATGTTTAGTTTTCTGAGGGACCTCCAGAGTGGTTGTACTAGTTTACATTCCCACCAGCAGTAGAGTTCCTTTTTCCCCACATCCCCGCCAACATTTCTTGTTGTTTGAATTCACAATGTTGGCCAATCTGATTGGGGTAAGATGGAATCTCAAAGTTGTTTTAATTTGTATTTCCTTTATGGGCTTCACATTCTTGCATAGCTTTTTTTGCTCAAGGTTGGAGCCACACCTCCAATTACAGCTATTTTGCTGGTTAATTGTAGATAGAGTCTCTTGGATGTATTTGCTGAGACTGGCTTTGAACTGAGATCCTAATCTCAGTCTCCTGAATAGCTAGGATTATAGGTATGAGCTCCTGATGCTGGACAACTTGAATTAATTCAAAAGAGGAAAAGACACAAACTTGGGTTAGTGTCCTGGAGGCAGATACTTCTATGGTAAGTTTTTCTGGCCCTGGCAACTACAGTGGCTATAATTGGACAACTCATATTCAAATGGAAACATGAGTTACTTCACCAGCCTACATCAGAATTCCATCTCCCAGGAATGAGGAAGTGAGCAGTTCAGCAGCAGCAAGAATGAAAGAAAAAGAAAAAAGATGAAGAGCTTCATGAGTTGTACTAATTCCTAAAGTTAGATACAGGGGAAAAGACGTTAGACCTCAGTTAGTTGCATTCTATTTCTAGAAGACTCATTTTTACTCAGGTGACCCTGGAAAACTTTCATTCTAGGTGATATATTTTTGTAAGGGCCATACGAACTATTTCTGTTCTGGCCCATGAAAATTATGACACCTCATTCAAAGGCACATAATAGTACTCAGTAGTATTTTTCATTTTCTGAAATACTGACCTATTGTTATAATTTGCATCTGAAATGTCCCCTAAGGGCTCATGTATTGGGGGCCTGGTTGCCAAGTGATGGACTTTGGGAAAGTGAGAGCTCTCAGTTAATCAATAGATCCATCCCTTAATGGATTCATATATGAAGACATTGTTGAAAGGGATATGGGACCTAGTTGGGAAGATAGGGTTAGCAGAGGTGTATTCTGGAAAGATATTACCATGACCCTGGCCTCTTTCTGTCTGCCTCTCTGTTTCTTGGCTGCCATGTGGTGAGCAGCTCTTCCCCCACATGTTCTCTGCCATGACACTCTGCCACAGCCTAAAAGCAATGTGCTAGCCAACTATGGACTGAAAGTCATAAGCCAAAATAAGTCTTTCCCACTTTGAAGTTGTATTCTAAGGCATTTGTCACAACGATGACAAACTAACATTTATATGTTTGACATATTTATTTTGTTTCTTTTTCTGTTCCCACATTCTCCTGACCATCCAGACCCATTACCACTGTAGCATATAAAACCATATTTCCTAGAGAACATTAAGAGAAGTTCATAGCCAGGCACTGGTGGCTCCCCCTGTGATCCTACCTACTCAGGATGCTAAGATCTGAGGATTTTGATTTGAGGCCAGCCCAGGCAGATGAATCCAAGAGATTCTTATTAAAAATTAACCACCAGCAGCAATAACAACAACAACAACAAACACAAAAGTGGAGGTATAACCCAAGTGGTATTACACCAGCCTTGAATGGAAAAAGCTAAGCAAGAATGCAAGGCCTCAAGTTCAAGCCCCAGTACCAGCACAGAGAGAGACAGAGACAGAGATAGAGAGACAGAGAGAGAGGTAAGAGAAGGTCATATGGAGGTCCCCATCTAAACACTCAGTGACGATGCTGGGGTGAGACAGAGAAGCTATAGCCCTTACAAATTGGAGTCCTAATTCTATGATTGTCTGGATTTTATCTAAGATTGGCTCCACTGAAATAAGTCACTCACAATGTTGAGATCAAGAGTTCAAAGTCTCCCTTAAAAATGAGTAATACTGCCAACACTGGTGGCTCATATCTGTAATCCTAGCTACTCAGGAGGTTGAGATCTGAAGGTCATGGTTCAAGGCCAGCCCAGGCAGGAAAGTCCATGAGACTCTTATCTTCAATAAACCACCAAAAAGCTGGAAATGGTTGGAGCACTAACTGAGCAAAAACAAGCTCAGGAACTGCACTCAGGTACCCTCAAGCCACAGGACAGCACACACACACACACACACACACACACACACACACACACACACACACACACACACAGAATAAAACTGTGATTCAGAAGATCTTAATCATTCATTATTGGTTGATCCCCTCCTTACCTGTCCTGGGTAGAGAAGGGTTAGCAAATTTGAATTTATAGATCAAGCTACTGGTCACTCCCCTATTTGTGAGTTATTGAAGCTGTTAGGACTTTCCCAACAGCTTTCTACTTGCCCACGTGGACACTGTCTGTCCTGGATCCTGATGCATCACCACCCACTGAACCCAGGGGATTCCAGGACCAGGCTGCAGTATTCTCTCCACATTTAGCTTGTGCGTTCTGTCTCCTCCTGCCTCCCTCCCTCTCTCCCAGGAAACATATGGCAAGAGCTGCTTTTTTTTTTTAAGCAAACCCTTAAGGGAAAACATACTTATAATCTCCAGGAAAATGTTCCAGCAAACCCTTTTTACTGATATCTAAGGAAATCACTTCAGAACTCAGCTTTGCATTTCCCATCATAGACATCATTTCTGTTACTAGAGAGAAAAAGGGTGAGGGGTTGTGAAGTGGGCATTCTGGTTTTGAGTGCCAGTGCATGCTTGTGCACAAGTATACCAACCAGGTTCCTGTGGTCTTATGATACTTGGATTTACCACTTGTTTCCCTTTCTTTTTCTTTGCTTTCTTTTTTTTTAACATTTATTTTTCAGTACTGGGACTTGAATTCAGGGCCTGGGTCTTAGCTTTTTTGTTCAAGGTTAGCACTTTACTACATCTGGCTTGGCTTTTGGGTGGTTAGTTGGGGATAAGAGTCTTATGAACTTTCTTGCCTAGACTGGCTTTGAACTGTAGTCCTCCTTGAGTAGCTAAGATTATAGGCAAGAACCCTGAGCAGTTAGGATTAGTCTGACTTACTTTTTTTCCCCACTATAATGGTGCAAAGGCACATTCAGTACAAACCATACTTTGAATTCTACTGCTGGACAGCTGCAGTCAACAGCAGCTCACAAAGGGAAAGACCAGTGCTGGAGGGTATCATGTCACTAAGCTACAAGGTGCCCTAGACAAAATGCATTGAATGCATTTTGGATTATGCTATTTTCAGCTAGCAATGAGTTTATCAGGATGCAACTCCATCATGAGTAGTGATGTGCTACTCATCACTGAAAACACTACTCAAAAGTGGTCCATTTGCTTCTCCAAAAATGGCCAAATTTCATAACTTTATCCACATAGTCCAGCCAGTGAGCACTTGATTAATTTTTGGTCCTGAAGTTGCCAGGTCTTGATGGCTCCAGCATTTTCAGAACTTCTGAATATTAAAGGGGCTCGGTATACACATCAGAGTGGAGAAGGTATGTGTGTGTGTGTGTATGTGAGAGAGAGAGAGAGAGAGAGAGAGAGAGAGAGATAAGGAGGGAAGGAGAGAGAATATGGAAGGAGATGGGAGAAGAGAGGAAGAGGAGAAGATAAGGGAAAGGGAAGGGGAAAGAGAAGGGCCAGCTCCTTGAATCTTTGCTTTCTCTGTTTCTGCAACAAAAACAGAAGGACAAGTTGCCCTGCATCAGTGCAGTGTTCCTTGTGCTGACACACATGGACAGCCTCATCTTGGTCCCGAGTATGAGTGATCGTATTACATCAAAGACTGTTTTCCCTTTTCAAAGGGAAGAGCCTGGAGACTTGAGCAGGTAGCTCCAGGTGGAAGAGATATCCACAGCTGCCAACCCCAAGAGCTAGGGACAGGTGCTTCTAGCAAAGACTTGCCACCTGGCTTCTACCGGCCAAGTCACCATTTGGTAATTGATAACTACAATTTTTACCATAAGATACAAAACATTCTGACTTTTAACATAGTACCTCCTCCCACAAAAAGAAAATGGTAGTTCTCCAAATTAAAAAAAAAGAGAGAGAGAGAAGAAGAAGAACTCAAAGTCATGGAGAAGTATGTGTGCACTCAGTGTATGTTCTTGTGGTTTTTAAGAAAGCGCAGGAATATCTTCTGCCTCAGACATCATGAGGATGTCATTGGCTCCTCTACCCACTGGAGGCCCAGGGACTGTCCATGTCTGGAATTCCCAGACCTCACTAACTTCTGCAGTGACTCTACAGAGAGTGGGAAGCCTGTCACACCAGGGTGCATGCTGGCAAGAAATAGAAGGCTGAACTCATCCCTTGGTGTTTGGTAAGTTTTCTTGGCTGTGGCTAAATTGGCTAAATTGCATAGGTGGGCAGGGCAGCACTGACAGATTGAAGGTTGAAGCAAAGGATAGGGGGAAGGAAGAGCTTTTGCTTCAGCTTGGATTTCTACCAGCCAGGCATGCTCAATGGCACATTACAAAGAACTTCACAAACTGGTAAATTAATCCTTAGTTACTACAACAGCTGGAATCATCTTCAGAATTTGCTAGTTCAGCAATCCATGTGTTCCTCTAAATATGAGTCCAGTCTATCCCTTAGCAGAGTTCTGGAATACAAGAGGTGTGCAATAAACATTAAAAGCTGATCATTCAAAAAGATGTGCCATTATTAAAAATAAATAAATGAAAGTCCTTTATATCAGAGGGTTGCATGAAGGGCTAATGTTCTGAGATGTAGGCTGATTTTTATGAGAATTCACAAATCATAAACATTAAAAGTTTTCACATGCTTACACATCCTCACCATCTACACCCCAAACCACAAGGCAAAAATTGAAAGCAACGGTCAGAAGCAATTCAAGTCCAGGTTATCCTGATGAGACATTGCAATCACTTTAGAAATGAGTTAAAGGTGAGAAGTTCTAGTGGCCACCCTTGGATCCTGGAGGTGACTCAACCACAGCTCCACATAAGCTCCTGCCTCCATGATCCTTCAGAGCCTCTGTCCCAACTGCCACCCACACAACACTGTGTGTGTGTGTGTGTGTGTGTGTGTGTGTGTGTATGTGTGTGTGTTCCTCAAAAAATAATCCTAGATCCATCATGAATACACTAGAAAGCCATTTCTGGCTATAGTGAACATATTCCTCTTCATCTGAGAGCTGCTTCTCCAATTACTAAATGGTTGATAACAATCACTTCTATAAATGTGGCTCTTCCAACAAGACTCATCCTAGATAGTACTAGAATGTGTACCTTACCAATTCTTTGAGCCTGCTGCTTATTCTAGTTTTGAAGTTTAAGCTTTACTGAAATCTGGCTCATTGTCACAAGTTCAGCAAAGTTATGGCCACTTTAACTCTACTAGGAACAAAAGTTCTTTCTTCTTTTGGGGAATTAAACCTGATTTTCACAGCATGTTTAAAGTTTTAAATGGTAAATCCACTGGTATACTTCTCTAGAAAAAAAATTCCTATTTCAGTAATTAGAGGCAAAGTTCAAGTGGTAGAGTGCCTATCTAGCAAGTACAAAGACCAAATTTAAACCCCAGTAATGCAAGAGAGAGAGAGAGAGAGAGAGAGAGAGAGAGAGAAAGGAAGGAAGGAAGGAAGGAAGACAGAAAGAAGACAAAGACAGAAAGAAAGAAAGAAAGAAAGAGAAAAAAGAAAGAGAAAGAAAGAGAAAGGGAGAGAGAGAAAGAAAGAAAGGTAGAGAGAGAAAGAAATAAAGGGAGGGAAAGAAAGAAAGGGAAAGAGAGAGACAGAATGTTATATATTTCATCATTTGTCTCTTAATATATTCCCACATTTCTCCCTAACCTTGACCTTATTTTGTTAGCATTGGCAGTTGAAGTTACCGCAGTAGGTGAGTAAGCCAAAGAGCTCTAAAACAAGTTTCCCATATGTCATTTGGTGTAGGATTCTTCCAGGAAAACATAATTGGTATTATACAAAGCACTTCCAGGGAGGCAGGGGAACACACTTGGATCGGAAAGTTTTCAT
Organism: Dipodomys ordii; assembly: GCF_000151885.1. Classification (NCBI taxonomy): domain Eukaryota; kingdom Metazoa; phylum Chordata; class Mammalia; order Rodentia; family Heteromyidae; genus Dipodomys; species Dipodomys ordii. The sequence goes on from NW_012267417.1 coordinate 2,237,040, forward strand.
CACAGAGCTCTGGAGAGGAGTGGTCTGCAAGTCCCCAAGCAGACATAGGAACTTGCTGGAATTCCCAGGACAAAGGGAAAACAAGACAAAGCAGGAAAAAGAGATATGCGATATATAGGGATGTCTCAGGTAGACAAGTGTGCCCTTAAGGACTTCTGCCCACTAATGAGGCCTTACTAGAGAAAGTAGGAAGGAAGAGGTGAGAAAAAAAGAAGAGAAAAGATGGATAGGATAGGATAGGATGTCAAAGGAAAGAAGGAAAAGAGAAAGGAAGAGAGGAGGTATGGAGAAGAAACAAAATTATCACATCAAAAATTAGAATCTTTAGCCGGGCGACGGTGGCTCATGCCTGTAATCCTAGCTACTCAGGAGGCTGAGATCTGAGGATTACAGTTCAAAGCTAGCCCAGGCAGGAAAGTCCATGAGACACTTATCTCCAATAAACTACCAGAAGTCCAGAAGTGGTGCAGTGGCTCAAGTGGTAGAGCACTAGCCTTGAGCTGAAAGCTCAAGGGCAGTGCTCAGGCCCAGAGTTCAAGCCCCACGACCAAAATAAATAAATTAATTAATTAATTAATTAATTAATTAAAATCTTCCCTTCAACAGACTAGAGAATAAGGCACATAAAATAAGATGGAACATTCCCAGAAGATCAACATTGAGACTTTGTAGCTAGGAGACATCGAATGGGGGACAAAAGAAAAAAGGAGACTGCTGGATGGTTAGCATAGGAAATCATTGTCACATATTTGTCTCTGAGATCCTATTATGTACAGGGCCCTGGTCAGGTAAGATTTTCAGCAGGGAACAAAACACAAGTGGTCCTTGAAGGAATCACACACACACACACACACACACACACACACACTAAGGTTCAGACAGAAACAAAAACATATAATATTGAAGGTCAACTAGTGTTGAATGTCTGAGCAAGCAAAAAGATGGGAGGGTCCCATGGGGCTGCTATGACCTGGTGGTCAGGGCAACCTCTCTTGAGGAGGCATTTCGGTGGAAGAAAGTTCTGGCTCATGCTCTCAGGGCACACTGGTGGCTCATGCCTGTATTCCTAGCTACTCAGGAGGCTGAGAGCTGAGGATTGCAGTTCAAATCAGGCCTGGACAGGAAAGTCCGTAAGACTCTTACCTCCAACTAACCACCAGAAAACCAGAAGTGGCACCGTAGCTCAAGTGGTAGAACACTTGCCTTGAGCTGAAGAGTTCAGGTACGAACCCAGGTCCAGAGTTCAAGCCCCATGACTGTGGCGGGAGATGGGGGAGGGCGGTGGGGAGAAGAAAAAGAAAAAAGAAAGTTCTGGCTCAGGGAACAGAGAAAGATGTTGAAACCAGATGGAGAATCAGCCAATAAGAGTTCAAGGGCTGACCTGTGGCTCTCTCAGGCCAAGTGAAGACCACCACAAGCTCAGAACCACCAGGCAGCCTGGAGCTCAGGGAGTGTTTGATAATCAAAAAGGTTGGGGCCTTGGCTTCCTTTGATCCCCAAGCTGAGGTTCTGCACTCTTTAGGACACAGCTGACGTGACAGGAAATACCTCAGTCAGCACAAAAATATATTCTCACAGTTCTGAAGGCTGGCAGTCCAAGATCAGGATGCCATACTTCTTGCAAGGACTCTCTTCTGAGATGCAGAGGGCTCTCTTGTATCCTTACATTGTAGAAAAATTAATTTGCATTTTGGCCCCTTCTCATAAGGGCACTAATGCTAATCATGAGGGCTCCTCCCTCATGGCCGAGATACCTCCCAAAGACTCTACTTCAAGATACTAGCATATTGAGACTGAGGTACCTGAGCATTCATTCCTTCTAAGGAACCTCAATCCTGCTCTTCCCCCACACTAATTTCAAGTAGCTCTAATAGAAGCATTGTTACTATTTGACATTGTTGCTTCCTGCAGCCCTATCTTTGTTTTTAGTTTGTTCCCTATGTTTCAAGGATAAATGAACTGGGAGCTGGTGGCTCACATCTAAAACTCTAGCTATTCAGTGGGCTGAGATCTGAGGATCACAGCTCAAAGCCAGGCTCAGCAGGAAAGTCTGTGAGACTCCTACATGCCATTAACTAGTAAAAAAGCTGAACGTGGAGGTGTGGCTCAAGTGTAAATGGGCTAGCCCCAGGTAAAAAGTTATGGGACAGTGCCCAGTCCCTGAATTCAAGCCCTACTCACTGGCACAAGTATTTTTTTTAAGAAAAAGAATAAATGAAACCCTCTTCCACATGAATGCCCTTCACATACTAGAATAGGGCTAGTGTTTCTCCTAGGGGACAGAATGGCTGCACAGGGGAGAAACACTGGGTCCTGGTACCAGCACAACCTTCCTAGCCCTAAGACCAGTGTTGAATGCTGACTCCCACCCTGTTCAATGGGCTTGTTGTGAAAAAGTAATGAGAGTTTTTCTATCAAGTGATCAAGTAACTGGCACACCACAGACCTAAGAGCTGGCAGGTATCTTGTCCAGGTCCTGTATTCTCAAGTCTATCACTCATTCCTTGAACAATTTTCATGCCCAGATTTCAAGAGCCTTCATGCCCACTGTCTTTTGATGCTCTGTTGTAACTCAGATATAGTCCTGAAGGAGGAGTAAAATGTGGGCCAGAAGCAGTGTATACCTGGGGCAGAAAAATCAGGGGCCAGGGCAACATGTCAACCAGCATAAACTGGATCTTCCTTCCTCCCTCTATCTCTGCCCTACTGTTTCTCTTTCCCTCCACTATCGTATGTGTGCATGTGTGTGTGTGTGTGTGTGTGCACGTGTGCATGTGCCCGCTAATACTGAGGCTTTTACTTAGAGCCTAGGCACTCTTAGCTTTTTTCCTCAAAGCTGCTACTCTATAACTTGACCCACAGATCTAGTTCTGGCCATTTGGTGGTTAATTGGAGATACGATTCTTATGGCATTTTCTGCTCAGGCTGATTTTGAACTGCCATTCTCAGATTTCAGCCTACTGAATAGCTAGGATTACAGGCTTGAGCCACCAACACCTGGCTCCTCCGCTGCCTTTAGTCCCTGCTTCTTTCTCTGTGCATCTCTCTCATACACATAAACACACCCTAAACTATTTGCCCATGTTTGTTCTCTGTTGCCTGTTTCATTTCTATAATTCCATAATTTTGTCTAGAGGAAACAGTCACAATGTCAAACTGTGACCATCTGTCCTTACAACTTCATGTGTGTTTAGCTTTTTATCTTTCCCACATTTGTTCTACCCTTGCAGTCTTGGGTTCATCTGGACCAACAGATAAACATACAACAAGAGATGAGTAATATCACTTTTTCTTTCTCACATAATCTTTTTTTATATACACAGCATCTCACCATGTATCCCAGGCTGGCCTGAAACTCACAATCATCCTGCCTAAGGTTCCCAAGTACTGGGATTACACGCCAGTTACTATAGAAGTGAAGACTAGGCCTAAGTAAGTCGCCTTGTTTTCACAGATATCCTGGTGCCTAACCAGGTGATGGGGGCTATCCATCCAACTTCCAAGACCTAGAGGTGAGAGAAGCCAGTCTTTGAATTGCAGATTAACCATGTTATTTAGAATTAGAAGAACTCCTTGGAAATACTTGAAAAGAACATGTACCAAAAAAAAAAAAAAGAAAGGAAGGAAGGAGAGAATAATTTTTATTGCACACAAATGGAGGCTAGAAATACTGAAGAGAGTTTATATAGATTTCTTGGGAATTGGTAATGGCCTCATTGTTTATTATTTTTGTTAATCTCTGACCATTTCCTGTAGTCACAAACATCAACAAATCTTAAGAGACAACAAAAAATGGCATAAAGTTTATGGAATTCATTTGGAGAGCAAGAAAAATATTCCTTATCTTTTTGTACTTCTGCACAATAAAGAGAGAGACTCCTGGGAAAAAGAGCAAAAAAGTACAGATTGGATGGGAGGGCAACTCTCTAAATCCTCTGGGAGGAAAATAGAGGAAATGTGGATTCTGCTTGCAATGAACTTAATTAAGGGATTTCCCTTTGGGAAAGTCACTATATTATTAGTCCATATTATGTTGCTACAACGTAATACCTGAGGCTGGGTAACTTACATAGAAAAGAGTCTTTTTCAGTTCACAATTTGGGAAGCTGAGAGTCCAACACCAGGCAGCTTTATCTGAAGAAACCCCCTGACTGCATCACAACAAGGCAGAGAAACACAAAAAGATATATTCATGAAGAGAAGGGGCCAAGCACTTGGGCGGCCCCACTTAAAAACAACCCACTTTTATAAAAACTAACTTGCTCTCTAAGACCTTAATCTCTTTGGAAGGAAGTACCCCATGACCAATTTACCTCTCACAGGCCCCACCTCTTAAAGTGCCACTGTCTCTTCTCATAGCCATACTGTATATGGACTTCAGGGAGTCACACTCGAACTATATCAGTGTCAGCATCTCCTGACAAGAAGTCATAGGAACTTACCAATAGGTTGTATTTGGTGTTATCCATACACCAGACCATGCGGAGTTGTTCTAGTCCTGCCATAATAGCTAAAAGTATCAACTCAACCCTTCAGATACCAAAGATAGAAGTAATTCCCAATGGAAAATTTTCAGTAAAATCTACAGATTTCTAATCACTGCTCTCAACCAGTTGTTCCCTTTCCATTACCAGATATTATATAATAATCTACTGCATTGCTTCCTCATCAGATAATCATCACAATAGCAAGGATACTGGAACCAGCAGATATTATCGAAGACTCCATATATATTAGGCACTATTTTATGTTCATAACATACACTAACTTCTCATGCGTCACCATACCTCCGAGAGGAAGAAATGACTCACTCACCACCTTAGAGATGAGAAAACTGAGGCATCTCACAGCTACACTGGGTCCCAGTGGCTCACACCTGTAATCTTAGCTACTGAGGAGGCTGAGATCTGAGCTTAGTTATAAGCCAGTCTGGGCAGAAAATTCCATGAGACTCTTAACCTTTACAATTAACCTTTACAAAAACTAGAAGAGAAGCTGTAGTTCAAGTGACAAAGTGCTAGCTTGAACAAAAATAGCTCAGGGATACTGTTCAGGCCTTGAATTCAAGCCCCAGAACCAGCATTTAAAAAACAAATCTCACAGCTAGCCAGGGGCTGATGGCTTATGCCTGTAACCCTAGCTATTCAGAAGCCTGAGATCCAAGGTCTGTGGTTTGAAGCCATCCTGGGCAGGAAAATCTGTGAGACTCTTATCTCTAGTTACCCACCAAAACTCCGAAAGTGAAGCTGTGGCTAAAGTGGTAAAGCACCAGATTTTGGGGGGGAAGGGAGGAGAACTAAGGGACAGCACCTAGTCCCTAAATTCAAGCCCCAGTATAGGTTAAAATAAATAAAATCTCACAGGCAGTTAACAAGGGAACAGGAATACAATGCTTGAAAACTGGGACTCCAGAGCTCCTAACCTCATAAACACACAGTCCCCTAAACACAGCATCCTCTGTGGAGCTTCCTGCTGAGTCTAAAGCTTTCCTAGATACATCCACCAATAGTCAAGTGGCTTTGAAAAATATGTAACCCCACAGACTCTTTTCTTCATGTAAAACCTTACATGAAGTTCAAAAGTTCCGCATTAAATTAGAACTAAATGTAGCCAATCCCTAGTTGAATTAGGAGGAAAACGAAGTAGACCGGGAATCCCTGCCCCTCCCCATGCCCTCCTTGGTGCCCTGGAAGGTTCTGTACCTCCAAAGACTTCATGGAATACAGCTAGAAAACCTCTGGACCAGATAACAATTGATCTCCCTCCACCAGTAAAGCTGCCAGCTCCAGAATTGCTCTCCAATTTGCCTTCAAACTTCCAAGTTTTAGCCAGGCATTGGTGGCTCATGCCTGTAATCCTAGCTACTCAGGAGGCTGAGACCTGAGGATCATGGTTCAAAGCCAGCCTACGCAGGAAAGTCAATGAGATTCTTATCTCCAATAAACCATCAGGAAACCGGAAGTAGTACTGTGGCTCAAGTGGTAGAGCATTAGCATTGAGCTGAAGAGCTGAAGGACAGCACCCAGGCCCAGAATTCAAGTCCCATGACTGATCACAAAACAAAACAAAACAAAACTCCCAAGTTTCTTTTTGCTTCCAGGATAAATTGCAAATCTACGTATAGGATTTCCAAATTCTGCCCCTATCCCATCCACCCAAGCTTTCCCTCAGTACTCTTCCTTCCAGGGGGCTTGTCTTGCCATTCTCCAGTTGCTTAAATTCCTTCAGTGGAGTGACCCTTGCTTTCTCTAACCAGCCTTAGAAACCAAGTCAAGCCACTTCTCAAAGTGTCCTCTGCTCTGGTCCTATCTTGGAAAGTCTCACAGACTTTACTGTCCAGGATGGCTTTAAACCATAGACTTTGGATCTCAGCCTCCTGAGTAGCTAGGATTACAGGTATGAGCCATCAGCCCCATGTCTTAGCACTTTTTCCTGCTCTTCTATGTCACACAGTAACCAGCACACAGGTTCCAGTGCAAAAGCAGACACTAAAACAACTATTTCAACAAGAAATTGGTTTGCAAGAATTGCCAGAGCATGCACAGCCCTGGCTGAGGCAGTAGTGGTGTGGGAAACCCAGGCTCTTTCTACATTGCTGATTAGCAGTGTTTGCCATTCTTCTCACAGTGGCTCATGGGTCTCTTCCAATGATTCTGCACACAACCCACCAGAAGGGGATTTGCAGAGGGAGTACCACATTTCCTTCCAAGAGCACTATTATGCCCTCAAATTGAGTCATTCTCCCACTCTCTAGAGAGATGAGAGTAGAGGTTGAAAGAGAAACCTGTGATCCATTCCACATTTAAAGAGTGTTTCTTCCCATCCTCTTTGCACACTCCTGGAACAAAGAGACACATTATATCCCCCTCAATGCCTGTGTAACCTCCACATCTTGAATGTACTGTACTTGATAAATGTTAAAGGATTCATATACAGGTATGGAATTCATAAATAAGAAAATGAAGTTTAAATGTTCCAACTAAATTGTCCTCAAATATAAAAAGGTTTTATTTATGGCACTGTCTTATAGAGAAGTTGCCCTAAGAGAACATTTGAATGGGTAAAACCTTTGCAAGTACACACACGCACATGCATGCATTTACACATATAGTCACAGCTCCAACTTATTCAAATACAGAGTCTAGGAAACTATTTCTATTCATACCTCTTTCTTAAGATAGCAAACAAAATTAATCAAGGGTTTAGAAAGCTGATGTTTAAAACCTAAAAGCATGCTGGATACTGATGGCTCAAGTCTATAATCCTAGCTACTCAAGAGGCTAATATCTAAGGATCACAATTTGAAGCCAGCCTAGGCAGGAACATCCGTGAGACTCTTATCTCCAATTAATCACAGATAAAGCCAGATGTGGCTCTGCAGCTCAAGTGGTAGAGTGCCAGCACCCAGGCCAGAGTTCAAGGCCCAGGACTGGCAAAAAAAAAACAGCAAGAAGTGGAGCTGTGGCTCAAGTGGTAGAGTGCCAGCCTTGAGCAAAAAAGCAAGCCCAAGCAAGAGCAAGAGGCCCTGAGTTCACGCACCAGACCTGGTACACACAAACACAAAAAGAAAATAAAAGCCCAATAACAGCACTACCTTTCCAGGTGCCTGTGTTTGGCAGTAACAGCTTAACTAATTCATCAATCCTGTTACCAAGTGATCACAACTTTGACAATTCTTTTTCACATGTCCTATACATGTTGGGATAAAGCAAAGACTTTATTTCAATTAAGTCTGCCTGTTACCTCTCACTTTTAACATTACACCCATGGCTTACAGTGTATTTCTACATCACAGTATGGGCCTAGGTAATTAAAAACTCCTAGCTGACATTATGTCCTTCCCCACCCCACCATTCTCAGACTGCTTTTACAACACAAGGGGACACCAGTAAGTACCCTGAAGCCTGGTGTATTGTCTTTCCTAGACCTGGGACCCAGGATATGGGGTAAAGAAGAGATCAACAAAGAAGGGCCCAGAGTGGAGAGTAAGGGAGAGATCAACAGAGGGGTCTGGTGTATGGAGTAAAGAAGAAATCAATGAAAAGGGGTCTTGGGTGTGGAGTAAAGAAGGGATCCACAGAGGGACTGACATGGCCAATACCTACTGGGGCCCAGGAAGTAGGGTAAGAGAGAGACCAACAAAGAGTATGTTGGATAAGGATGAGATGAACAGAGGACCATGGGGTATGGGATAAGGACCAGCTCAGCCTAGGAGCTGGTACGGGCTGGCACACACAGCATGTCTGGGAGCATGTTCATGAGCTTCTGCACAAAGCAATCACACAGTTCTAGCACTTCAGCTACTGCTCACTTTGAGATACAGGGCACTCCAAAGTCCTGAGGCTTGGTGGACCTGGTGGCCTGTCCTGGCCACAGTCTCTTCATCCTGTGAAGGAACAGTGAACAGAGTCTCAGCAGAACCCACCATTTTCCTCCTTTGAAAATGTTTTGACTCAAGTGATGTGACTCTATTTAGGAGTATGAGTTTTGACTTCTGTGACAATTTTCAAAGATAATTTATTTTCAAATAGACATTTATTATTTTCAAATAGACATTTAAAGAACTGTTTCTCTTACATCCTTTTCTTTCATACACACACATACACACACACACACACACACACACTTAAAGTTAGAAACATTGCCAAGTTCCAAATTTTGTTTGATTTGCATATTAAACTTTGAAATCAGTGTCTCATACTTTAGCTAGGTTGGCACTCTACCACTTGAGCTACGCCCCTAGCTTCACTAATTCATCTCTACATATATTAAATATCACATATACTACCAACATAATAAGAATCTTCAAAGTAACAGCAGTTTAGGAAGAACAACCACATGCACTCTTATATCCCACTTGCAGATATATATTTTTTGGCGGGGGAGGGGGTCCTGTCATGGGGCCTGAACTCTGGGCCTGGGCGCTGTCCCTCAGCTCTTCAGCTCAAGGCTAGCACTCTACCACTTGAGCCACAGCGCCACTTCCGGCT